>NC_136925.1:30071741-30475554 GCF_949752795.1 Hyperoodon ampullatus | reverse complement strand
TGGTTTGGGCCAAGTGCCTATGTCTGGGTTTAGCAGAAGGAAGGTCCCAGGATTGCCAGTTCCAGGAGAATTACATGAGGGGTAGGAAGTATTGGGCACCAAATGATTGCTTCAAAGCAGGTCTGTTACCTCCTTCTCTACTTCCCATTTTGCTCCCAGCTAAACTCCCATTTAGTGTTTATTGGCTGCTACATTCCGGAGTGACTGCAGAGGGGACCTTGAGTCTACACCTAAGTTATCTAAGGTGTGAATCTCTTATATAAGTTCAAAGGCTTTGTGTCTCTGGACTTCTGACTGAACTAGTGACTGGAGCCCTTGGGAGCCCACTGTCTCCCAGAAGATATTTATGCTGAGGGACTCTATTCTGGGAAAGTTATGCTTAGATTACTAAGATTATTTTCCAATCAGTTACACAAGAACTACTTTAAAAATCATAGTAGCCATTTCTCTTTTTATTTTCAAATGAATCATTCTTTTTTTTTTTTTTAATTAAACTTGTGTTTTTTAAATGGTGGCTTAAAAATGGCAGCACAAATGGCTGTGCGAACAATGACAACCTTAGAAAAGGAGATCTGATATTGAAAAAGCTGATTTAATACACCTTGAAAAACACTTTGAGGACTATTAAGTGTTTATTTAAAAAATTTAATCCTATTGGAAAAAATATATAAGAAAATAAAAATTCATCCATTGTAAGATAAACATTGTTAACATGTGGCTGTACTTCTTCCAGTCTTTTTCTTTGCATATTTATGTGTGCTTTTTAAAAGTGGTTCGTATTGTACATAGTTTGTATTACCGCTTTTTTCACTTAACATTAGACAATGACCATTTCTCTAGGTCATTAATCTTCAACAGCATGTTCTTTCAGATGCCTGCTTAGAATTCTATGTTATGGATAAATCACAGTTTATTTGCTCATTCTTCAACTGACGAAGATTTGGGAAAGTTGTAAGTTTTATTATAAGCACTGCTACAATGAGCATGCCCAATACGTGAAACTCGGTATGCATGTCTGATGATTTTGATAGATTATCTTCCTAGGAGTACAATTACTAGGTCAAGGAGTAAAGACATTTTAACCAGAAAATTTTACTGATTTAGTCTCTCAGCAGCAATGAACCTCTGGGGCACAGCACCAGTTTCCCACTCTTCACAAAATTCATTGTAAAGAATTTGGAAAATGCAGAAATGTATAAGAAAATAAAAAATCCTCTGTCATCTCATCAGCCAGAGGTAACTGTAACATTTCAATTCTAATCCCTTCCAGGATTTCTTCTCTATATCTATGGATAGACACTCTGCATGTGTGAAAGTTTATGCAAAACCTGGAACTTTGCTCTGTCCACAGCTCTATTTCCAGCTTTATTCATCTTTTTTCCTAATTAAGAATAATCTTTAGGAAATTTTTCTTAATGGTTTGCAATATTCTTCCCTGTGGATTTTATGTGTTAAATATTTAGGTTGGTTACTTCTGATTTTTATCATAAATAATGCTCTGATGAGCATTCATACACAAATCTTAGTGTACAGCTCTGATGAGATCCTTGGCATTAATTTCTAGAGGTAGAACTATTTTGAGCAAAGAGCATAAGTATTATAGAGATTTTTGATACATGATGCCAAATTACCTTTTAGAAAGGTTTTAGCAATTTATAATTCCACTAGCAGTGTATGAGAGCATCCATTTCACTCTAACTTCCTTAATGGTGAGTATTATTAATATTTTCCCATCCTGGCTATTGAATATTCAAAAGTGGTACTCTGTTTCTTTAATTTACATGTCTTTGATAACTAGTGATTTGGATTTTTTATATCAACTGTCCATATGTATTTTCCTTTTGTGGTTTTCCAGTTTAGCGTCTTTGCAATTTTTTAAATTGAGAGACTCATCTTTTATTTTTCTTTTTCCTTTTTTTTAAAAAATTGAAGTGTAGTTGATTTACAATACCGTGTTAGTTTCAGGTGTACAGCACAGTGATTCAATTTTATGTACGTGTGTGTGACACATATACACATATCTATTCTTTTTCAGATCCTTTTCCATTATAGGTTATTAAAAAATATTGAGTAGAGTTCCCTGTGCTGTACAGTAGGTCTTTGTTGGTTATTTATTTTGTGTATAAAATCTTTTTCTAGTTGGCTTATAAGAACTATATAATAAGAACACTTTCTCCCAGGAAGAACAGAAAGCATCTGTGCTCTCATTGATTCCTGGTCTAGCAGCAGCAACACCTGGGAACTTTGTTAGAAATGGGAATTCTCAGGCCCCAGCCCAGCCTTCTGCAAGCTGTGTCCCACCAAGCCCTACAGGTGACTGGGGCATGCTGAAATTTGAGAGCCACAAGTTAGAATCAAGATGCCTTCTAAACACAACAGGATGTAACCCCTCTCTCCTCTGAATGCCTTTAACACCTGGTTTGCATAGAATGAACTCTATGAAAACTGCTGATATGTGTTCTTGAATGACAAAAATGGCAGTTTCATGGGCTCCAGACTTTTTACAGATTTAATAGTCCTTTTTACCAGAGATGATATTCAAAATATCTAAAACCTGTATCCTCATCCATCAGAAAGAGTGCCTTCCATGTGACAGGGTCCTTCATGGCCCCTTGCTGTGCAGGTTTTTAACACATCAGTCACCAGAGGAAGAGTTGGGAAGATGAAGGTCCTCCCTGAAGAGGAGCTGGGTGGCTGGGATGGGGGTGGGCACTCGTGGGGTTTGGGGCAGTATTATTTCCCAATCTGTCCAGAAGTATACAATATTTTAATAATATATGCAGCTGGACCTGTGCCTACGTGACCTAGACATCTGCTCTGTTACTAGTGTCTATTCTGTCTCAGTGTCTGGATATAATTTTATTGTCCTCCTTCAATGATGACAAACACTGTGGGGTTAGAAATTGCGCCCTCTTAATCTTTTTTACAAGCTGTAGAGATAAATATTATTCATTTCACATAATAAGTACTCAAAAAGTGTTTGTCGAATGAATATTGATTTTCAGTTATGGCTCATTTTGAGGAGGAAGAGGTGAGATTTTGAGACGATCCTGTTTAAAGAGAATACACCCAGAGAGAGGAATGAAGTCCTTGAGGATTTCATATTGTAACTCACTTAGCTTATTTATTTTCCTGGATCTGTATACACATGACAGGACATTCTGGTGTGATACTGAATTGCTGTCTGTAAAGAAACATCCTTGGGGAACAGGACTCAAAAGTAGTCTTAGTGCTTCTTGCATCAGGAGAATAGTTTTCTTCAAGACCCCACCTTTGCCTCCAGCACCTCCGCAGGCTTCTCCCCAAAAAGTGAGTTAAAAGATGGGTTCTTTGGTGTTTGTGTCGGTCCTTCCAACCCCACCGACTAGGCCAAGCGTACCTGTGTTCTGAACCCCACTGGAACACAGTTGTATCTTTGAGCAAACCGAGAACAGTGCCAGTGACAAGGACATCTGTGATTTCAAAGGTTTTTTAAAAATATAAATATTTGTATATACTTTAAAAACATATTTCTGTATAGGATAGTCCGTAGTGAAACTGTTTGATATTGAAACATGTGACCAGAGAAAAACTTTTACAAACGTTATTGAATCCTCCTAACATTTTCTTATAAAATCTAAATCAGTGCTGTTTTCCCAAATTCAGCAAGCAAGAGTTACTGCACAATATATCAGGTTGTTATGACAACTGATGATCTAGAACAAGTAAAACCTGTAGGGGTGAAGTACACCACTCAGCATAATGCACTTTATTCTGTTCAAAAGAAAAGTTATTTTTTCCTCTGCAAATGAGACAATATGATGGGGAAATTAAATTAAATGGTGATGTTATTCCCTGAGGGCAAAACAATTCCATTCAATAAATTAATTTTACATCAGTAACTCTTTCTTTTCTTGAAACTGACAGTAATAACCTGACAGCTTAAAGCTCTAATAAACTTCAAGATCAGAATGACTACTCTACTCGTACAAAAGGGAAGTCGCGGAGTATCACAGGTACGATAATCATTCTCTGTTCATCACAAAGAGGAGAAAATCCTCTAAATTCAATTTAACTTATTGCATTTACCTGATGAAACAGGGTACTTAGAATAGTTTTTGACAGCATGTGGTTTGAGCATCCTAACATTCCCTCCCATTCTTTGGGAAGGTCTCTAAACTTCCTTGCCATATTACATTAAGCTATTCTAAATAAATAATACTTGAAATCTGGAAACCTATCAGAGAAAGCATTGTATCATCCTAATGAAAATAAGAAGGAAGAAGGAGAGGAGGGAGAAAGGTGTGATGGGGATCTGTGGCTTAGATAAAACCAGCCAGGGCCAATGTTTCAATCTAGTGACGCAGGGATTTGTTGGGGCCGCTAAAGCGGGGGCACTTGAGCCCATCTAGCAGCTACTTTTTATATTGAGCAGCAGCAAGGGGGGGACTCGAAGCTTTGTGCCTTCATTTCCCCATCTCAACCTCTGCTACCCTCAACTGAGCCAACAAGAACAAATACTAACCCCCACCCATAGAATAAGTCGTCTCTTTTACTCTTCTTCTCATAAAAACTTTATGTCTCTCTGAAAGTATTTTACAAGCATGACAGAAAACATTATCGCTAATTCCGGTAGACTCACACTGGCCGAAACCTGGGAATTCAGCCAGAACTGAAGAACAAGTCGCCTTTGCATCCTGTCCAGGGTATGACTTCATCGCTAACACTTCTGTACCTGGACACCAACTCTTGGGTAACACACCGGCTGCGCTGTGCCAAACATCCCTGTGCTTATCATTTTTCATTTCCAGGTGATACTGATGAGTGATTTGTGAATGTTAAAAAAAAAAACCATTAAGTGGAATATAATAAAGTTGCTCAGTTTCTTTGTCTCATTGAGTGGTTCCAATTAGAGGCCGAAGGAGCCCTGCTGGTTTTTCATCATTCAAGTTTATGACAAAGCACATAGCCCAGAGGTACCGGGGTCCTGAAGACTCAAAGAGAGATGTCACCTGTACATCCAAATAGATTACAGAGGTTGGCTAATCTGCAGAGAAACGTGGGCCTCTCTAAAGCAGGAGGCATGTGCTGCCTGTTTTGCAGAAAGTACAATTTAATTGCCATGGTTCTGCAATTATTCACAAATCATGTTGAACAGTGAACAATTAAACCCCAATCTTAGCCCAGCGGTCTTTACTCCAGCTAGTGAGTTATATTTTCAAATGTTTAAGGCAGTTAGCTGAGCACATTTTTCAGCTCAAGCTAACAGACTACTCAAAGTTTTGTCATCTTTGCCATCAATCAGACTAACCTAGAAACCCATGTTTTTTGAATGGAGTATGGAGGTGTCACATAAAAAGAGGGGAACACTTCTGCCTGAAGGAGTCCCAACCCCCCTTCTAAAGAGAAGGGTCTTATGTGCCATTTCCTCTGTGAATGGTTCCCTGGGAAAGAAAGGAGGCATTGATTTTGGTTTTACTACTGAAAATCTCTAGTGCCACCAGAGATCAAATAAAATACTCTCAACCTTATCTTTTCTTTGGAAGCAATAGCTTATTCTGTTGCCTAAAAGCGCAAAGCCAGAGAGGTACTATATTTTTGGCTGGACTCAAATGACCTACACCTACTATAATCTTAGGTTCAAAATGGTTTAGCTCTTGTCTCTCACTCAGTGAGTAATAAGATGAAAACAAGCCTGGAAAGGGCATGCAAGTGATTTCAACTGGCACCTTAAGGCAATTTTAGTCCTAAATAATGGCTCTCAAAGGGCTTGTGTAATTGCCCCATTATAGGTGTGATTCTGTAACAATAAAATTGGCATAATAACAATACCTCCACTAGTTGCTTTACGTTTCAATGAAAGTCAACACTATGAAATGACCACTGTTACTTAGAATGAATGATATAAAGAAAATGACTTTCTAAGTTCAAAAACAACAAAAACAACTTCAACAAGACCCTCCAAAATGTCTCCTGTGGATCCCTAGTCATGAAATCCAATTCAACTTCATTCTCCTGTGAAGTTCCTGAAAGTGTAGGGCCAGTTGTATTTCATTCATTCATCATTTATTCACCAGAAAGGAGATTTTTGTCAAATATTTAATATGCACCAGGCATGACTCTGAACTTCAGTGACAAAGAAGAGAGCAAAATAAAGAAAAAACCATGTTCTTCTGAAGTTTATATTCACAATGGTAGAGAAGCCCTTTCTTCAAAGGGCTTGAATAATAAACATTTTTGGCTTTGGGGGCCATCTGAAAGCAGCCATAGATAATACATAAACAAATGGGTGTGGCTATGTTCCAATACTTTACTTACAAAAAGAAGTGGGGAGTTGGATTTGGCCCCTGGATGGTAGTTTGCTGACCCCCTTGCATCCAATGGGATAGTCAGACAGAATAAGAAAAAGATAAATAAGTGAAATCTTTATTAAGAAGAAAACCAAGCGATGAAATACACCAACTTGGAATTTTTTTTTAAAGGTTCTATCAAGGAAGTGAGGTGTGCAACAGCTGGCAAGAACACAGTTGTGTTTTTATGTCACACTGGAATTTCTGTTAGACCTTCTACTCACTGAATTTTTCCTGATGGCTGCATTCTTATTGTGGATTAATAATAGGAGAATGCCCTTAGAAAACGTTTTAGTTTTGTTTTACATTTTAAATTAAGAGATTCTCAAATGCCCTTTTCCCTCATCTTAGGGTGGGATGAATTTTTTGTATATAAGCAGTATTTATTTAACTGTTCTATAAAATTATCGAGTGCCTGTAAAGGCTTTTAAACATTCCTAACCTTCCTTTCCATTGTTCTTAAATGACATAAATTGTGCAATATTCCTGATTCTGCACCCAGCAAACTGCATCCAAACTCAAATCTGCTGTAATGAGTAATCCAAAAAAAGGCAGTTTGGATTACATTGCCATCCTTTGACTTTGTATGAAAGAAGTACTCTCCTACTCTCCTTTCAGTGAAGGATTAATTATCACAGTGTTCACTGGATGAGACTGACCCAGGGGTCTTACTGTGTTTTACATGTGCTTGTATATTATTTTCAAAAAATAAAAAAAAAAAGTGTCTTAACATGGCAACTACCAAACTTCCTTAAAAATAAATGTTGGTGACATAGCCAAAAAAAAAAAAGAAAAAGAGGGGCTTCCCTGGTGGCGCAGTGGTTGAGAGTCCACCTGTCAATGCAGGGGACACGGGTTCGTGCCCCTGTCTGGGAAGATCCCACATGCCGCGGAGCGGCTGGGCCCGTGAGCCGTGGCCGCTGAGCCTGTGCATCCAGAGCCTGTGCTCCACACCGGGAGAGGCCACAGCAGTGAGAGGCCCGCGTACCGCAACAAACAAACAAACAAACAAAAAAGAAGAAGAAAACCAAGGAGGAAGTGATGATAGAAGTGTTGAGTACATGCACGTGTGTGTGTGTGTGTGTGTGTGTGTGTGCTTTTGGTGTCCAGTTTGCAACTTTAGATAAGGTGGCCAGGGAAGTTTGATTGAAGACCTCAGGGAAGTGAATGAATCTCGAGTAATAGCCCTCCAGGCAGAGAGAACTGCTGGTGCAAAGACCCTAAAGAATCCTCCATCAGATGCTCCAGCCAACGGTGTCCAGTGATCAAGGGGGACAGGCAGTAGGAGAAGATGAGGTCCAAGAGGAAATGAAAAGATGGGCAGCAAATGTGGGAAGTGGGACCAGATAGGAAATCGCAAAGACTGTTTTTTTATCTGGGTGAGATGGGGCCACAGAGGGGATTTCAGTAGAGGAGTAGAATGATCACCTTGGTTGCTGCCCTGATAAAAGAGATTGCAGGGAGGCAAAGGTGGAAACAGGGAGACCAGGTAGGAGGCCAGAATGGTTATCCAGGCAGGAGCTAATGGTGACCTAGACTAAGGTGATAGCAGTAGAGGTGATGACATGTGATGGGCATCTAGGTTATGTTTTAAAGCAGAGCCAGGATTTCCAGAGCACTTGTAGAGTTTAAGAGAAAAAAAATGAGTTAAGAATGACTCCAAAGTTTTAACTCAAGCAACTGGAAGAGTGGAATTGCCATTTATTGAAATGACTACTCCTGCAGGAAGATCAGAGTCTATCAGGGCCATGGTTTTGGAGGTAATGTTTCAGATTTCTTACACCAAAGTGGAGATGTCAAACAGGCAATTAGATATATGAGTCTGGGGTTGAGGGGAAAGTTCTAGGCTGGAGTTATAAATTTGCGAATTGTCAGCATATAGATGGTATTTAAAGCCATGAGATTGGATGATATCACTAAGGATATGAATGTAGATAGGAAGGGAAATATCTGAAGACTGAGCCCCAGGCCATTCCAATGTTGAGAAGTCAGGGAGATTAGGAATTATCAGCAAAGAAGACAGAGTCCCTTTACACTTCGGTGCTTTAGATATCAGTTTGCATCTTTGAATATATGTTTTAAAATTGAAAATTTAATTGAAAGCTGAAAATAATGGCAAATATTTTGTACAAATTTAAAGAAAAATTTTTAAATAACAATATTTGTTCTTCATTGGGATTTTGTATATGTGTATTTCTTGGCCTGAAGGCTACCAAATACAAGCAACACTGGCAAGATCTGTGTCAGCGGGCCTGGGTCTTCTCCATCTTTCTGCTTAGGGCCTGGCACATACTGAACTTTCATATCCTTTTCTGCAGCATAATTGATTTTATGTTGGTGCTTGACCGAATTACTTATACTAATCTGAGAATTTCTACGTTTGAGAAAGTACAGCTAGGTCTATGACTCTTCCATTTCATATTCAGAATTTTATGTTTTATATTCACAATAAATTTTTGCTAATGTCACTCCCACGCTGCCTGCACAATGCAACAGCTACCTGTTGAAAAGCAAATCAATTGTTTGTTTGATGTCAAACAATTGGATGTATATGATATTGTAGTGACAAGGAGGCAAATGACATATTCTAATCCTGGTTCTGCCATCAATGTAATCTTGGCAAATCACTCTCTCCAGGTACAATTTTCTTATCTAGAAACTGCATATGCTAACGTTCTTTCATAACCTTTTGGACCTTTTACCCTATTGCATTGATAAATTGTTTTGGCTTGGGTTAAATTTTCCAAATGATATGTGCTATAATAATGGATGGTAATGTATGTTACATAATTCTTTAACTGTATTGTGAATTCAGAATTTTTGCAAAGTATTCCACAAACTTTTTATATTTTACACAAAATTCAAGGGGTATGTGTGGTTAACCATTTGAACAGATATGGTATCTTCTAGGCTGACTTTACATTTTATCTACACAATAGCAACGAAACAAAACAAGGAAGACTTTCAAATAAAGGTGAAGAAGTAGATGGAAGCAACGGTCACTTAACAAGAGCTGCACTGACGGCTTCCATCTTCCTTTTCTCTCCATGCTCTTTTTTGTGTGCTGCCAGATTGTCTCCTAGCTGGAGGTGACAGACAGCCTCAGTCCAGATTGCATCTATAGACAACCCATCTGGGAATTGTCTCTGCGAGTTTCAAAGATGTTCCCTGTGGCAAAAACCACTTTATAAGTTTCTTTTCAAGCTTGAGGTTCTGTTTAAACGTGTTTGAGCAGTTATGGTCTGCTGTGTGATGGGGGTGGGCAGTTCTGCAGAGGCAGGGTGGACACTTCCTACTGTCATTTCTCAGGAGCCGTGTCCTGTGGGATGCACCCTGGGGGTGGAAATAGGCTTGGGCTGACTGCCCTTTACTGCCATTTTGTGTTTGACACTCCTGCTGTCTTTTTCTTTCTGTGAAGACTTATTTCCTCATTTTTCCCAGATTCTCTACTTAGGTATACACAGGACAAGGGGAGTTTTTTTTGGGGGGACAATGTCTTTATCCACTTAAACTTTTTGATTCCTCTCATACTTACCCCTGTGGGTACAGGTCATTTATGTAATGTCTTGTGAAACATTTAATATATATAATACAGGGCATTTTAAAGTTATGCTGTGATGGGTAAGGGAGGTTTGGAGTGTTGGTTCTTTCAGCTGAGGAACCAGGGTGAAAAAATATGAGTTTGTCTTGGCCAAATGAGATGAAAAGGAATTGCTGACTTGAACACATGGGATGGCAATAACATACAACTGGGATCCTGGGTTGGGAGGAGAGAAGAGAAATATAGGAAAGCAAAGAGGTAGACAGGGAATTCAGCGTCTCCATTCAAAGTGGAATGTCCAGATAAAAACTCAGTGGAATCAGTAAAGAAATATTTTGTAGCCTCCTTTTGCTTCTCAGAGCATTTGGCTATAAATTCAGCTATTTCTCCCCCCTTTCTGATAGAAGATTGGGCCTATATCGCTTTCAGTTATAGCAGGATGGGATGACGTAGTTACATTTGTGAAGGCTAAGTTTCAAGGCTATTGAATTTTGGACGGTAGCACTGTTAGCTATTCTCCCAAAAAAGTACACTACAGAAATGAGCTAGTAGCACACTCTGTCATTTTTGGTGTTAGCAGAATGAGCCATGGAAGGAGAAAAGTTCCAGTGTAAACATTTATGGTATTAGCAATATTCCCTTCTTGGGAGAAAAATCATATGGGGACAAATGTAATCATAGAAGAGCCACCAAGTAAATGTAAATTTAAAAAATGGAATGCTTTTTTATGTGAGTTTCTTCAAAACATTCCAGTTAATGTTCTACAGGAGATATTGAGAAGGAAAACCCATAAAGAGTGATAAATTCCTTGGGAATTTTTTTCTTTTTAAGAGTGGATTTTTGACAGATAAAGATAAAAGACCCGGGAACAATGTGGTGGCACTGGTGGAGAAATCCCAGTCAGTAAGAGATCTGGCTGTGAGGAGAGCAATAGAATAAGTGATGCTACATGATGCTCAAAGATTAGAATTTGGGGGACAAAATAGATCAGGTGCCAAGGGAAATATGGATTGAAACCACTAAGGTAACATGATGACTAATTTTATGTGTCAACTTGACTGGCCTAAGGGATGACCAGATGGCTGGTAAGACATTATTTGGGGATTTTTCTGTGAGTGTGTTTCTGATTAGCACTTGATTCAGTAGACTGAGTAAAGAAATCTGCCCTCACCAACGTGGGTAGGCATCACCCAGTCCCTTGGGAGGTCTGAATGGAACAAAATAGGCAAAGGGAAGGGAGAATTCTCTCTCTCTTCTTGAGCTGGGATGTCCATTTTCTCTTTCCTTCTGACATTGAAGCCCCTGGTTCTTAGGCCTTCAGACTCTGGAACTTACAGCAGCGGTCCCCCAGTTCTCAGGCCTTTGAACTTTAACTGAATCATATTATCTGCTTTCCTGCTTCTCCAGCTTGCAGATGGCAGACTATGGGAACTTCTTGGTCTCCATAACTGTGTAAGCCAATTCCCATATAAAACTTCTATCTATCTATCTATCTATCTCATATTGCTTTTGTTTCTCTGGAAAACCCTGACAAATACAGGTCATGTTACCAGAATAGAATGCTTCAGCAGCTAAAAATGCAGGTAAGCATTGGTAAACATAGAACAGTACACATTTAAAAGGGTGGCTCCTAGACAAGGCAGGCTGTTGATTCTAGAACAGACATTCAGAGTAGAAATCACTGAAGAAGCATATCCCAATATCTTGATCTCCAGGCAGAAGGAATATAAAAGAACTTCCAACTTTACATTAAGTCTAGAGAAATTTGTAACATAGGTTAGTTGAGATTAGACAAATCAGCAAAGAGCAAAATAAGTTCTAGCAGTAGCTCATGAAGTGCCAGGCTCAGCTAGCCAACCTTAGAAAGCTTGAGAGTCATGTGTGCCCTCCAGGAATCTCCCTGTTGTCACAATAAATTCTGATTGAAAGAAGAGAGAGCTAAGGCTATCAATAATCAGGAAGAAATAGAATGGTAATTCAGTTTAGATTTCTTCCTTAATAAATAAGCCAGCAGTAACTCTACAGAAGCTAGTAATTGCCTACTGCCTTATAAATGGTTGGAATTGGGAATTTATAAGCTTTTCTTTTATGAGGATGAAGGGAGTTGGGGACATCTCCTGCCTCCTCGTCTCCCCTCCTCTATGCATGGAGCATCATCCCCCATCTGCCTACCAGTGTAGAGAGGCACTGTATGCTGGCAAACTGTGAGACACTTGCAGGATTCCTCCCTAATGTCAGGGGGGAAATGGGAATAGTGGAGGTGGCTTGGGAAACTGGTGTGGAGTTCAGGACTGATCAGATGGCAACAAGAAGCAAATGGTTCAAATCCCCAACAGCAACCCAAGCTCTGAACCTTCCAACCTGCGTTATAATATTTCAATCAGGTCTTTCTCACGGAGGCTGGGAGTTTCACAGATTTTAAAGACAATACCAACATCTGCACAAGAGATTAGTGATTCTTATCCTTATGCACACACATATGCCAAATTGCTGAGTGTGGCACAGGTGTAGAGGTTAAATTTCTTCTTGGTTTACAGATCCATTCTGATCAAGGGAGAAATTTGGAGAATTGTGCCTTTGGAAAGAAATCTAACTGGCAGGAATCAAAAGTTTAAAGTTATGAGGCTAAGAGAACTTTGGCAAATCTGCTGGGTAACCTGGTGCAGGGGCAGGAGAGGCAGGAGAGCCTGCAAATATCCATCTAGATCAGACCACATGGAAAGAAACCACTAGTTTTACAATTTCTGTCTTGATATTTAGAAGGAACTCCAGCTACCAACTGACCTGTGTCTTACGATTAGTGGCAAAGGAACAGATTGGGAAGACCTGACTCAAGATGCAGCTAAACCAAAGAGAAAAACCTCAAGACCCTTTGTGGCTGGCAGCTCTGGCAGTTTATCATAACACTGAACACTGTTACACCTGGGTAAGGTGTCCTGAGTTTCAGTCAGGGATTGAGATCTTGTACAAGATTTGGGAGTAAGAGATCAACAAAGCTGAAGGACCGTAGAAAGTGCTTCCTCCCTGTATATATCATTGTGTAATGATATGATCACTGCCTCTGTATGACAGGATCTTACAGCCAAACCTGTGGCTATTAAGAACATGCAATTCACCATGGAAAACTTTTAGGAAGGGGAGAGGATTGATGCAGATCTAGGATAATGATAATAAAATCCATGATTTAAAGTAGTTATCATCAACCATGTAGGGTCAGAAAGAAACCCCATCTTCACCCTCACAGAGGAGATAGATTGAGAGAAAAAGCAAACAGAAAGAAAGGATAATGAGTGACTTGCCTTAAAGGTACAGACTCAATGACACTGGCCTTTGGGGGGTGGGGTGAGATCTCCCACTGCCTTTCCAGGAGGCAAGTGCCTTCCTAGAGAATAATCTGGAAGCCTCAGATATCAAGTCTGCAGGCCCCTGTCTGTCTAGGAGAGGAATGTGGGGAATGTATTGTGTTAGAAAGGATGAATACCAATGAATCAGGAAGAGCTCCCCAAAGGAGTTTTGGGTAAAGTCACTGATACAGTGACTATTCGAAAATTAGTGATCTCTGTCCAAGAAAACATTGGCTGGATGTCTATGGAACACGGACAGAATCCTAGTCCACTTATTTGGGAAAAAATGACACTTTACTCTGGGAGGACTCAAGTAATTGCCGGTTGGCAAGACAAAGGTCTTCATCCCCTTAACCTCTCCATTCTTTCCTGTTCTCACCCACGGTGGGGAGGGTGTCTTTAAGCTTACTAACACACTGCAAAGTATCAGGGATGATTATTATTATGTCACGTAGTTTCTCCTCTCTGAGTAACGGGAGAGCTAGGATGAGATCACTGGGTGAATGGACTGTGCTGACTTTGACCACAAAGGAAAAACAAAACAAGAGAATGTGACATCACCTGGACTTCCAAGGCTGATTTTTTTATATGAAAAGGAGAAAGATCATTCAGGGATAACAAAAAAGCACTCTCACCATCCTCCCACTTCAACCATGGGTTATCTAGATGAGGTTCTTTTCAGGACCAGAATGTGCCTGCATAGCCTTCAGACATGGCTGGTGCAGAGACAGAGTTACCTGTTGATCACCCTCGTAAGCTTAGATTCCCCTATTTTTTTCTTTTCTGAGTAAAAGGGTTATTTGGTTCCAGTGAAGTAACAAATGACATTGGTTACCTGGTTGGATAACAAGGATGAGGAGGGCAGTCTCCATTCTACTCTTAGATTCAGTTTGTACCTTCACATAGAGTGGTGGTGACCTTACATCACCCCAAAGATAGAATCAGCCCCCAGAATGGACATACACAGAGGAATACATGTGCTTTTGCTAAATTAATTTTAATGCAGTGAAACTGTTTGTAAAATGTTCCGTTTCTTTGGCCATTCTGAAAACTTTGCCTGGTTGGGGGCCAGGCATCTTCTCAAGACCCTTCTCTGGGGTTGTGTAACTGCAGGGAAACATGAGCTGGATTCTTCTGACAAAGACATCACCCTTCCTCCCTACCCCAATGACTCCAGGCCAGGAGAAAGACACCTTAAACTATTTCCATCACAATAGGGTTATAAAATAGTGCTTCTGATTTTTGTCAGGCTAATTCTCTCTTTAAACCATCAGATTATTTCTCACCTTAAAATAGGGAAATTCTGGGATATAAATAATAGTATGCAAATAACAAGATATAAAATATAGAGGTATAGCAGTCATCACCAGAATCAATTCAGGGGGTCTCTGAATAAAAGATATTTCATTCATTTGTTTTAACTAGTTGAAAACTACATTTCATTTTACTAATTTCAAACTGAATCATGGCAGGAGGAGTGCTATTTCAATTTTTTAAAATTGTTAATTCACTAATAAAATCAATCCAAAACAAAGTTTTTACCAAAGAATTATTTTGTATAAACGTATATGGCTACTAGTTCATGAATTATATATTCATGTATAATTTATAGCTACGATATTTCAGCTTTCTGTAGACCAGAATATTTTACCCTATGATTTATTGTCAGCATATCACCTACAACTTTACAGATAGTTCCTATCAATTATAGCTTCACATATATATCACTGAAAATGAAGGATAACATTTAAAGGGTTCTACTTCAATCAATTCTTATTCACAGACTTTGCTAAGGATGCCAAACTTCCCTGGAAACATAATACTGTACATTTGTATGCTACTTTACGGTTTTCAAAATGTAGTCAGACATAATGTGTCCAAAATAAATTATTTTGTAGTCTTCTTCATATGAAATGATATTTCATAGTCAAATGTTGGATTTTAAAATATTAAAGAAGTATGAGGGTGTTCAAAACATATAAGAAACTTGACAATAAGGAAATAATAATAAACAGGTAGTGCATTGGTGTGAACTCTTTCTAGCAGCCTTCAACTATTATTATGCAGTGTCCTGATTAAGTCTCTGAACTTCTCTGACTCCAAAGTTCCATGGGTAAAGTAAGACTCTACTAACTTCACCAGAGATGTTGTCAAAACACACTTTAAAATACCTGATTTTATAAGCCAGTTAAGCAGTTTTATAATAATATGGCAGGGGAGTTTAGGGGGGAAATATGTGAGCGCATATTTTGGCCATTTCCTGCGGGCTAAGGCTGTTCAAGCAGAAGCTGAAGACTTGAGTGATGCATGCGAGTAGTTGTGTGTGTGTGTGTGTGTGTGTGTGTGTGTACAGGTACAGGTGGGCATGGGGGAATATGCCCACATGGAGGGAATGCTTGCTGAGAGATTTGTTGATGGGATGAAAGGTTAATCCTTTTTGTTGACAGTATGAAGTTAATAAGGCCTACATTACCACCTTATCAAGGTGCTTTGGGGATATGAGAATACAGGTGAGACTTGGTTCCTGACTTCCAGAAGCTTAATCTCATTAGAGGGATAAGAAATTTACAGATGAAACAATTAGAGAACAAAACTTAATATATAAGTTTCTAAATTGACTCTGTGGTGTGTGTGTGTGTGTGTGTGTGTGTGTGTGTGTGTGTGTGTGTGTGTGTTTGCAGGAAGGCAGTATTAATGAAGGAATGTTCTTGACCAGGAAGAAACAAATGCTCAAATGCTCAGAGTGCCACAAGGCAGTCATTCATTCAACAAAGCAGAGGACTGAAAACCCACCAGCTTGGCACCAAGTATGGAGGATACAAAGCACATATTTCCCTTTTCGTTATCACTTATTTACAAAAAAAATAAGTGTATTCATGATTCAAAGTACAGTTTATAGATCCTAAGGTAACCAGTGGGCTGACATCTCGGCAGAAACCCCACCTACTTTCCTTTCCTTAAGGACAACAAAGAAACAAATGTATAAACCCCAGAGCTCCAGCTTCAACATATTTTAAAAATCTATGTTTTTATTTTATTTTTTCAGAAAATTAGATTCATTATCTTCTTAGGTCTGAGTGGATCCTTTTAGAATCAAAAGTCTCTGAGGGCTTGTAACAGAAACTGCTAGAAACCTGTTATGAAATGATGCATTAACTTAGTAACCTGACAAGCCCTCTCTGTGCTTCCTGCTTTCTTCACAACAGTTGAGGCACTTCCTATTCTAGGGCTCCTTCCCCTCCTGCCTCCCTTCTGGGCTACTTGGGTACCACTGCTTCCCAAGCATCTCCCATACTTTCCTATGGTTCATCAATGGTTTATGTATTTGACTTCCCCACCAGACTATGAACTTCTATATTTTCAGTACTTATGACTAACATCTTATCTAGCACCCAGTGGGTTCCCATGAAAATCTACTACACACTGTTAAACAATTCAGAGTCCTGGTTAGAAACTGTGTATTTTCTAGAGCTATAAGCTGTAGGGAACCAGCTTTTGCAGTTGTGGTTTTGAAGAGACAAGTTTCACAGACTCCTAGACCTGAAGGGGTAAAAATAAGGTTATAAAGGTATATATTTAATTCTTTCCTTTATGAAATATATCACACAGGTGGAAAGGGGGAAAAGATGGTAGGCTGTGTCAACAGAGTCAAGTTTTTCACTCTTGGAATATAAAGTAAAACTGAACTGAATGTTACTTGAAATTTTGTCTTTGGGTGGATGGGGTTGGGGGGGCAGAGAGAAGGAGAGAGAGACACTCACTACCATCTGAAGTCTAAGTGAATCCTTTTGGAAACAAAGTGCCAGGAGTGCTCATGCTCACAGCAAGAAACAGATTCCAAGAGTAAAGATCCGGGCTTTGAACCCTGCTGTGAAAGGCGACTCTTTCCAAATCAAAGGGTGCGGGAAGGCTGTAGTTCTGCTCTTCAACTCTGGCACTGATCAAAGTCTTTATTTGCTTCTGCTCTTTCAAACCGCAGATTAGTGCCCTAAGCTTTGTATTCTCAAAGCATCCGATTCCAAATGTAGAGAATGAAGATTCTCTAACCCCCCCAGAATGCAGAGCCCTCTACACTGTATTGCTTCAATACAATAAACTCTCACTCATCTGGTTGTCAACGGTTTATAATTGACCATCAAATGAATACTTAACTTGTGATGCTCCTTGGACAGAGCTCTCAGAAACATCTTGTTTAAGCAAAGCCTGATGTGTTTAAACAATAGCAAAATTAAAAATCCTCAGGAAGTGGGCAAAACAGAAAGATCGTCCTACTTCCCTGCTTGACCAATACAGCCCTGGGGGAAATGACTGGGATGTGACCTGCTTTAAGCCTCTCTCCGACTCTTTGCAGTAGTCCTTCAGTGCTCTCTTCCATTAGGGTTCAAACTCCTCTCCCATCTCACGCAGTCCCTCTGTGTTCTCTGCATCACATACGCAAAGCCCTCAGGCTGTTTCCATTCTCCCCTACGGCAGGCAGGTAACATTGGAGGAAGAGCAAGGTGGCTAGTGTGTCTGGAGCAGAGAGCGAGGAGAAAAGTAGGAGAATAGGTCAGAGATATGGGGCAGAGGTGGGTCATGTATCACCTTGTATTCTTTAGTAAAGACTTTGGCTTTTACTCGAAGAAAAATGGGGTGTATTAACAGGGTTTGAGTCATAGTCCAATTTATCTTGGAAAGGACCCCTTGGGTTGCTATCTTGAGAGTAGTCTAGCCAGCCATCCAGGTGGAGATTACAGAGGCTGGACCAGGTGATGGCGGTGGAGTCTGGATCTATTTTGAAGGTAGAGCAAACAGAATTCCCTGGTGGATTTGATTTGGGATGTGAGAGAAAGAAGCATCAAGAATACCAGAAAGGTGGAGTTGTTGCCAGCTGAGACAGAGAAGACTGAGAGTGTAGCAAATTTGAGACGTCAAGGGTCCTACCAGAAAACAACTGAAAAGAGAAAGCTTTTCTTTCTGTTGCAATATGAGAAGCACATGAATGGGATTCTGCTCTGCCTACTGGCAATTAGAAGAGGTTTTATAGTTTATAAGCTTTAGGTTGGTCACAAAAAAAGGGGGATGAAAGAGAGATTGGTCTGGGGATTACACTTTGGGAACCACTGGCCGAAGAGCAAGAAAGTCTGAAACAAGCACATTCTACAGTTCAAATTTATCAAGAAAAGAAACAGTGTAGACCTAAGCTTTGCAATTCTTTATTGTAGGAAGATCTTAACCCTTCACATGGGGTAATATCAGGAGCTTAATTTTGGACAGGCAGTTCATTCTGTGAGTCTGGAGTTTGGGATGGAGGTCTGGGCTTGAGATTGTAATTGAGAGTTGCTGTCATATACAGCTGTCCCTTGTATCTGTGGGGGATTGTTTCTGGGACCCCCTGAAGATACCAAAATCTGAGTATGCTTAAATCCCTTATTAAAAATGGCTTAGTATTTGCATATAACTTACACACATCCTCCCTTATACTTTGAATCATCTCTAGATTACTTATAATACCTAATACAGTGTAAATGTGCACAGTAAATTCAAGTTTTGTTTTTTGGAAATTTCTGGAATTAAAAACAATTTTTCGATCTGAAGTTGATTGAATTCACAGATGTGGAACCTGAGGATATGGAGGGCTGGCTGTAGATGGAATTTAAAGTCATGAAAAATGAGAAACAGATGTTCAAAATGCTTAATAATATAAGAACAGAAAGGTGAAATAAAGATTGGAGGCAAAGAAGGAATGATATTTATGTCAAATTTGATTGATACATGTATTTAATAGCTGTTCTTTTGTTATGATGGATTTGTAGAAGCCCAGACCAGGAAGTTTTCTTCTCTTTATTTCTTTTTGTTCTCCTCTTCTAATGTGAGGTGTCTGAGACTCTGAGATGTTGTTACATGAACACTGTTACACAGCTAGCGTAGCACATTATATTTTCAAAGATGGCCTCAACATTATCTCACATTCCAAGTGCTATTCTGAAATGTGACCTCGACACCCCTTCCATTGAAATGTGAGGTCTTTGTTCCCATCCTTAAATCTGCGCAGGCTTATGACTTGCTTGTGAACAACAAAAGGCAGTGGATGTGAAGCTGCATGACTTCCAAGGCTAGGTCAGAAAAGGTGATGCAATTTCCACCCTATTTGGTGAATTACCTCTGTTAAAACCCTGAGCCTCCATGTATGAGGTTCAAATGCCATGTGGCTGCCATACTGTGAGGAAGTCCAAACCAGCCCTCATAGAAAGATCACATGGAGAACTCAGAGGCTACAGCGAGAGAGATAAATGACTGGCCAGCACCCAGCTGCTTGAGCTCTTCACTCCTCCAACCATTATACTGATAGCATGGCAACTGCATGAGAAATCCCACGCTTTGCCCAGCCAGGCCTTTTCTGAATTCCTGACGCACAGAAACTGTGAGAAATAATAAAATGTTATTAAACCACTGAGTTTTGGGATGATTCATTCTAATTTGTTTAATTTTTCCAATTTGCTTGATCACCAAACCCTTTTTTTGGAGATAAGGAAGGACATAACACTCATTAACATGACTTAAAATTTGTGTCCCATCAAACAAACTTTGGAAAATATCCCCTGTATTCATCAAGCAAATTTTGGTTAGTGATTTGGTTGCTCACAGAGAACTTTCTACAGGAGAGAGGATTGCACACCAGTCAACATGTCTATTTGCAACTCAGGACAAATGTATAAATTAGGATTTCTCTATCATGCTTGAATTTGGTTATCATGCATTAGTCCTCAGAGCCTCCTCACTTGGGGCAAAAATATCAAGCACTTAATATGCAAGGCTGAGCTCCATGCCTTGGATGTATGGTAGCCATTCTATGGAATGAGGCAGACCTTCTACTGATATTTTCTAAATGTAATAGACGTACATTATTTATTTATTTACTTTCTTTCTTTCTTTCAGAGGTAATTAGTTCTCTACTCTAAAAATTTGAGATTTGTCATGAATCACTAGAAGATAGTTTACCATTTTATACTTATCAGACTCTTTTTTTAAAAATAAATGTAATTATTTATTTATTTTTAATTTTGTCTGTGTTGGGTCTTCGTTGCTGTGTGCAGGCTTTCTCTAGTTGCGGTGAGCGCAGGTTACTCTCTGTTGCAGTGTGCAGGCTTCTCCTTGCGGTGGCTTCTCTTCTTGCAAAGCGCAGGCTCTAGGTGCGCGGGCTTCAGCAGTTGTGGCACACGGGCTTACTAGCTGTGGCTCATGGGCTCTAGAGCACAAGCTCAGTAGTTGTGGCACGTGAGCTTAGTTGCTCCGTGGCATGTGGGATCTTCCTGGGCCAGGGCTTGAACCCGTGCCTGCATTGGCAGGTGGATTCTTAACCACTGCCCCACCAGGGAAGTCCCTATACTTATCAGGCTCTTAATTAGGAATTTCAAAAATTTCAAGTGGAGTTTCCACAAGTGTCTTTGTTGGATTCTGGGCACAGTGCTGTTTGGAACCTAGGGAGCCAAAATTTGAAGAGTGGGTACTCACTTCAGCCCTAAGCTCTGTATGCCTCTTGCTGCCTTAAAAATTATAGGTCTTGGGAGTCTCCAAAAAGAGCCCCTTTTACTCTGATAACTGACCCTCTCATAATGGACTCCATCAAAGCAATAATGCAGAATCTTTCCGGAGAGAACCTCAAAGACAAGGTTGTATAGGAATATCCTCTGTTCAAATAAAAGTCTACTGACCAGAAAATAGATACAGAGGGAGAAGTTGTTTCTTTTCATTGCAGAGTCACTCATCCATACACATGGCTTTTTCTTAACATCTATAAGCTGCTTATTACCATATTTCTATTTCTAGTCTAGACCTCATATAAGAACTATAAATGACATATAAAATTACCTATACAATATGTCAATTTAAATCTCTCAGAGTTATTCAAAATCAGCATATTCAAAATTTAAAACATGCAAGAACCCCTAAAATGTCACCCTCTTCTAACATTTCACATCTCAGTGAATAGCACTGTCAGCCATATATATAAGTTGGCAATCTTTTCCCTCATCTCATACTTCATCCAACACAATATATTTGATCTCCTTACCATTGTTTGATTCTGCTAAGTTCTTTCTCTTTCCAGCCCCACCACTGAGTGGATATTACCATTAACTCTTACTTGAACTACTCCAATTATCAGAATTTTGTATTTCAGGCAACAGAAATCAACTCTGGATGACTTACTTAGAAAACTAATGTAGGCTTAATATTGGGTAGGTAACTGATGGTTGAATGCTGGAAAAGTGGTTTTAGCATATCAACAGAAACCATGGGAAGTAAGACTACAGATATCAAAGCCAAGGTCTCTTCCTTCAAAGTCACACTTCTGTTTGAGAATATTTGATTGGCTAAGACTAGGAAATACGCCCATATCCCAAGTATCAGGGGATGGACATATCTGACTTATTTTGACATGAGAGTTTCCTCCAAATTAGAAAATAGACTTTGATGAGATGACAAAAATCATGTTATTCTCATAATTGTCAAATTCCTCTCTATGGTAAATTAAAGATGGTTCAAAATTCTTCTTCACCCATGGCAGGGGAGGGGGGATTGTGTTCTAAATCTCCTCCTCGTGAATCTGGGCTGGCTTCTCTGACTGCTTTAATTCATGCTGTGCCAATTTCGAGACTCAGGCCTTAAAAAACTAGCAGCTTGTACTTCTTGTTTTTGTAGTATTTGCTCTTGGAACCTTGAGGCTACCATGTTATTAGAAGCCTAATCCATGGTCAGAGACACTGGAGGATAAGATATCTTTGAGGGAGAGAGAGATGAGGGAAGGAAGAGAGAGAGAGAGGAAAGGCGTAGGGGGAGAGAGGAAGGGAGGGAAGCAGAGAGGGAGGGAGGAAAGAAAGAAAGAGAGAGAATGAACCAAGGCAGCAGACATTTGATTTTGGAGGCAGATCTTCCAGCCCCAGATGCCTAAACTGGCACCACACGAATAAGAGAACTACCCAGCTGAATCCTTCCCAAATTCCTGACCCATAAAATATGTGAAAAATAAAGAGTTGCATTAAATCACTAAGTTTTGGAGGTAGTTTGTTAGGAGCAATAGATAACTAGAACAGCCTCCTTGCATTCAACTTTGAATTTCTTCTATTTTCTATACTGCAGCCAGAGAGTTTTTAAAATGTATTTTTATCATGTTAATATGCTGCTTAACACTTTTCAATAGCTTTCCAATGCTCTTAGGATCAAAATCAGTTCTTCAGCGTTATCTTCAAGGGCTTGAATGATGTATCTCAGCTGTGTCTCATCTATTTCCACTGTCTGTCTCACTCTCTGAACTACAATCACATTGGCTATTTTAAGTTCCTCCAAAATGCCTCACATCTTTCTGTCCTACAGTCTTCTCATTTGCTCTCCCCTCTCCTAGAAACCCTTCTTCTATCCACGGGCTTTTTCCTAGCTAACTCTTACTCATTCTTAAGATCTTAGTTCAAACCTCAGTTTCTCAGAAAAACCTTCCCTCATTCCCTAGATCTCTCATAGCTCCTATACTTCTCCAACAGAGCCATCATTATATTCTAATTAAATGAGTCATTGTAAAAGAGTTTTTACCATGTCTTTGCTGCTAGAAGTACAAACTTTATAAGATCTGTACCTATTGTTTTTCATTTTATCCTCAGTGCCTTGAACCATTCTCTGCACACAGTAGACACAATAAATGCTTATTGAAAAATGGATACATGAAAACTGACCTAATATAGATGAATCAATGCTTCCCAAACTTCAAATGTGCAGATGAATTATATGGGGATCTTGTTAAAATGCAGATTCTGACTCAGTAGGTGTGGGGTGGGGCCTGAGAATTAATCTATTTCTAACGCGCTCCTAGGTGTTGCCATTGCTATTGGTTCTGTGGATCACCCTGAGTAGCAAGGCTATAGAAGAATCATAATTAAGTCGTGTGGGTAACATGGAGCAACCAGTTGGGATTGGTTAATATTTTAAACTTGTGCTATCATTTTAATTTGATTCAATTAATTTCAACAAACAATTATTGAGCCAACTATTTCCCAGGATAGGCTAAACATGAATAAGATATGGTTAGTGCCCTCAAAAAGCTCACAGTATAATGGGCATAACTAAAACATAAACAAACTAATGTGAAAAATGTACTATAATAAAAGAAGATTGAAAATACGGATTTGAGCACAAAATAGGCAGTTGCCAATTCAATTTGGGGAGCTCAGAAAATTTGAAACACATTGGTGATCTAGCATGAATATAAACCGCTGTTTTGTTTTTGTTTTGTCTTTTGTTTTGTTTCCTCATTCTATATATGCCCATCTGAACTGAGTTATTGGAAAATTAGTGATTTAAACAATTGGCCTAACTTCCATATTCCATTTTCAGAATGAGCTGTGTAACTCTTTAGTCCTCCTCTGTACTATGGAAAACATGTTTTTGTTTGTTTCTTATGTCTGTTTATCTCTTTCATTTTCAAGTTACTGTACAATCTGTCATTTCTATCTTCAACTTGGTAAATCCTTTCTAGTCTTTATAGTTAGACTTGAATTAGAAAACAAAATATGCTAGAAAAACAATACCAGAAAGATGAAATGGACAGGAGCTGAGGTGGAGTCGGTATTAGTTAGGGTTCTCCAAAGAAACAGAACCACTAAGATATATGTAGATATACATAAAAGGAGATTAACCATAGGAATTGTTTCACATGATTATGGAGGTCAAGAAGTCCCACAATCTGCTGTGTGCCAGGTAAAGGCCCAGGAAGCCTAGCGGTATAATTTGTTCTGAGTCCAGAGGTCTGAGAACCAAGGGAACTGATGCTGTAAATTCTGGTCCAAGTCTGAAAATCCAAAAACCAGAAGCTCCGACTTCCAAGGGCAGAAGATGGGTGTCCCAGCTCAAGCCAAGAGAGCAAATTCACCCTTCCCCTGCCTTTTTGTTCTCTTTTTTCAGGCCCTCAACAGATTGAATAATGCCCACCCGCATCGGTGAAGGTGATCTTTTTTACTCAGTTTACAGATTCAAATGGGGATCTCTTCTGGAAACACCCTCACAGAGATACCCAGAAATAATGTTTTACCAGCTATCTGGGCATCCCTTAGTCCAGTCAAGTGAACATATAAAAGCAAGCATCACAAAGTCCTTTATTCAGTAACTTGGTCTTTAATGAGAAATAATTCTTTTTTTCTTAAACATTTTTCTAAATGTTTAAGCAATAGGTTGAGCTTTTTTTTTAGACAGGTATTTCCTCATTCACAGGTTGGGATATAGAACCTCATTCAACCTCTGTGCCCACCCTTAGCTTTATTGCACTAATGATCACCTGGCTTCGCTAAGGAATAGTCATCATTCTTTTAAGTTCTTCCCTTTCCAGCACAAAACTTTCCTTAAACACTTCTAAAACATCATTTCTCCTGAGAGAAAGCTAATTAACTATATCCTTCTGGTTATTATTTAATCATTATTTTTGGAGTACCCCAAATGTGTTAAATATCAGCCATTTCTAGCATCAAATCATTACTCAGAGTTTAGTCATTTCTTAATTTGGGGCCTTGACACCTCTTTATTTATCCCATTTATTAATATTTACTAGGACCCACATTGGGTCCTAATAAATGCTCACCTTTTTAGGAAAGCCACATTTCTTGTCTTCTAAGAGTTCTCCAGGCCTTGCTTCATCTCACTTTTCCAATCAACCCAAGGTGTTACTTCAAAATAGTCTCTTTGACCCAACTCTGTACTCTTTGACTTCCCTCCCCTATTGCATGCATCCACTAGCTTTTCACTGCCCAGGATTGAAATTTAAATTTAAATTTATCTGTGTCTCAAGCATTTATTTATTTTTATTTTTTCTTATTCTTTCTGTATCAGTCATCTTCTACAATTCATGCCTTTCTCAGAATGTCTGCTGTCTAAAAGAGAGATAAGCAGAGGGGAAGATACCTCCAGGCTTGGAGTTTTGTGCCCACTCATATCCTTTTAGATAGAGGCCCACTTTCCTCAAGGTTGTGATGGCAGCTATTTAACTCAGGAGTCAGTGATGAAATGTTTTTACATAATGTATGCCTCTTAGGAAAACAGAATGCCTCTGTTTAGAAGAATCAGCACATTTTCACCTACCACTTCCCAAAATGCAGCCATAGTACTCAGCCCTGAGCTTGCTCTGGGTCAGTGTGATGGAGGGCACAGTTTCTCCGTTGGGGTTGTAGATCATATTCTCAGGGGTTGCACTTTACTACAATGTTTTTTCAGTTTACATTTTTATATCTTCATTTCAATACTAATATAAATACAATTCTGGATTATCTGCTTGATCACATTATAAGTAGGTCCTGCCTATGGGAGTTCAGTGACCATTATGAACTTACTGATGAATACATTGGTGCCCATTGCTCTACACAGTGACAGTAATTTTAAGCTTTGTGGTATTGATAAGTACCACTACTACAATGAATGTTATATGCCTAATGACATGCATGTATATTTTTAAGTCTGAAAGAATTTTCAAACTTGAGGAACTTTCATCAATGCGTAGAACATGGACTCTGAGGAAGACTTTCCTATATTCTAATTCCAGTCCAATTTACTAGCTCATTGTTCTTGAGAAAGTTGCTTAGCCTTTGTAACTCTCAGCTTCCCAGTCCATAAAATGAGGTTAAAAAATGAGCTACTAAGACCACAGGAATGCAGAATGAATTCAGATCATACACATACGCTTATTTGGTATATAACAGGTATTTAGTAAGTGTTATCTATGATTATGATTATATTTTGTCCTGTGAATCAGTTTAAATTAAGCACCCTCTGCATTCTCTCTTTCCCTCTCAAAAGGAGAAGATATTTAAACTCATAGGCATAACTTTTAAAACAGAACTGACTTCTGAAGTGTAGCATAAAGCCACTGGCCACATACCTTGTATAATATAGTACCTTATCTACTCTAAATATAGGTCTTTGTTATTATCACCTACATAGTGTAGCAACTCGTACCCCAATTAAAGAGACTTCTGAAGGTGGGAGGAATAGAGAAGCCCAATCAGAAAAAATGAAAACCCAAAAAAGCAAGAGTAGTTACCTGCAGAATAAAGAATGAGCAATTCTAACACAGTTTTGCTATATTTATCTCAATATTACTTTCTGTGTGGTCCTAAACTAGTTCTCTTGTTCACACAGGCAGCCAGAAATCTTCCACTAGGCCTAATAAAATAAAAAGGGAAAATTGCAGGGGAAAGATATATCAAGACAGTAATCTATTGGTTTAGATAGATGAAATGCCTGCTGATATTGTTTATGGGAAATAAGTGTCATCCCTCCCTGCTAAACTTCACTATTTTCTAAAATGAATCCACTTTGAGATGTGATTTTTTTCTCCCAAGTTAGACCAGTTGGATTCCATCGATCATAATTGTGACGGATAGCAAGTGATTTTTTTCATTATATTGTTAATGGCTGTAGTGGGAACATTTGAGCTATTACATGAAAAGCTGTGGTTGTGTCATTGTGAAGCTTCCAAGGATAGAATTTTCTCTTCACTCTTTGTTTCTGCAATAGTCTCCCTTTCCCCTAACGGGGATGCACACTGAGTTTTAAATCCTTTTCCGCTTGGCTTGAGGGAGTTTGCTTTTTTTCCTGTGTGTCATTGAAAAGTCTGGTATACACGTACTTTGTAGCCAGCCAAGACATGAAAGTGGCACAAGCAATATGCTGGAACTGATGTAAAAAATTACCATTCCTGATAGACAAATGTGGAAAAGAAGACATGCAAAAAGGAACACATGCATCTGAAAAATTCTTATGAACCTCTCTACTTGGCCAAGTATCAACTCTTACCTGTGTGGATCTCTTATAAATCAGTAAAAAGCTGAGTGGAGCTGGGCCCGTCAAAGATAAAATGCATAGGATGATGAACAGCATTTGTCTGATATATTCACAAAGCAGGTGGGCTGGTTTATGCCTTTCATGACAAGCATAATCCAAAACAAATTTCAACCTTAACTTAAAGATATTTTAATGTATTCATTTGACTCACAAACTCAAGCTCACATTGAACTTAAAAGAAAACCCCTCAGAGCTCAGTTTTTAAGATGCATCAAGTAAGATTTTATATATTTTAAAATTGGTCCAGATGTCATCAAGTTAGTTCTTAATTAACCAGTGTCTCCCCTTGAATCAGCGACAGTGGTGGTTACCGCTGGGAGCAAGAGAGGCCCCAGAGACACCTCTGAGTCATTTTAAAGGTGATTTTAACCTTCTCAGCAACCTTCATCCCTAAGGGTAAAACCCTATGTAATGCGGGCATTGAAACCCTAGCCCTTTTGAATACAGGTCAAACGTATTCACTTCCCCAGTAGTTAAAAATTTTAAACTAACCTACAAACGTATCCAAAAGTTGCTAACAAATATTTACCAGAAATTCGAAGATGAGAATCATTCATTTGAATCACCTTGAATTCAACGATGCTTCTCCTAATGTTTAAAGTCCTTTCCTATAGGTTATATAATCTGTGTAATTATACCATCCTTGGGAAATTGGTAGGAGAGTTGGTCCGTTTGTCCCTAGTTTAGAAATGAGGAAAGAGAAAACCAAGTTGGTGACGAACTCAAGGTTATGCAATATCAGAACAAGAGCACACACTTTCAGCCTGTTCTCTGCCTTTAGACTGCCCGCTGCCTTAGTGGGTGCCTCTCCTCCCTTTGAGAACATACATATTCATGTGTTTGAAGTCAGCCGTGGATATTGACACGGACTACAATGAGTTGAAAAGAGAGGGGCAGCTAAAAGAACGATTAAGACTACTGAAAGAAAATAAGAAATTTAATGATTGAAATGTCTTCTATTTCTTAAAAAAAAAAAAAGAGAGAGTAGATGAACCAGATAAGATTCAAATAAAAAAAGAAAACAAAACACATGTAAAATGAAAAATGCGATTGGTTTTGTATCTTCAAATGCTTAACTTACAGGATGGGAGAACACACAATTTAGCTTGTTTGGGTTTAGTTCTCCTAATATATTCTACAGAGTAATTTATTTTCAGAAGAAGCCTCACTGCAGTGCTCCTATTATGATAATGGGAATTTATGCACATGAGTATTTGTGATCACATCGCAGAGCAATTTTTGGAAGAACTAAGGGGGGAGGAATTAGCATTTTAAAAATAGGGATGAAGGCTTAAAATAAACCTCTAAATTTTCAATCTTTCACTCAGTCTACACACACACACACACGCACACGCACACACACACAAAATTCCACAGTGAATTGTCTTATTTGGGCTAAGTGCTTCTCTGGTGAAGAACAAAACTTGTGAGTGTAAAACAGCATAATGCAGAGAATGCCTGCATGGATTTGTTGATGAGAGGGTGGCCGCCCCTGAGATTGGTAAACACAGCTCCAGCAGCCCCAGACCTCTCTGACCATGTTCACTTTGCTTACTCAGGAGCAGACAATGACAGGCAGGGACTTAGGGGGAGGGGATGAATCAAAGTCCCTCTTACCCTGTGTCTCTCTGCTAGAATTGCTGTCAAGCCTGGTGAGGTGACATGAAGTAGGGGATCAATCCAGTAGACACAGGATGAAAATGTAAACAGGGATAAGCTCTCTGTGCAGACACTCTCTTTCTCGCTCGCTCTCTTTCTTCCATCTCATTCTATATTTTTACACAAATTCCAGGCATTTGAGAGGGTAGGTGTTTTTTGCTGTCATGAACAAGAAAACGCTCAGCACTCAAAGTCACTGAACAGTAGGATCGTCTTCAGGGCAAAGCCACACTGCTTTTCATGAATCATGTGTGGCGATTTCAAGATTGTGTTACAGAGTGTGCCAATAACAGTGTGTATATTAGATCACTCCAAATACAAATACCCTCAGGGAATATTCTTGCTAAGTCACAGCTTGGGCATATTAATGAAAATAAAGCTGATCGAAGTAGGTAAACTCATAGGTCCATGCACCAGTTTATGGGCACAAGTCAGCTGTCACTGGGTAGGCAAAGGGAGACCTAATATTCCAGTCATTTCTATAGTGGAAGGAACATTAGCCTACTCTCTCTTAATTGATATTCTGCAACTGAATCAAGCTCTGCTGATTGCTGACCAGCTCACACATTCCCCATATGTCTCCAGATTGCTAAACTCAGAGATGTGAGACAGCATACTGAGTTAGTCTGAGGACAGCCAACCTCAGTAGTGGTTGCTAGACCATTTGTTCCTATAAAGAACAGATAGATGCAAACCAGGAGTCTGGAAAAATGTGTATTTTCACAATTTTCAATGAAATTTATTATCTCATATATAAGGCACGACTCAAGGATTCAAATTAATTTCACTGGACAAACATTATTAAATAGTGTCAATTTGCCAGAGTAGGTGAAATATACTGTACAAGAATTTTATTTTCTTCTTTTATATTTGTCCTTTGATGTACATTCCTGTTCTTATTTGCTTGTGAATAGTGGAAATAAAATTATGGATACAGTTAGCACAGATTAACTTCAGAGAACAAAAGTTTGTATACTTCAAGTATCAATTGTTTACTAAAACTTGAGTTGTTAAAACTGAAAAGCAGGATGCAGAATTTCCTATTCTTATCAGAGTCAAGAGCTAAAACTGTAACTTCCTCAATCACACATAAAGATAGGCTAATATTTTACATTTTGTTTTATTTTTGGAAAAAGTATCAAATATAATGCCAAAAACCCCAAGATGCATGTTACTACTTTAAGATAATATCAGGGTGTATTCCCACATGCAAGGCCCTGAGCTCTTCTAAGTGTATTAATCATCCCAACAACCATACAGGGCAGGGACAGTTCTCATTTTACAGATTAAAAACCAGGGGTTTATAAAGAGGTCAGTATCTTGTTCATTGCCCATAGCCCATCTATGGGAGAGCTGTGATTTGAACCCAGGCAGTCTTTCACTGGAGCTCAAGTCTAATCTCTTCGTTATATGGATTCTTCAGTAACATTAAATAAATTCTTATAATTGAATCTGGCAATGTGTTTCATGCATTTTGAACATTGAGAATGTTTATCAAAATAGGAGAATGGGTACGTTTTAAACATAAATGCTTAAAAATGGATTGTATCTGAGGTTGCTGTTATGACAGATTGAAAAGTAACATATATACAAATATATTTAATCAATTTAACAAAAGGGACTTACCTTTTTATTAACCTACTTTTTATTATTTAAAAAAGGGAGAACATGCTAGGTTACTCATAGTAATTAGGGGTCTCATATGTGTTTACATGGTTAGCAAGTGTAAATTATGCTGACCTGCTTAGGGCTTGCAAATAGCTTAGATATGATGATGGATCGTGGTGTGACTTGCTGTGAGATCTCCTTGATTTTTGCTGGGAATATTTAAAAAGTAAAGGATGTGGCCTTCCCATAGGGATTATAACACTTCTTTGACTTAATCAGTTTGCTTTATGCTCTCAGAGAGAGAATTCTCCAGTTTCATTCATCTAGAGAAAACCATACTATTCTTGGTATTTGCAGTAGTGAAGAAAATCACTGTTTTCCTCAAGGGAAGCATTTGGTAAAAACTGTAAGTAGTTTCTCAGCAAAATCTGATTCGTTAATGTAATCTTAAAACGGAAAACCAAACAACAGAACAAAAAAGATCTTATAAAATTTAATAACCTCAGTACATAATCATGTAAACAGTAACCTCCCTCTCTCATTAAAATCAAGGAGAAAGAGCTCCTAGTTTGAAGGTGTTACCATAAAACATAATAAATTGTTCTAAAATATTTTGGAGGAATTATGGTGAAATTTTTCAAGAGATACAAATCCCTTCATTTAATGTATTGGCTTGTGCTGCTCTTGAAATCATTCCATTTCTCCATGATGAGATAGGAGCCATGAGTCTTGCTCACTTGTTTTATACAGTAGCATTTGAACAGAGCTATCACTTACTGCATGTTTGCTCTGTGTCTCAAGAAAATAAAGCAGCGAAATGAGTAATGCTTTATTACCACCAGAGTCTACTGAAAAGCAAATAATATTCTTAGGCCTAGAATGAAATCTTACCGAGTGTTGGTGAAGGAAAGGAAAAGAAAATGTAGAAAAAAAGATTTCCAGAATTTTATTAGGCAGAAACCTGAAACAGAGTCACAGGAAATGATTTGAAAGCATTGCTTGAAATAAAGTTTTTCTTTTCTGCTCATCAATTAAATGATTAGTGCACAATTCTCTTGTTTCTAGCAATGCTGAAGTTAGGGATGAGAATTCTTGATTTACTATTTTCTTCGTAATAAAGGCAGCGTCCAACTTACAAATGGATTGTTTTACCAAAATGCATTTGTTAGATTGTCGTGTGGGACCCAAATGCCCTTTTCCAAAGAATCAATGTTATAAATCACTGTTTGATTTAAAGCCTGGTCCACATAAGCCTAGTGAAAGTGTAATGCTCCTCAGCTATACTACTTTAAGTATTAGCCTGAAGTCTGAGGTCTGAGCTGGGGGTAACTCATTTTGAACTAGAAGAGGGAGGAAGAGACTTTTTGTCCCTTTTCCTGGGCACAAGGCAATTCCAGGATATGGTGACCGTGCCTTCTGAATTAAAAACTGGGGCATATGGCCCAACATAGGAAGTTGTTTTCTATGAAAAAAATAAAATTGGAAAATAAAAAATTTTCTCCAAGGACATTCTACAGATATATGGAGATGACTTTTAAAATCAGTGCTACCCCAGAAAATCCAGTAGATTTGGATGCTCCACACTAGTAATATTTGAGGAGAGAAAGTTTTGCTTTGTTTGGTTTGGTTTTGAAAGCCCAGCTAGAAGCAGGAAGCCCAGGAGGCTATTGCAGCTGACCAGAAGAGAGGTGATGGAGACTGGAATAAAGCCAAGCCAGAGGGAACAGAGAGGAGAACAATTTATTGATATGATAGATATTAAAAGTTGGAAATATCAAAACTTGGTCTTTTGGTGTGAGAGATAGGGAGGAGACAAGATGCTTGGGGGAGCTGGCTGGCTGGACAGACTGGGGGTGGTGGTGGATCAAAATCATTGGCGGGGGCTTCCCTGGTAGCGCAGTGGTTGAGAGTCCGCCTGCCGATGCAGGGGACACGGGTTCGTGCCCCGGTCCGGGAAGATCCCACATGCCGCGGAGCGGCTGGGCCTGTGAGCCATGGCCGCTGAGCCTGTGCCTCCGGAGCCTGTGCTCTGCAGCGGGAGAGGCCACAGCAGTGAGAGGCCCGTGTACCGCAAAAAAAAAAAAAAAAAAAAAATTTAAAAAAAATTTTAAAAAATCATTGGCGGTAAAGGAAAATAAACCAATTAGCAGGGAAGATGAGTCTGCCCAAGGTCAGTTCTTTCTGCCACTCTTGCTTTACACAGCTCCATTTTCTTCCCTACTTTGGACTTAACACATTCTCTAAAAAGCACTGAGATTTGGGCATTTGATCTTCACAACTATCCTAGGAGATTGTAGGTGATAACAAAGAATCAGAAAGGTTAAGTAACTTGCTCAAGATTAATGTTAAATGGCACCAGACTTCTATTAAAGAGATCTTTCTGACCAGTACTCTTTGCATTACTTAACCTTGCTACCTGTGTGTACACAACTAATCCTTCAATTCAATTCAATTAATTCATAAATTCGAAAAGTGCCTGATGAGTCCTTACAATAGGATATACTTGATACTGTCTCTAGGAATAGAGAGAACAAAGACATAGGCTCTGCCCTCCAGAAGTCTCATTAATGAGGTAGGCTTACAGAAATTTGAAAGCAAGGAGACCTCTCCTGAGAAAGAACCATATAAAGAAAGAAAGGAGTAGATAAACTTGATCCTCTGACTAGAGGTGAGCAATATTTCCAGCAGAATTACTCACAGACCCTTGCTGTATCATTAAGTGGTGGGAAAACCTTGAAACTATCAACGAAACCTCCATAAATCCCTGAGATGCAGGCAGTGCTGCTTTGGTGACGGTTGTCTCCTGTGGTGAAAAGAAGGTAGACGTTGAAGCCTAAGGATGTGGGCTTGAATTTCTGCTTAGTTAATTGTTAACAGTGTGACTTTGGGCCAGTCATTTAACCTCATGTGAAGTGGGTATAATGCTGTAAGAATTAGATGTGGTCTATATAAATAAAAATCCAACCTAGTGGCTACTATTATTACTACTATTATTATATTTAGTATTATTAGATACTGCTCACCCACTTCTGAATGGCAAATGGGAGAATTTAACCATGTTAAGGACTCCAGTTTATCAGACACATGTGGCTGAGCAGGAGATAGCAGATATAGCAGAAGTGATGCCTTTTAAATGACTAATATGAGGGAGGGGGTACTGGCAATGTGTGGGTGAGATGAGGTAGTTGGTAGCTGTGGCAGAATCCAGGAGAAGTCACAGAACTCAGCAACAGTTAATGGTGATGATGCCCAAAGGATAGAGTCAGGCAAAGGAGGGGTGAAGAGGGAAGGGCAAAGTCCCATGGTAACTCATTCATGACCATGCTGGCGAATTCACTCATCTATTCCTTTAGTCCCTCAACAAATATTCACTGAACACCAGCTATGTGCTAAGTACTGCTATAAGATGCAGGGCTGAGGTGCTAATAAGGTAATCAAGAATGCTGTCCTCACAGAATTTACAGTCTAATGGAGGTAAGAGAGATAATACGTAAGTAAACCGGAAATAGTCAAGATAAGAGAAATCAAAGTGAAGATGTGCTAAAGCACAGACACTCCAAATTGGAATGTATGGGAACAAAACACTAAAACTCTCTTTATATGCTGTTTGTGTCTATACATTCATAATATTTAATTAACACTCTCCTAACACAGAGAGTGCAGCTGCTCCTGGGTCTGGCGTGCACAGTAGATGATGCCCTGTGTCCTGAGAGAAGGGTGGGAGCTCTGGTCCCTGGGGACTAGCAGAAGTGTTCTCCCTTTCCCTCTCCCCATCTCTCCTTCTCTCTCTCTCCCTCTCTTTCTCCCATTCTCTCACTCCTGCACTATTTATTGGTCTTCTCTGATAGATCTGAGACCTGGACCCCTTATATGGCACTCTTTTCAGCCACATTGATATAAAAATGACAACCTAAACATATGTAATGAGAAATTGGCCAATATGTTTTCATATTATCAATAAAGTTTGAAATGTGTATATATAGGCACAATGAACCTCACCCTGAGTGTAAATTTTACATTGTTTTTATAGGTCCTATAGACATGGCATAGAGGTCATTTATGTAATGAAATAAAATATAATGTAATAAAATGAAAGTAATAAGATAACTTAAAATCAGACTTTACAGTTGTTGTATCAAAAATATTAAACAAGATTCTCTACCATGTGAACACAACCTTCTACATAAAATCAAGAAGTGGGCTCTCATCACACACAATGTCTGCTGGCACCTTGATCTTGGACTTCCCAGGATTGTGAGAAATATATGTTTGTTGTATAAAAAAAATTAAACAAGATTTTCAAAAATAATGAAGCACAATCACAGTGTTCTCAGCTAAAAATTAAAATTGATATTATTTTGGAGAGAGCAAAATTATATTTACTTAATAAATTAAGTATCTTTAAGATATAAGCTATAATATCATATAACAACTAATATATCTAAAACATGTTCCAGAAACATAATGTTTTAAGAAAAGTGTATTATTACTTTCATGAGTTAAATTTCACTTACCCTCCACTCTGGAAATGAAAGCATTCGTATTTTTACTATCAGCATTTGCTCAGCTATTTATAATCACTTAGAGGCATCAACACCAGGTTTAGAGACATTTTCTTCTTTTATCTTTTCTTCATTCATTCTTTTTTCTTTTTTAAATTACCTACTGGGTTAAGACATTATCTAAAAAAAAAAAAACAAAAAGAGATCAGCCAAATAATGAAATACTCAAACTAGTTTGGACACAAGCCACAGCTTTAGTTCTAAACTTTACTGAATTTTAAAATTTCTCCTAATTCTCCTCGTCCACCGGTGTTAGGATAAAGTGCATGGAGTGTTGAGGTAGAGCAGAGGTAGGGGTGAATTATGAAGCTGTGTATCTACGTTCTCCAGCTTCTTCCTCTCAAGTAACAGCCCTTGAACTTTGTTGCCTGGCATAAAACGGGGTAGAAATTCTTCGCCTGTCTGAAGACAGGAGCTGGACGAGATAATCCATTGTGAAACCTGGGTGTTTAGGCTCTACCCTAAGTGGTCAGTAAAATCATTAGGAGAGTCTCCTAAAGTTGTTGAGTTATTCGTTTTTAAATTTTTTAGCTATGAATATGAGCATCAACTCATCAGTTTTGGCTTGGACTTCAGTCCTATATCTTAAAGAATAAATAAGATAAATTTAATTATCTTCATCTAAATTGACCACCAATGCAGTAGTCATTTTGGTTATTCCTGGATCACTCAGTAAACCATATTTTACCTTATTAGTAATATGGAAGATTTAGAGATGAAATCCATTGGCTTTTGAACGCACAGACCACACGAATGATCCACTTTCTTTTGACATGCATTTAACCCCAGGAACAGTTGTTGATTTAGTAGTGGTCAGAGGACAGGGACGGTCCCTACGTAGAGTTCCATGGCCCTAGCAGGCCTTCATTAGAACCTTGCTCCTGAACTCACTGGCCCAGAAATGGGCAACACTTTACACTAACTGGCAAGATAGGATCATTCAAAGCGAGGGCTGGAACATAGCCATTGTGCCAGCACAGAAGTGTCGTGGCTCATCACAGCACAAACTTCCCAGGCTGTAGTTCTCTGGAGAATGAATGACAGATTCCTGAGCTACTGTTGTACAGTGGACCAAAGAGAAGCAAAGGCAGGCAAAGGAAAAGAAAATAGAAAAGGCTTGAAGTTTTCCTAGCTGCTCAAAGTCCAAGCACATGGTGGGGATGGGGACCATGGGGGTAGACACAGCAGTTTGGCATGCTGCAGTCAGAAGCGTGTGGATCTTTTTAAATAAAATATCTGGGCAGTCGATGAGTCTAAGAGATACTGAAAAGTAAGGAGCCATCTCTATATGTGGGAAGCATTATTGTACATTGGTTTCTTCCTCAACTCTTACATTTGGAGAGCAAACATGATGAGAAATGTCATCTTCAAATACTGAGGACAGTGGCAAGCTATGAAGTGGTTTCGGGAGAACTTTTCTCACATGTGAGATCTGGCCTAACAAATAAACAAAAATAATGCCACTAGGTGAAATAATACATTATTAGAAATTCATCACTTTATAGCATTCATGGTTTTTATGTTGAATAATACTGTGGGGAAGAGAAGACTTCTAATGAGGGTGGTAACTCCTCTTCAGAAAATATATTTATATTTTGCTTTAAAAAAAAGGGTAGTAGGCTTTTGGTTCAAAATGTAAACAGTAGCATATATCAAAGAACGGATAAAGATATTGAGGTTATAGTCTCTGTGTAACTTTAAAATTTTTCTCTTGGCATATTTAAACGCTAGTCTTGAGGTTTGTGTTTCATGTGAAATTTCTTCAGTCATCTCAAAGGGCTGTTACACACCTTCCAATCTTCCTGTAATTAAGGCAGTAGTTTTGTTGTCATCTTGTCACAACTCATGAGAAAAACTGAAAACTCAAGAGCATATTCAGTAGTAAGTCAGTATTAGACAGCTATATGTAATTTGATTTTGCATCTTGAGGCACTTCACTACACTTGAGAATAGTCAGCTATTCCTTTCCCATTAACTACTTTTTCCCTCTAAAGATTCTTTCTTTTTTCTTAAAGTTTCTAAGGGGCATCTTCCAGGATATTCCAGGAACTCAGGTGTTGGTAAATCTAGAAATAAGCTCAATTTAATTTTTCTAGGATTCACTGAAATTAAGACTTTACTCTCTAGTTTTAATGGAATTCTAAGTAATATATTATTATATAATTAAGTCAGAGCTCATTTGGATGAATTTGTAACAATCCCATAATGTTGGCAATCATGTACTGAGAAATTCTTTTGTAATATTTAATCTTTTTTGGTAAGAAAAAAACAGATCCTTTCACATAGAGAAAGATAATGTAGAATTTAAAACAATAAATTACAAACTTGCATTTATTATTTGATAAGCCTTAGGCAGAGCCATGTACACATTAAAAAATATTTTCTTTGCTCATATTACTTCTAAACATTGAAAATATGTTGCAAATTTCTAGAGGTTAGATAATGACCAATAATTCATTACTAAACCAAAAGGTCCTTCAAGGAGAATCCCAAAGACCTGAATTTATTTGGTTTTATTGTAACTTAGAGCAGAGATCTATTATCGACACAGTGAACACAGCTGGAGAACAAAATTATAATTGGAGATGTAGTAGGCAGAGTGACATTAAATTCCCAAATGTAAGAAATCTCACAATGACTTCACAGACATAAAATTGGTCATGACTGGGAAGAGCACTGTGGATTAAAAAGACCTGAGAACGGGGCTTCCCGCAGTGGTTGAGAGTCCGCCTGCCGATGCAGGGGACACGGGTTCGTGCCCTGGTCCGGGAAGACCCCACGTGCCGCGGAGCAGCTGGGCCCGTGAGCCATGGCCGCTGGGCCTGCGCGTCTGGGGCCTGTGCTCCGCGGCGGGAGAGACCACAGCAGTGAGAGGCCCGCGTACCGCAAAAAAAAAAAAAAAGACCTGAGAACTAGCCATGAGTCAGTAATGCCTGTAGGTAAGAGATTATTGGTCTTGAAAAATGTATAGATAAGGACATAGCATCAAAGGCCCCACAGAGTATCTCCCTGTATCCCACATTGTTTGCCTGCCTTTGAACTCTATATTTTATCAGCTGACAAGAGCATAAAGGGGAAAAGTGGAAATAACGAAAGTACTGAAAAATGGGTAACAAAAGAACAGCAAAATGACTGGGATTACTTGGTCTGTGTAAGAGAAGGGGGATGATAATAATGTTGGGTACATATAGTGATAGCATGTGTATGGGAGAGTATACATTGTTTATCATAGGTACCAAATCTAGACTGTAATGTAACTGTTTTGAAATAATCTGTAATATTTTTCCCCTTAGAAAAAACTTTTTGATAAAAAAAAAATGCCCTGGGACTTCTGAGTAAGTTAAGGGAAACACAGGAGACTGATTAATTTATTGTTCATGAAATGCATACAAAGTTAAGTTCTTCACTTAAAATGGATAGATGAGATTCTTGGAAGAAATGGGACATCTGATGCACTTTACATCTTTTCCAGGCCTTTTATCTTTGTGACAGCTGTAGCCAAAGTCGAAATTTTAGTCATTCCAATCCAGCTTTTTGAGCTCTGTAGACCCATGTACTTTAACAAGTAAAAAGAAATATTATAATGCCCTGAGAGGTACCTGATTCAGTTTCAGTGTAATTATCTTCCCCTTTCTCTTGCCTCTTTCTGCCATCCTTTATTTCTGATTTCCATGTTATACAATGCACCTGTCATTTAACTTTCTGTGCTTTCTCAGCTTTGGAACAGTTGGTGGTAATCCAAACCTAACAGCAATCATCATTCTGTAAAGAACAATGCTTTCTTCCTTTTTATCTTCTATTTTCTTTTCTTTTTTAAAAATAATTTCTAAATGAAGAAAGACACATTGCTACCCAGTTTCTGTCACCTGTTCATTTCTTACTGTTATGTCTGCTTTCAGGTTTCTCCATGGAGTATCTTTGATGCTATTCCTCCTAGAGACAGGAAGAATCATCTCCTGCCTAAAATATTTTTTTCTGCAACATTCATTCTTGTCTGGAGATATGACACATTCATTTTGACATGTGGTGATAGAGGAGTTGAGACCAGCACTCACAAGACTGAGATTCTTGAGACGGTGGAGATTAGGATCTTTGAGAGAGAATCTTAATCTTATAATGTAGGAGGCAGAAATTTTTACATTTGAGATCAAACTTGATGAAAATTCACTTTAACAATTACCATTATGCAAAACATTGTTAATTTCATATATATGAACATAGCATGAAGGACTCCACAGAGTGAACTCTGCTGTTAACTGTGACCTCTTCAACGAATTTTTGACTTTTATTTAAGCTTTATTTTACCCTGGGGAATATTCTCCGTCTTTTGAAGAAGTTATGCATCTTGTGTGATCTCATATATTATACTGGTCATAGCCTCATTCTGATCTTTAGAATGACCTGAAGATTTGGAAATGAATTCATGAGGTTAAGAGAAAATTTAAAATATCCCCATGGATTTATTTATTTTCTCTTTTTTACCAATAAAGCTCAACATTGAAATAAAGTAAAAGTTTAAAAGCAATTTTATTTATTTTAAAAAGCCACATTATCTTTTAAGTTTCTTTTTCACCTTTATTCAGTTTTATTTCTTATTTCCTTATTCTTCTGCTTTTGATTATCAGATACTTTTATCATTGTCTCCCTCCAACTCAAATTGGTACCTATTTCTATTCCATATACAGTTAATATTTACTCTGTTTAAGGATGTTATCAACTTCATGTTTTCAAGTCCTACTTTCTAAAAATATTTTAGTGAAATATTTCTAAAGATGAAAAATACTGTAAAGGTCAAACTACTTTGTATACTTCCCACTTCAAAGGTTTTTCTATTTAATTCTAAGGTAAAATCATCTCGATTTTTTCCCCCAAAATGCTTTTCTGTAGTCAATATAAGAAATAAAATTAAAATTTTTAATTTATATAATGCTGAAGAGAAAACTGTCATCAGACTTGCTTATTAGTTTGCTTTTATTTAGATTCAGCTTTCAAGATGTAAGAAGCATTTTCTCTGTTCTTCCTACATGAATATTTGTGAACTGGTTGCCACCAAGTAGCAGGTTGTGTTATAATGTATCATATTCATACCTTTAAGGCTTCTTTCATCATTAAAGGAGTCACTATCTTTAATTTTTGTAAGGGGTCTTAATTATTGGTGCTTATTTCATATTTTGATTAATTTTGGTTTTTAATTTCCACTACCTGTCATGGCATGTTTTGCCATGATCTTTCAGTTGGGTGCCATTTAGTTATCATTACCTCAGTCCTTTTAGGTGCTTTCAGAGGGCTAATATCAACTTTCAAGGATAAAGTGTGGAGAACAGATTGCCTTCACACATTGATAATTTTGAAGATTTACAAATTTAAAAATATGATTTCCATTAGTGTACTTAATAAAATTTGTTACAATTTAAGTAGTATAATCCTTGAAGTTTGCATTAGCAAAGTCTTAAGAAACCATATGGTGTACATCAATAGGTACTAATAATATCTACAACTAATTTTAATTTACAGAAAGCATTTTAAGTGAGAGTAATATAAAAAAAAATTACCAAAGCTGTTTTCTTGTAATATAGCATCATTTGGTCATGAAATGGTATTAATCTTTGGTCTTGGGTAGAGAAACTGTGTTTTACAGATTAAAAAAATTTAGCTATAATTTTATATGGAAGTATCATGACATAGTAAAAATAATTAGGATTTTAGAATTAAAAGAAGTGGACTGAATCTCTACTCTGACCATTATTACTTGGAAAGGTTATATAAACTGCATGTGCTTCAGTTTACATATCTGTAAAATCGGGACAATTAACTCTAGCAAGTATGGGAGTCCTCTTTAGGAAAAGGAAAATGAATTTAAGGTATATACCAGAGCAACTAGAATGACTGAATGACTCGAATGTGCTGTCAAATTACTGTTATACTACATATACGACTTATTAATTAACATATGTAGGAGTTTTATCTCCAGATTTCTTGAGGCTATTTCTTCACTGGTGGTAATTTTGCATGCCATTTCCTTTGGAACCAACAGACTTTTTTTCAGAACAAGATGTGTCAGGTAGATTAAGAAGTGATTCAGTATGTTGGGATGCCCTAAATATGAGGTTCTCCAACATAGCACTACTATAATATTTTGCCCTAAAATTACAGGAATTTGATAAATTCCATTTTATTAAAAAAAAGAAAAATCCATGTTGGATTTATAATTATATTAGCTGTATTTTTTAGCATATTCCTGATGTGACATAACTTCCATTTTGACCAGGGATCAATGAGACATGAGCCTTCCACTTATACGTCTACATTTTTGATGACTGGAAGAAGTTTTCCACAGAGTAGATTCTGTGCCTGTACATTTCCAATCTGGTTTGTCCTCTGTTGTACACATACTTCTGCTTCTGGAGCCACAGGACATGGTCACATCATGACCTGAACTAGGCATCAGCTGCTGTGTTTGACCACTCTGGGTGAGTTGGAACAGTGGGTATATTCCTGGAAGCCATTCTTAGTCCCAGATGGTAGCAATAATTTAACTCCTCACAGAAGTGATTGCTAATCACAAAAAGCTATCCTGTAAACCCAAAGTAATATATTCCCAATTCACCATCCTCTTAGCCAGAGCTTAAAAATGCTTATAGTCATTCCAAGGCTACTCAACTTAAAGAAAAGTGCTATGGAGAAGAAGTCAGCATGGAAAGAGACAGGGAACTGAACTGATTGTGATCAAAATATCTTACATAACAAATTTGCAAAAATATATGACTGTTGGAGCCCACTGTCAGATCCCTCCCTGGGCCTTAGAAGAGGAGGGGCCAGAAGCTTAAGCTTCATTAGGTTTATGTTACATGTCTTTGAACCCTACCTACTGTGTAACAAGAGAAGCCTCAGGAAGTTAAAAGGCAGTAACAGGGCCAAGGAGGAAAGAGTTGAGAAATGTTTATGAGGTAAACTTAGAAGGACTTGGTGAGGGTCTGTAAGGGAAGGAAGGAAGGAAGGAAGGAAGGAAGGAAGAAAGGAAGGAAGGAAGGAAGAAGGGAATTTTAGAATGACCCCTAGTACTCTGAGTTAGAAACAGCCTAAGGAGCAGTAAGTTTTGACATGAAGAGGGTAGATGGAGGAAGAAATGATGAGAGAAATTTTGGACCATCTTGAAAATGTGGACATATCTCTGGCACAGCCAAGGAGAGATATCTTGTAACATTTATATTCAATTCTGAAACTCAGAGAACACCCTAGGGCTAGAGATGGCAGATGTAAGTATATAAGTTGTAGTTATAACCTTGAGCATGGATGAGACAGACCCCTGCCCTCACCCCTAACCCCTACCCCCAACACACACACATATCACTATGGACAATGACAATGTGCAGAGCAATCAACCACAGAGGGAGCCCAAGAACACTGGGTTTTAAAATGCGAGCAGAGGAAAGGATTTGGCATCAAGAGAAAGATAAGAGAAGAAACTGGAATGAGTTTTGCCAAGGAATTCCTGCAAATAAAGAGTTTCTAAAAAGAAAGAGGGTTCAAAACGGACAAAGTTAGAAAAGTTTTAGTTAAGTGGTGAGATTGAAAGCAGAGGCGGTGTAAACCACACATGGAAGAAAGCTGGCTGACTGAGAGAGTGGGAAGAGCTGGGCACTTGTTATAGAGAAACACTGGGCTGATGAGAAGATTTTCCTTTCTTTTAGCGAGGGAGAAACTTGAGTATGCTTACAGAGTACGGGGAAAATATCAGTAGAGAAGGAGAACTTTGAAATTCAGGGATAACAGAAACAGTTCCCTAAGAAGCTCTTTCTAGCACTCCATCTTCTTAATTCCCTTCTACTTGCAGCATGGATTGAGTATCCCTTCTATCTGTACTTGTGACTCTTTATATGTATATTAGACAATTACCTATTTATTTGTCAGTATATCCCGCTGGAGAAGTGGGGGCCCTATTTAGTTTGTCTTTAAACCTCTTTTGCTTAGAGCCATGTTTATTGAAGGAAGAGACAGAAAGACACAGGTTAGAGAGCAGAGAAACAGGATCTGTCAACCAAGGGGACTCTTCATAATATTTTGAAATTTGAGTGAAATGATAAAGATGGGCTTAAATCTTGAGTCGAGTTTACAGAGTTCAGACCGTGCTCTTACTTACCACGTTTGCAGACCCAGATCAATTTCACCTCTAGGGTATCTGACTTTAATATTTTTTAGACTCTTTCCTGCTAGCCCCCTTTTTTGTGTTCTTTACTTCAGAGGCACACTCCTAGCTGTACAGTGCATGTAGAGAGAATATATAACAAGTAGTAGTGGTGAATGAGACCATCAAATAAAAACATTCTGAAACACAGAAACCTATGAGTATCTGAACTAATTAAAAACCCTCCAGGTCACTTTGTACAGGGAGCAACAACAACAACAAAACAACTCTGTTTCACAATCAAGAGCTACTTGTTTTGTCCTGAGCAGCTATTTCTTAAATTAAAGCTGTTGGTCACAAATTAGACAAGGTAAGAAACTGGGGATTATAGTCTACTCATCAGCGATACTTTTAACCCCCTAAAAGAAAGAAGAAGTAAATGTATGCCCGTCGTTTGTGAATCGATAGTGTCATCTTCATTTGCAAAGGACAGCGCATTAGAACATGTTGATTTAGAGTTCCTTATTCCTGTTGAATAAACACACAGGTTGCTAATCATCAGCTACTAAATATATTTTCCAAAGGTGAACAAAAGAAGTGGGCAATTTGATGCTTCTTAATTAAGCTCACAACACAGAATTTTTTTATACTCTTAAAAGCATTTGTTTCTGAAAGCTAAATGAGTATAGATTTCTAATAGAAAGATTCCCATCCCCCCAACACACCAACAGCTGTGAGTGATTCTGGCTAGTAAATTATATGCTATCCTCTACATTGCCTTGTAGATGACCTCAACCCTGACCTTGATACAGCAGTATTTCTAAGAATAATAATTTATTCTCTGTGTTAGATGAACTAAGCCCATGGTGATTCTCAGCTATAATTCCATACTATTTACTGAAAAACTGGTCCTATATATTTTCAGATAAATTATAGGTGGAGGAAGAGAGAAAGACCGAGACAGAGAGAGACAGATAGGAGACATATAGGCAGATTTAAAAATAGAAGCATAGATGGATTGGAGGGAAGGTGACCAGGAGGTAGGCAGGGATAAATAGCTATCTTAGTAGTCATCTAGGTAGTGTGGTTTCATATATGTGAATTTTTTCTAATTCCATGCACACTAATTGATTTAGTTATTTTTTTTAATTTTAAAAATCTATTTAACCCAAGACATGCAAAATATTATCACTTTAAAATGTTGCTATAAAAATTATTGATATTTTACAGTTAATTTCTCATACTAATTCTTTTTTTTAACATCTTTATTGGAGTATAATTGCTTTACAACAGTGTGTTAGTTTCTGCTTTATAACAAAGTGCATCAGTTATACATATACATATGTCCCCATATCTCTTCCCTCTTGCGTCTCCCTCCCTCCCACCTTCCCTATCCCACCCCTCTAGGTGGTCACAAAGCACTGAGCTGATCTCCCTGCACGCACATTAATTTAGTGTTACTACACCTTATATCAGACTTCAAAACCTGTTTTCCATTTGTAGGGTTATAGCCACAGATATAGGTATAGATATAGACATAATCTCTGAGGACTTTATAAGGTCATAACACTAATTTACATTCATAGAATTTCTATACCTTAGATTAACATACCTGCAATGAAAATTCCACAAATGTTATACTGACCCATAAACATTTCCATATATCACAGCTCACACTGGCCCACTTTAAAGCTTTGTTTACGTGTATGTAAAGCTCTACATTAATGTTTTGTATTCTGAAAATTTCACCCGCACAGCACCAGTCACTTAATTGCGCTAATTATTATTCACACATTAGCGCCTATTAGTCAGCATGGGTTTCTTTCCATTTTTTAAAAATGTTTTAGCCAGCATTCAGATTGCACTTACTTGGCAGAAACGACTTGTTATAGTGGTTTTCAAAATCTGACAGTAAGCCTAAGAAGCAACCTCTTTTGCTGTCTGAATTTCCTATTCCAGTCATCGTTACAGATCTAGACAATTTGTTAAACTCATTGAAACTTTATGGGGAAAACGGTGAAGAGGAACTTCAGAAGGTCTCCAAATTCTGTTGTCAAAGCAATGGAGAACAATTTTCTAGTAAATGGGGGTTCAGTTATACTGTGTTTGATATGCAATTACTGGTAGGAATTCATCCTTTATAAACTGTTGTAGATTTTTTTTAGTCAGTGTTATTTCACAGAAATCTTAGAAAAACATTTAAGCATACTCAGGGGCATGACCTGCCTAAACTGGATCCCAAATATAATGTATATTAAGATAGAACATTGAAGCTGTCTATAATGAAGATTGAGATTAATTTAAGAGTTTCGGTACATATAGTAATAATGAAGTTGAAGTAAATTATAAATATTATATGTAGCTTGCTGGGGATACTAACTTAAGAGCTGGCATTGATAGAGAGGCTATTGCATTAATTACTATTTCCTGTACAATAATAGCAGGCACTCTTATTTTTCTAAACTCTATTAATTAAAAATTTTTCTTTTGGTGGTTTAAAAAAAAAACCTCTCATTTTATGGACTGAATTCCTAGAAGGAAACAACAGATTTGTAGACAATAGAAGCAATAAAACAAACCATCACATTCTCCCATATGCTCAGTTTAGTTGACACTGCATCTTGCAGAATCTCAGACTTAGACGGACTTTAAAGAAAATGCCAGTAGAGAAGGAGAGGTTGAAGATTCATGAGTGTCTTAGTCCATTTGGGCACCTATAACAAAGTACCATAGCCTGGATGGCTTATAAACAAAAGAGATTGATTGCTTACAGTTCTGGAGGCTGGAAGTCTGAGTTCAGGGTACCAGCATGGTTGGGTTCTGGTCAGGTCCCTTTTCTGTGTTGCAGACTTCCTTCTTCTCTGTGTATCCTTACGTGATGGAAAGAGGGCAAGAGAGCTCTTTGGCGACTAATCCCATTCACAAGAGACCTCTACCCTCATGACCTGATTATCTCCCAAAGGCCCTCACTTCCATCTCCATCATATTGGGGATCAGGATTTGGTCCATTGCACTGAAGAGGAGGAAGCCATTTCCTGACTCTCTGTTCCCTCAGTTAGTTCCTTACCCATGAGCTGAAAGTCTGTAAGTCTCTGCTTGCTGGTCAAGCTAAATCTGGGTTAAATTCTTAGCTCACAGTTCCTGGTTTACTCCATTTAACATAAAGTGTTAACGTCACCTCTTCAAAATATACTATAGATTCTGAAACACTTGTTCCAAGGCAGTCAGTACTGTAGCATCCCAAAAGGATTAAAATGGAAATCTCTGGGCTCTTTGAAAGCTGGAGAGAACAGAGTGGAGCAAAGCCTTCAGGGAACCCAGATAGTAACTGTAGCAGGGCTGTCAGTATAATTCAGTACAGGTGAACTAAAAGAGTTAGGGGGTAAAAGCAAAATCAAAGACAAGGCCCAGTTAGTACCCACAGGATGAAGGAACCAGTGAAAGAAAGAACAAACTGGGAATCACCTGGATCTGTTGGGGTTAGATAAAAACAAGATCGCAATATAGAGAGGATTAAAGTCAAGCCAGAGTCATTACAAGGACTAAAGATCCAAGAAGCTATGAGAGCCAAGGAGCTGCTAAGAGGTCATTTTGGTGCGATAACTTGGGGGCTATTCCTGATCTTAAAGGATTCCGTAGATGTGAAAAGGCACTGGGATGGAGTGAGAGATTATCGGGGTCACCACCCAAAGCTTTTGCTGTTACCTTACATCTGGGTGAGAGCTCTTCTGGCTTGTCCTCTCTTAGGACCTGTGTTCATCCACACATTTGTTACTGCCTCTCTCCTCACACTTTAAGCTCTAGAGGTCCAGACTATGCATTTATTCTGCAGTTCCTAGTGCACTGTTTTACAAAGTACTAGTCTAAATTAAACTATCGATATTAACTGAGATATAAATGGATTGAATAATAAATATGTCCACATCTCTGAGGTTGTGTTTCATTTCATGCAGTGTTTTTTAGACTTGTCTTTGGCTATTTAATCAATTGCTTGGGGTGTGACGAAAATGATGCTGAGGTCACAAGTTCAGTCCTTGTGTGAGCAGCTTGCTGAGCTCTATTTTATGGCCACTGAGTCCATTGGCCAGCTGTTTTGAAAATGCGTCACACTGGCCACCAGAGGATGAGAAAAGATATGGGGGAATCAGAGGACCCTTATCACTTCTGATAACAATACACCTCAGAGTATTTGATTCATAATAAATCGGTCTTTGCACATAGGGTCCTGCTGTTTCCCTCAGGAACACTATTTAAAATATTACAGTACTATCCTTTTGGAAGTCCAGGAAGGAATGAGCCCCAGATAGATTTAGGCAGCAGAAAGGAAAGAGCAGGAAAATCATCTTTAAGAGAGACCAAGGCTTGAACCTCATCTATGCTGCTTGTGGCTAATGTGACAAGTAGTCTTTCTGAGCCTCAGATTCACTATATGTAAAAACTTAATTTATAGGACTTTTGTGAGAATTAGAGGAGATAATATTAATGTCACAAACCTAATATCACTGTCACAGGTAAATACTTAGTAAATGTTTGCTGTTAGTATAATATTTCCATAACATCTTATGGAAAAACCCAAATGAACTTTTTGGCCAACCCAATAACTTAGAGTTGCAAGTAGACTAAAAGAAAATGGCTGGCCACATATGAGAATAGCAGGGGTGTAAGAATCAGAGTTATCACGGCTGTCAAGAATCTCAGAGAGACATCCAATCCTGAGTTTTACAGATAAGAAATGGAAGAATCTCAAGTTTAAGTGCCTTGCTTGGTCACAAACTGGCAAAGCTGAGACTAGAACCTCCATCTCCATGTCTAATCTCATCACTCCTTCATGCTTAGCAGTAGGAGGCAGTCTGAATTCTAATGAGGAATTTAATATTTAGAATACCTTAGTGAGTTCTCTACTGAACACAGAACACACTCTAACTTGGTTACTTAATGTAGGCAATACTTATTGAGTGCTTATCTTATGCCCAACCTTGCCCTAGGTATTGGGATGTTTGAGATTTGTTAAGAGGAATATAAAACTGGCCCTGCCCTTGTGAGGACAAATCTCCAGAGAAGGATCACCATGTAAACAAACAAATACAAGCCAGTGCAGCAAAAGCCCAAGGAAGGAGCTGTACAGTAAAAGAAGTCCTGGAACTTCCCCGGGAGAGGCAATTGAGCTATGCCTCCGAGCAGCTACATGATGCTCTGCAAGTGCTATCAGAGAACGCCAGTCAGTCATTCCTTCTCCTCCTACATTTGCCCATAGAAATGTCTGTCAAATAATATGTTAAGAAAAACTGCCAGAATTTTACACATCATTTTAGTATGTATGGTTGCGTTATGGCCATTTGATAGTAGGATATGAACTTGAGATTCAAACAGAAAACAGTCTTAAGTTTACTTATGTGGCTTTTTAATACCCTGAATTGCTTGGCAATAGCAGAAATTCTATTTTTTTTCTTCAGTGTTTGTACTATTCTCACTCTCAAAAGAAGGGGGAGGCATTTACAACCATCCTTGCTCACCGTATGCTGCATCTGCCCTTGGGTCTTATTCTCATGTAGTCACTTACAGTAGGAAGCCTGCACTCAGGAAAAAGTGCTGGAATCATTGTTCTATTGCATTTGTTTGGAGGAACCAATGGTTAGATAATATTTTGCTTGGTTGAAGAATAACTCGATACATTGTCTTAACTTTTAAAAGTAGATTTACAACCTTTTGAATATTTCCTCAGCATTACCTTCTGTGTTCTGCTTTTTGTGATCTTAGGCTGCTCTTTGATCAAAGAAATTATCCCTTGATCAAAAATTAATACTGACAAAAATAATTTGATGGATGCTCTGAGTACTCATGTTAAAATTCAAGAAACAAGAATTTGTATTATATTCAAGACTATAATGAATTAATCTAATTTGAAAAAAAAGATACATTTTCAATCTAAAAAATTAATTAAGTAGAACCCCTAATGTTGAATAGAAGTAACGCCCTAAGTAAAATAAGATACTGCTAAAAAGATTCTTGTTTGGTTTTTTAAAAAGGGGTAAGGACTGGGGAGGAAAATAATATTTTTCTTTAGATATTCAAAAAGATCTACTTTGTCAAATGTTACAAATAACCCCTCCTGCCAAAAAATAAAAATAAAAAAAGCCACCATCTTCGATTTCTTTAACCAAATTGAGCAGGTATCACGGTTTTGCAGCTTTACATTAGGTTAATGTAAAGGTTGTGTTCATTTCACTTACTGTATAATTAGGCTTTGAGTCCAAATCCCAGAGTGCGTATGATAGGGATTTTTCTTAAGGTGACTATCTGCTCTTCTCAAAATGGTCTTCTTATTTCTTGTGTTTCTAAAATCAGAAAAGTGAGTTTAAACAAACAATAGATGACCTTTGTGTGTAAAACATCTGAGCATAGAAAGATTAATCGACCTGCATCAGTCAGTCATTAAATCAAATAGGAGCTTTTCTTGTACTTTTAAACCTCCGATTTACAGTCAGGCAAACTGTATAAAAAGGCTGGTAATACAGTGACGCCCAATGCCACTGGGCTTTAGAAAGCTGACAGTTCCTGTAAAATAGTCATTAAACAACCTCTAGAAGAGACTCATCAGCAGATGCCCCCAGGTGAAGGAGAGAGAAAGCTGAGAGAATGAAGGAGAATCTAACATCTTAGCATGACTGAATTAAACAGAGCATATTATGCTGATTTTCAGAGTCAGCCCAGTAATTTAATTTTCAGAGCAGTTCCTTTGATTGTAGCAACCATTTTATGAAACATTAATAAAACTTTGTGTGTGTATGTATAACACACATCTCTTTTCCATTTCATTAAGAAAAAGGAGTCAACATAGTCAAATTTGCTGACCATTCTGTAAATGCCAAAAGAAAGAAAGATTTTTGTTGTTTTTATTTTTGAAAAAGCAAAGGAACAGAATAATATAGCTCCCACTGTATTATTCCATAGTAAGCACAAAACAGGGAAAGGAAATAAAGTACATAAATTTATTACATGTTGGTCCATGGGATTTTACATTAAGACTCTGAGCTAAATCATTACTGTAATGTATAATCCAAATGTGATTTTGTACCTCCTGGATAATGATGTCTACCATGTATCCAAATTAATTATTGTAGAATATACATTGCCCTGTATACTGAGTGTTTAGCAAAGACATCTAAAACAATAGATATGTCTGCATCAAGATACCCAGTGGAGAGTTGTTTTTAATGATTTTTGTTTTACATTTTGAATAACAGAAGATTCACAGATATGAATGTGTTAAAGAAGGAAGGACCTTTAAATAATTAATACAGATGGGCCTCACTTTACGAATACGTATGTTCTTGAAATGTGCATCATAAAACTATTTTCTTTGCAAGTTAACTTGTATTTTCTCATTTATTTCCATCATAAAACTGAAGGTCCATTCTCACTGAAGTAATTTTTGGCTCAAAGACAAGGATCACATTTAAGAATGAATCAACCCTTTTAAATCAGTGGTGAATCTTACATTCAAATCTAGTAATTCTCCTTAGTCCGAGCTTTTTGGTTATAACTCTCTCTTTTCTTTCATGACACAGCCCTTATTTTAGCCTTATTGTTAGATACCTTGTATTCCCCACTCCTCTATATTATTTTTTTAAAGAAATAAGCATATAAAAATGATTAAAAAAATCAGAATATCTTTCAAAGTAACATATAAATACAAATAATACATTTGTTAATGAATAGTAAAAAATAGCCCACACTGTCAGTCACAGCAAGGATGTGGGAAATGTCACAGACTAGGCAGCTCTAGAGGACATTAGGGGACCAGAGACCTGAGTTCACTGCAGATGCTGCAGGTGACTCACCACAGATCTTGCTAGGTCACTTGGCCTCTCTGGGATTTGGTTTCCTCATCTTTAAAATGAGGAGGCCACACTAAAGGGTGAAATGTTTTTTTCCTTCATTATAGCTCTGAGATCCCAATAAGGGCTATGTAGGCCTGGTTAGTACTTTCTATAATTCTTTTTTTTTTTTTTGTGGTACGTGGGCCTCTCACTGCTGTGGCGTCTCCTGTTACGGAGCACAGGCTCCGGACGCGCAGGCTCAGCGGCCACGGCTCACGGGTCCAGCCGCTCCGCGGCATGTGGGATCTTCCCGGACCGGGGCACGAACCCGTGTCCCCTGCATCGGCAGGCGGACTCTCAACTACTGCGCCACCAGGGAAGCCCTATGATTCTTGACGTGCTTATTAATAATAATGTCTTTGTTAAACTTGGCAGTCCTTCCTCATAGTAAGATAGATACCACTAAAAAGACCATGGCCACATATTATCATATCCAAGAGAGCCATTTCCCAAATACTGTGCGAGTTTAATGATTATTCTTATGTTTGATTTTCACTTTTTATGCTTATGGGTTCTCCCAGCTCTTCTATTAAATTATAAATTTCTATAAATATTTCTGTTCTGAGTTTACAATTTGGACCTTGATATTTGTTTCTATATTTGAGACTCAAAATAATACCCAGGTGGTACTGGTAGAATTCAAGTTCTCTTGGGTATTACTATTGTATATAAAAGCCTGCAGAGGATTGTCAGAATTTGTTTCATCTCATTACACCAAACATGTTAATTAACTCTTTAAGTTCCATAATCTTATAAAATGAATAATCTTTTGGGAAAATCATAAAGATTCACATTTAAGCCCATACCTTAGGCACTTGTTAATCACCAACTGTAAAATACCCATAAGATTAAGCACCACACATTCAGGGAAATGAAAATCAGTTGTTTAACAGACTTTCATCTGGGAGAGATTTTATTAAGAGCCTCTTTCATATATGCCAAGATATGAATGCTTGAATATAATTCAATTTTATACAAAATAAAATTCCATTCAAATCTAAAGATAGAATATTTCTATTCCAAGTTACTTTCCACTGAATTACTGAGAAGAATTGAAAGATAGCAATCCCAAATCCTAAATGTATGAAACAAGTCTTCAAATAGTTTAAAAATAACATTCGCAAATTCTTGGAGCCATGGTTGACAGCAGAATGAGGCCGGCTGCTCAGTGGGTTAAGGTTAATTCCATGGTGTGTAGGAGGAATATAGTCAACTTGAATATTGGTAGCAAACTTTCTTGGTGAGTGAGGCCAATTTCCTGTGATTCTTTTAAAAGGGAAACAGAGTGTGGAACCCCAAATGCCAGCCCTAAGTCACACAATCCACTCGGCTACACTTTTTTCAAAAGTTTAATTTCCATTGTTAGTCCTATGAAGAACAGCCCTGCCCTCTCTATTTCCTTACAGAGCTGCTTTTGATGGAAAACTTTGTGGATGTTTGTGATATTGCTCAGAGCCCATTGGCAGATGAGCCTCTCTTGCTGTGGCCTCCATCATTATTTGCCTGTCTTGTCTATTAACGAGCACTATCATCCCATCGTGGGATGACAGCTGCAACACGTACTCAGGCGCAATAAACAGCTAAATGAGGCGCACAGCAATTTCACTTGTCACCAGCGCCCTCGGCACGACTGGCTGCACAGCTTGATGCATAAATTCATGAGGCTGTTGCATATGATGGAGTATGCTTGGCTGAAAGAGGTGATGGATAGCAGGGCAGCTAAAAATGGCCATCACCTTGACTCTGTCAGGACATTTTTTAAAACTACCCCATCAGCTTTTTGGTATTCAATGCACTATCATAGCAGAGAAGACTCTAAGGTACTGATTTGATACTTTTCTTCAATAAAGACTTTTTTGGGGGAGTTTTCTCTAAAAGGAGGTACCATGAACTGAGATGGGTTTCATTTATTCATCATTACCTTTGATGCTGCTAGATTAGCTTACATTTAAGAGTAGAATTTTCTACATAAAAGTCTCAGAATAAATTTCAACCTCAATAATGGGATGAAAACAACATGGAGTTTTGAAAACATTTCTGAATTGTACTGTAGAGCAGTGGATTGGCTAACGTGAGATTTGAAGAATTTGAAAATAAAGCATAGGGATATTTAAACACATAGATTCCAGAGATAGAACTTAAGTACAACTCTTTATAACATTAAATTAAATTCCAAGACACATCATTACATCAGTGTTGGTAATTCATTTTTTAATTGGTATACAAAACACAAGGACTAATACTTTATAAAAGTACCTCCATCAAAGAAGTGCTACAGGACTTCCCTGGTGGCACAGTGGTTGAGAGTCTGCCTGCCGATGCAGGGGACACGAGTTCATGCCCCGGTCCGGGAAGATCCCACATGCCGTGGAGTGGTTGGGCCCATGAGCCATGGCTGCTGGGCCTGCGCGTCCGGAGCCTGTGCTCCACAATGGGAGAGGCCACAACAGTGAGAGGCCCGCGTACCGCAAAAAAAAAAAAAAAAAGTGCTACAATGGGGACTTTAAATATAATCAATGATGCAATGCATTCATTTCTCTAAAAATATCCCTTTAACCTCTTACTTACTCAGCTGCTTGAATTTAAGCTAGAACTCCAACCCCCATAGGCAGGGCCCTGGGTGTCCCACTGAAATGGGCTATACATCCTCCATCTATGTTAGTGGAAGTCATCTAAAGAAGACAAATATAAAGGCAACAAAATCAATGAGACAGTTTCCTGCAAAGCTTTATGCATTAATCTCTATCACACAGAGAAATATACACACACCAGTGTAAGGGAAGGAAGTCACTTGTTCTCTAATAAAAGAGAAAAGCCTTGATAACAAGCAATTAATAAAGTTGTCATGATTAGTTATGCAACTATGAATCAACATGCACAGTAAAAATGACCACTTTCTATAGACATAAAATATCTATGATTCAATCATAGTGAAAACAGTCATTAATGTGGGTGATTATGAATGATTCTTATGGCTACTTTCCTTCTCTTCCTTTTGTAATAAAGTAGGAACTCCTGAGTGAGAGGTAATCTAACAATTCAGACACATGTAATCTAGATCAGAGAGCAAATTTATTAGCCATTGCCACTTTTGTTCTTATCTTCCCATATCTAGACTCATGTTTCTCAAACACACATGTTCAAAATCCCCTAAACTTAGCAAAAATATTTTTAAAAGCAAGCAAGAAAAAGGTGAAATCAGTGGGGGTAAATTTTAGTATTCATATGAATACAAAGTGCCATTCCAAATGATGAAAAACATGTCTAAGGATGTAGGAGGAAAATACTTTTGAATTGTTTGAGAGGAAGGGGACTTTTAAAGAAGATACTGTGTTGGCCAAAAAGTTGATTTGGGTTTTCTCCATCTTACAGAAAAACCCAAACAAACATTTTGGCCAACCCAATACTTACATGGCATGCTATCTGATGATATCCTTAAGATACTGCTTTAATAGCTATTCACCTGGCTAGTCCCAGGACTAGGTGGCTCTGATGTGGGTATGGAGGTATAGATACTGGCCATTGGTGGGGAGGGCAGATGGAGAAGAGAAACTTTGAAAGAATAGGGAAGATTAAGGAGATTCCTTATCAAAAAGACTAGATTGGAGGAAACTGTGAACTAATAAAGATAACAACATGCATTGTATACCTACTTGAAGTCAAACATTGAAAGAGCAGGACTAGAGTAGGTAAATGAGACGATCTACTCAAGTACAAAAATTAACGGAGTACCAGAAAAGCTCAATCATCAAGATAAGTGATAATTTAATACAAGATATTTTAAAATAGAAATTAATGCAAGATATTCATAATTGTATTAATTCTATTGTTGCATAAAAATTACTGCAAATTTAATGGCTTAAAACAATAACCATTTATTACTTTAATTTCTGTGGGTCAGAAGCCCATCACAGGCATTGTTGGGTCTACTTAGGATCTTACAAGGCTGAAATCAAATTGCAGCTCATAGTTCTCTTCCAAGCTCCTTTCAGTTAATAGCAGAACTCAGTTCTTTGTGGTTGTAAGACTGAGGTCTCCATTTCCTTGTTGCCTGAACCTATCGATTATGTACATTCCTTGTAGCTGCTCCCTAGTACTTGCTTGTGGCTCCCGCCTTCAAATGCAGTGCTGGTAGGTTGAATCCTTCCCACACTTAGAATCTCCCTGCCTTCTGCCTTTCTTTTTCACCATCAGCCAGAGAAAGCTCTCTGTGATTAAAGGCTCATGTGATTTGATCAAGCCCACCCAGATAATTTTCCTATCTTAAAGCCAACTGTGACATACAACATAACATAACATAGCATGACATAAAATTGCATAACATAGCATAACAACATAGCACAACATATCATAACATAATCATGAGAATGATAGCCCATCATGTTTACACATACTGGGGATGGGGAAGGACATTTTTGGGCAGCTATTTGAGATTCTGCCTACTACAAAGATGAATAAAATATCAAAATTTTAAATAAAAACAGGATTTAAACCTGCCCTTGTATGACCCTGACTCACTTCCTCACCCAAGGCTCAAATGTGTTTCTGATAAAATCTTTTTTTTCAAAAACAGGCATCTGGCCTATGAATCATTATTTCCCACTCAGAATTTTTAAAATATTGAATTAAAATATTATTTATTTATTGGTGCCACTCTCTCCTTAAATTTTTGTACCCACAGTGAGTGCCTCAGTCACCTCACACTATCCTCAGCCCTTTGTGTTTCACCTGCACCTTCTCAGGTAATTTTCCTCACAACCTTGTAAGGTGGGCCTGACCAATCCCTATCACAAATGGGCTCACAGAGAAGTTAAGTAATTTGCTCACGTTCATATAGGTATTAAAAGACAGAGTTGGGATCCTAACTCAGATTCGCCTGACTCCAGAAACCAAGCTACTGTCAGCACATTGTGGGCCTTACTAGGAAGGGTCGATGAACAGAGACTATGTCAGCAACTCAGATCATGGATTCAGAATACTTTACCCAGCACTCCCACACTGTTGATTTAAATCATTAAAATGTTTATGCCTCAGGTTGAGATAATAAGAGGCACATTTTATAGTCTATGGAAAAAGTAAGTGACAAGACTATAAATTCTTTAAGATCAGGGACATCTTTGATTTTATATATAGCTAGCATGCAATAGTTTTGTGAGCAAATTAATATAGAAGAAATGAATGAGATAAAATCATATAAAAACTCTATGACTGCTATGATCTGTGAAGTACCATGCAATCATGATATGCCTTCTGCAGAAACATCAGGTGCTTCTTTTAGGGAAATATCCAATTCTATAATGTTTTATGGAGTTATTTCCCATGATCAGTTTCCTTAATATAATAATTAGTTGAGTCTGAAGACCTAGATTATATATATAGTATTAGACAAACATAGTGGTTTAAGGTTGGTCTCCTGTGCTCTCTAAATTGATAACATAAGACTAAGCAATGTAGTGACTAGAACTGGCTGTAAAAAATGTAAACCAAAAACCCCTCAATGATAAATTAGCTTTTATTTATTTATCAGAATGCACATTCTGTTAGACCGTGGTCTATGAACAGGAAGCAACCAACAACCACCTGGTTAGTTTAGCTAAGGAAAGAAAAAAAGAGAGAGGAAGAAAAAGAAAGAAAGGGAGGAAGGGAAGCAGGAAGGCAGGAAGGGGAAGAGGGGGAGAGAAAGAGAGAGGAAAGAAAGAAAAAGACAGAAAGGGAGGAAGGAAGGAAGGAAAGAAGGAAGGAGGGAAGGGAGGGAGGGAGGAAGGGAGGGAGAAAGGGAGGGAGAAAGAAAGAAAGAGAGAGGGAGAGAAAAGACCTTTCTTGGATAAACTCAGATAATTAGATAACATGATATTTTGAAATATGTTACCTAGAGTCATAATCAACTCTATAATTTGAACTTTAGAATCATTTGCATTTCTTAAAGAACTTACTCTAGAATATTTTTTTATTGAAGTATGCTTTCTTCTTTAAAAAAAAAAGTGACAATCTAACCTAAATGAACATGAGCCAAAGCAGAGTGCAAAATGTTGGAGAGGAATCAGGAGTACATTTTATACTCAACTTTTGGCTAGGCTAGGGCTCCGCACTAGTGCACTCCAGATGATAGATTGGAGCTGTGCTTGGCTCGTATGGATTTGGCTGATATCTGGCTGACCAGAAACACTTTCTTCTTCTGGAAACCCAAATACCTATTTTTTTGAGCAAAATTATCCCAATTCAATTTATTTCTAATATCCTTATTACACTCTTTTCTGTTTATCTGTTGCATTATATAGCCACATCTACAGTGATATATATTTAAAATATGAAACAAATTATTAATTTGTTTCAGGCCATATGCTTTTAAAAGTTTTAATAAAACTTCAAACTTTTATTAATTATATATTTTAATCCATGGATCTGCAAATACTAGATTCATATGCTAAAACATGGTAAAGATGCTATTATCTATTATTCCTGTATGCATATATGTTTATAAGCAATATATGTTTCCATTCTTTAATTTTGTCCTTTCTTTCTTTCCCTACTCATTGACAATGACACATTATGTGGCATCATTTTTATAAAAGAATACCACATAGACTATACATATGTTTCTAGATATGATGGCTCAAATTAACACTACCTTTTCTATTAGCCTCCTGCTTTAACTTGTCTTTTCTTTAGATACATTATTATCCTTTCTCTTAATTATTCTCTTTTCCTTATACTACACAATGATGAGTCTTTCTATTTTAAGAGGTATGAAACAGAGCTTCTCTACCAGAACCTGATCCAGATTCCACTTCAAAATGAGAAATGACTAAACAGATACCCTGGTATGTTCCAGAGTGAAAAAACAAGTTTAATAATCATCATCATAACTTCTTTGTTGAGCTTCAACATTAGTCCTGTATGATAGAGCTGATCATGTTATGTCCCTGCCTGAAACGATTCGAGGTTTTCTCCGGGTCTTTAGGATAAGAATTTAGGCCTCCAGAGCACATGGCCTGGCCCTGCTCCTGCCCAGCTGCTCCCGTGTCATCCTACTCATTACTCTCTCCCCTCTAGCTATACTTAATTTCTTCTACTTCCACCCATGTGGACTGCATACTCATGGATTAATTCTTTTAGTTTAATACTCAAAATGACTCTAGGAATTAGACAATAACGTTATCTTTATTTATATGTGAAGAAACTGAGACACAGAGAGGCTAAATAACGTAACAAGGACATGTAGATAAGAAGTCACAGAGCTAAGATCTTGCCCCATAGGCCAGAACTTAAGCACTCCTGGGAATTTCTACAAAGAGGAAAGTCTACAGATGTTCCTCAACTTATGATGGGGCTATGTCCCCCAAAACTCATCATAAGTAAAAAATATTGTAAGCTGAAAATGCATTTAATACATCTATCTTACCAAACACCATAGCTTAGCCTGGCCTACCTTAAACATACTCAGAACACTTATATTAGCCTACAGCTGGACAAAATCATCTCTACACGAAGCTTTTTTTTTTACAATAAGATGTTGAATATCTCATGTAATTTACTGAATACTCTACTTAAGTGAAAACCAGGAAAGATGTATGGGCACAGACGGTTGTCAGTGTATCAGTTGTGTATCCTCATGATCACATGGCTGACCTGGAGCTGCAGCTCCTGCTACTGCTCAGCACCACAAGAATTTGCATTGCATATCACCAGCCTGGGAAAAGATCAGAATTCAGAATTTGATGTATGGTTTCTAGTGAAAGGGTATCACTTTTGCACCATTGTCAAGTCAAAAAATCCTAAATTGAAACATTGTAAGTTGGGGACTGTCTGTATTTTGTTGTTTTATTTGGTCTAGTTATTTGGCAAAACATCTTTGGAAAAACAAGAATAATTAACTACTTTCTAGGCAGTAAATGTCAATGTGCCAGTCCTCCAATTACCTTCTCTAAAAACCTATTTATCCACACCTTGACCTAGTTTGATGTGCATTTCTGTGTAAATACTTCTAAATAGTTTATAGACCAATCCCTCAAATATCTATAATGAATTTGACATTCTTTGAACATGTGTATTCTCAAACTATTAATTAGTTTGTATAATATTTTTGAGATGAAGATATTGATTAGTTTGTATGGTAATTTTGAGACATTATGACTAAGATGATCAATATTTCTGGCAAATGCTCATCTACAGGAAATCCAAATTGAAAGATTTTCTTCTAAAAGGCTATTTGCCCAGAGATAACTCTTTAAAAAATGGGCAGGAAAACATCAAGTCAAATTTATGTATGACTATACTATTGTAGTAGTAAATGACAATTGCAGAGATATGATAGGAAAGATAATTGTGATACTTTTGCGATAAAGTATCAATTCCTATCCCCTTCTCCAATGACAATGATATTGAATGCTTATTAATGAATTCTTTACTATTTACTGGGAGCATTTTTAGTGAAAGGTACTTGGACTTGGAAATTTATAAACCTTGCTCTATTAATTACTAGATGTCTGCCCTTGGGCAAGTTAAACCTTCTTAACTCCAATTTCTTCATTTATAAAATGGGTGATTTTACTTGCCATGTAGGTTTTGAGGATTAAATGAGATAAGATGTAAAATGTATAGCTCTGCACATTTACATATATTAGAAGTTATATACCTAATGCTGTCGCTTTATTTTTAACTCCTCTCTAATTAGATAGTCTAGAAGATGTTGATAGTAGTTGTTTCTTTTTAAAACTTATTTCAGCTTTCAATATTGTTGTGAATTATTCTAGCCATACAAAATAAGAAGTGACTACATCATGGTGCTGAGATTTATAGGTGAAATGAACACACTGATCACATTACTGTTTCTTTTAGGATATAGATTTCTCTTAAATAATTATAAATTTCAGATTAGCCCAAAATAAACTTGAGTATTGCTTGTCTAATACAAAATAGAATTAGCCAACCTAGCTTTTGGCTTGATAAAGATGAATGAAATTTAAAAATCTAGAGTCCCATTAAAAACAAATATAAATGAGAATTTTAACTCTTAATTGGAATATTTCCCAATATATGTACATTTAATAACACATGTCCAAATGCCTTGATTTAGGAATAGAATTTTCATACTCATGTGAATATGTGTCACTGTTTTACATATAAAAGAAGTATAAAAATAAGGAAATGTTCAGAAAAAAATATTGTATTTGTGTAAAAATATTAACATGAAAGGATTATTCTTAAAGATTATTTGGAAGAGGAGTTTAGAGGTTCATAATCTATCCAAAATATAAGTAAATTATTAAAACTTCAATTACCCCAGCATCTACTGTAGTATGCAATATCCTTTAAATGATCAGTGAATGATACATAACAAGCAAATGAAGGAATGAATGAATACACTTAAAAAAGTGATATCCCATTCTTGTTATATACATCTTCCCCCTCTGGTGCAGGTGACAGAATTCTGTAATTCAAGATTCAACAAAAAGAAAATGTATCAAGCTATAACTTCTAAACCAGTACAGTTTATTATTGTATGTTGGCTTGGTATACAATAGAGATGCTAAGGGAGACTACAATAGATTCAAAACTTAAACCAAAATCATGTTTTAAATAGAAATGCACACACTCTTTCAGTTAGTGACACTGTAAGTTCTCAGTCATCCATTCTGAAAATCTGAGTTAGTATCTATTCTACTTCTTACAACTAGTCTTTTTTTGTAAATCAAGAAGAGTTGCTGTTTGATTTTATAATATCAAAGCCACATCTTTTCTATTCTTTAGTTACCACCTAGATTCAGACTCATACAGTCCCTACCCCTCATTCAACCTACCCTCTCCATTTTTCCCAGTTACTTGTTTAAAGGTCTATACTGGTCATTTCATTGTCTTGCTCAAAAAATCCTCATTTGTTCCTTTTGCTAATAGTTGTGTTTTTCAAGCTGCTCCACAGTTTCTAGGGGTCTTTTGAGAGGTCTCGGGGTCTTCTGGGAGTGGGGAGGAAGGAAGATCCAAGGGATGCAGGAGGGTAGGAGTCTAGACCTTAAACCTACTTCAAACAGAGAAGCAATAGCTTTTATCTGTTCCATAGATGAAGCTTCTGTTAGAGATTTTATTTGATGAAAGTCTAAAGACTGTTTGAAAACCTTAGGTCTATATATGGTCTCAACTCCCATCAGAGTCCCAGCCATGGTCTTTCTCCAATGAGTGAGAGCACACCTGTCCAGATTTGTGTTTTGCCATACTTTTCCAGGTTTCTCGTTTCAGCCACACCAGGACACTCATGGCTTTTGCCATGAGTTTTGTATTCTCCCTCAGGTTTCCTTCATAGGCTCTTCAATCCTGAATCCCCTCCAATCCCTCCTTGTTGAATTCCTCCTACACTTCAAAGCTCAGTTCAAATGCCACCTCCTTCTCAACCTCAAAACATTCCCCTTCTGATTCTTTGGAATCTCAATTGCTCTTTTTTGAACCTCTATTGTAACTATTACCATATTTTGCCTATGTACTTGAATACATGTTTACTTATCCAGGAGACTGTAAACTGATGTCAGAAACCATAATAATTTCAAGTTTTCTTATTGCACGCCTATGTTTAACTCTTAATACATTTTATTAAGTAATAATCAAAGTAATAATAAGTAAATTAAGTATACTGTACATTTATTAGATTAACTTTATTCGATTACTGAAAAAAAATCTGTATCTTGTTATACTAGATGCTAAGGATTGTATTTTCAATATTTTTTAAAATAATATTTTAATGAATATGGCTAGAATTGATCTTACCAGTCAAAACTCTTAAGTTTGCCAAAGAGGGATCATTACTTCTGATTTTTAAAATGTGGAAACTAAAGGACTCGGAGGTTACAGCATTTTTTTCACTTTGGAAAATAGGCCTAGAGAACCAGAAAGCTATACTTATTTTCTCTACTTAACCCACTAGGGAGCCCTTATTTCACCTTAACTTTTCGTTTTTAGTTTTCTTCAGAATGTTCCCAATAAGCTTCGCTTAAACTTCCTCGAAAACTTTCCTCCCTTTCCTCAGCATGGGAGCACCTTCCATTTTGTGTGATACAGTCTCTATCTGGATAAGCCATACATATTTAGTTCTTTTTAATCTCACCTCACATCAGCGCTTCCAGCCCCTCAATCATTTTTGTAGCTCTCTCTGAATTCCCTCCAGAATGATGACATCCTTCTGCTACTGAGGTTTTCGTAAATGGACACACTTTTCTGACTCACGATGTGTTATCTCTGCATGTGCTGCCCAAACAGTTTTTATAAACCACTATATCATCCCGTGCAATCTCATACTAATTTTCTGTAACTATCACTCCCAGGTTTCATTCAACATTACTACTTTCCAAGTACAGTAGCTTCATTTCCCTGATTATCTGTGAATTTTCATCTAAGATGCATTACTTTACATTTTTCAAAGCCTAATCTTATTTTGATATTGCCTACTCAGAGCTGTAACCTCTCTATGTTCATAAATATATTTTCAGTTATAGCTAGTGGTTGCAAACCACACAAATTTTGTGATATTTCTAACTGTAATATATGATTCAGCTACCCTTTCTAATTATTAGTCTTAAATCAAGTTAATATATTATACAGACCCTTGTCATTTCCCTTTATCTCTTTCCCAAAAGAGGATACTTACACATCCTAGGTAGTCTCACCCCTCAGTCTATTGTCACATATTTTATCTTTTGCTTATATGCTTTCATGTGGATGAGTGACTGATGCATCACACATTTCCCAGCCTATTGGGGTTGGTTTTCTAAGTCATATTTTTAATATAACATATTAAAATACACATCAAGCCATGTAATGCATCCTCTAATGCATAAAAAGTGTTTTCTTTCTATTGTTTTTACTAGACTTTGAAAACTGTAATTCAAGAATTACAGTATTGAGTTTAAGTTACTCTTTTGGATCAAAAGAAATAATTATTCCTTGCACTCCCATTTATAAAGGAGAAAATATTTCTTTTTAGGAATTATCCCTTTATTCATCTTAGTTGGACAGACAAAGCCTCAGAATTCCTTCTACACTTCCTTCTAAGGCATTCCTACCTGTAGCTCCTGCAGGGGAAAGGGGCCCAGGTGATCCCTTAAGCATAAAACGGATGATCTGTTGTTCAGACCTGGGGTGAGGACTTGATACCAAGGTAGTCCATCTGGAGCCTACTAGGTAGTCTGATGCAAGAATTCTGTCCATATATAGATATAGTGATGTAACATATATTAATATTTTTATATATCTGCAAATGTAATGAAAGTATTGTTATTAAAATTTTAGTAGTGGGGGACTTGAGATATAAAGAGTTTGAATGGCTTAACTCCAAACATATCAGTCAAAAGGCGACTTTTGCAGCACCAGGAATCCAATATTTATAACTGCAGGAAAGCCCAGAGTTAACCCAGTATTGGATTTCCATTGACCACAGAAGTCTCTCTTCTTCTGCACATGCCCTTTAAAGCCAAAGCTTGGGGTCACCCAAGACTATAGTTTGCTGATGGCTACAGGACTCACCCACATCCTGGACCTGGAGGATTTCTATTACTGTCTTGTGAGGTCATTCCTCACAAGAGGATGCTATATGTATTTTAACTGGAGTATTTAGATGTTTTGTAGTGGGAAATTTCCAGGACATCTAGCTTGCCATTTTGCCAGGAGGAAAAGACTGCAATGGCTTCATGCATCTGTGTGTATCCTGACCTGGAAAGTCCTTGAGGCCTCTTCTGCATGTATGCCCTCTGCCAAACCATGCCCGCAGATTGAAGGTGGCAACACATTTTTTAAAAGTAATTGAACAAATGAATTCATCCATTTGACTCATTAGTTGACTAAAACAATAGATCAATGACAATTCATTAAAACCTCAGCCTGTTAAGCATTAATGTCTTGTGGAGATATCTTCTAAGGAACAGGTGGAACTCAGAAATGGATAGGGCATCTCAGTAATGCTGATCTACTCAAAGGCTCTTGGCCCATCCTGGGTCATGAAATCCTTTGCCTATCTGAGGAAATCCAGGGATTCTTCTTAAAGAAAAATGCATGTATGCAGAGAATATATGTGGCCTATGGTTTTGTTTGGTTCATAGCTCTCGGACACTCATCCACAGACCCCAAGGTATGTATGGCACAGCCAAAATTCCTCACAAGAAGAGTTTGATGAGTTTGTAGCTACTGGCATTATTACCCCTGGACACATGACCATACCTCTGTTTTACACAGTCACTTAAATTCACCCATTACTCACTCCCGAAGTCCCAGAGTCATGGACAAGAATGTCTAATGGGCTCTGCCTATGTCAATCTCCTAAAGGATTAGATGCAAGGCTGCTGGGGAAGGTACCAGCTACCCCTTCTCAGCATCTGTTGCGGGAGACCCTACCACCCACTTATTCTGGGATATTCTTCCAAAGAGGAAGGGTGTTTGAATCTGGGTAGTCAAAATCACAAATATTCATTGAATCCTCAAAAACAAAGCAAAAGAACAAAATTCTTGCAAAGCTGAAAAAAAAATTAACCACATTCCACTACTCCAATCCAGTGTTAAAATGTTTCAGTATTTCCTTCATTTTTCCCCTAATTAATTTTCTTATCATTGTCTTATCTTCAATTTTGTTTTGCTTCTCACTCAATATCAGTATTACACAATAAACAACAAACTATAAGCTCTATAATTACAGTTATATTTGTATTTATGTAATATCTGTTTATATATCTGTGTATCTATCTAACTATCAAATAATCAATCCATCTTTTCCTGGAACAAAATAATACTAATACCATTTATGTCTGGATAGTACAATTTTTTTTTTTTTTTTTTTTGCAGTACGCAGGCCTCTCACTGCTGCGGCCTCTCCCGTTGCGGAGCACAGGCTCCGGACGCGCAGGCTTAGCGGCCATGGCTCACGGGCCCAGCCGCTCCGCGGCATGTAGGATCCTCCAGGACCGGGGCATGAACCCGCATCCCCCGCATCGGCAGGTGGACCCTCAACCACTGCGCCATCAGGGAAGCCCCGATAGTACAATTTTAATTGTTATATTTTACTGTGTCTTATGGCTTCTAGAGTGTGTTCTAAGGTTTCCTTTACAATGGGAATTCCCTGGTGGTCCAGTGGTTAGGACTTCTAGCTTTCACTGCTGAGGGCCCGGGTTCAATCCCTAGTCAGGGAACTAAGACCCTGCAAGCCGTGTGGCTTGGGACAAAATATATATATATATATATATATATATATATATATATATATATATATATATAGCCAAAAACAACCAAAAAAAAAAGACTAAGGTTTCCTTTTTACTAGAAGAAATGCAGTAAAAGTATCAAAATAAATCAGTTTCCATATGTCCATATTTTTCATAGCATGATATTTGTAATACTAATTTTCAGTTGTAGCATAATTTCCATTGAGTAATTGAGGGCAGTAATATTAGCTCTTATTTTCTTTTACTGTCATAAAAATGAATATTTTTTCTATTTTTGGATTACTTTTCTAAAATAATTTCCATAAACGCAGTTATTGGCTCAAAGGTTACAAACATTTTGTTACTCTTAGTAGATATTGCCAAACTGCTTTCCAAAATCTTGTACCAATCGATAATACCTCCAAACAAGAATGGTAATTTCATGGCCTCCTTGTCTACATTTGTAATATAATTAAAAAATTTTGATAACCCAATATAAAAAATGGCAATTGATTTTTGTTTTACTTTGTCTGCCCCTGGTTATCTGAGCAAGGTTTAACATGTTCCATATTTATTTGCAAACTTATTGCATTACTCTGCATATTCTATTTTGTGTAGTTTCTGTTCTATATATACTCAAGTATTTCACATACCTGAAAGTGTAGCATATACTTTTAAGTGCTTCATTTACCTAACCATCCATTTTGTTTATAAACAGGGAATCACATATTACACTCATCTGCAATAAGCAAGCAAACTTATATTTTCAGATTTGCTCAAATGGGTCTATTTTCCTTTACTATGGCTACATCTTCCCTTTCTTCCCAAGCAGAAAAAGTAAGCAAACACAGGCACACACAAACACACAAAATCAAAATTGTCAATAGATAAATTCAATGATTTTTTAAATGTTAGTTTTTCTTATTGACAACTCCAGATCACTCATTCTCCCAGATAACTTTTTTCCCCTGATTTTGAAATAATTTTCTTTCTGTTTGTTTGATGAAAGCAAGTTTGCTTGCCTGATCATGGAGTATCAGATGAGTCGATAGGGTTGGCTACTGGAGAATTTACAGCTTCAGATCAATCATCTGTATTAGAGACAGTGGGGATTTATGATGAAGAGTTATGGTGGCAAAGGGATAGATGAGAAAGATGTTTGTGACCCTGGGGATTTAGTCCAACCACAATGAAGAGAATAGAAGGAAAGAAATGTGTGCTTGTCTGGCATAACAAGAGCAATGGATTTGGAAGAGAAGGGTGAAAAGAATTAGGTTTGACTGAAAGTCTGCTCCATGCACGAGGTATTTGAGTTGTTCATTTGCTCCAAACAAAACATTTTCTCATTTTTACTCCCAGGACAGCAGGAAAAGAGGGAAATGAAGAAAACTTAATGATAAGTTGGAAGAAGCAGATAAATAATTTTGGAGTAGTCTGGTTATGACTGAATAGCAAATATGAATAAGAGAGGAAAACTTTTGCATATTATAGAGATGAAAAAATCAGCATGAAAATTTGAGAAATAATGAAGTCTTCAGTGAATAATCATGCCCTGTGAAGGTATTAGCAAAACACTGAGAAAGGCAAGACTGGCAGAGGAGACAGCAATGAAGACAGAAACTGGGGATTTATCTACACAGACAAGGTAGTCAAAACCATCTGTGAAGCATAGCTCTTTAAGAGAAAAAAAATTGCATCTATCTCCCCAAATACTATACAGGAAGGTACTGTGAGAAAGCTGAGGAGTCATCAGAAAGGATCCATAGAATCAGGGAGCAGTATTTATGGAAAGGCCATTTTGTGGCATGTGCTAATTAGTTATACATGTAGAAAGATGAATAAGATGTATTTAGTATGAAATATCAAAATTTTGTTCAAGGAGTAGTAGGAAAATAAAACAAAAGGAAGAAAAAAGTTTTATCTAGTCATATTTTAAAAATCCTTTCAAGAAAGTAAAATAACTATGTTATGTTTTATTTGCCCTGAAATCCTAAAATGACAACTAACAGCCAGAAAGCCACAATTATGCTTTGTGCTGAGGTTTCATCAAATAATTTAGTTTTTATAAAATCTAGCATACTGTGTGTTTCTATTATGAATATAATAATAAATATTTTAGAAATTTTGGAAATTACTGAGAAATAGAAGAAAGATTAACAAAACCATCTATAGTCACATCATTTGAGGGAATTGCTTGAATGCCTTTCCACTAATTTAGCCTTGCATGGTATTTGTTTTTTCGTTTGACTCTATTTTTTTGGTATACTTATTTTCTAATAGCTATAGTCACGTGTGAACATAATATTGTGATGTCTTTTTTCACACACTTTACAAACGAGTGCTTTCTAAGTTATTTCTGCACTTCAAAAAATTTCAAAATAGTCAAGCAAGCGGTTAAAATACAATTTACCTATTTCCTTATTATTGAACATTTAAATAATGCTGAACTAGGTAGCTTGATAAATTTTAAGTATTTTTATTATCATTAGTATTATCCACTCCCATGAGAATTGCTATTTTAGGGAAATCATCAGAAAGTACCTAAATAACCTTAATATAAAGCTAATACCTTTTTTCATTTATCTACTTGCTGCATAATAAACAATCTTAAACTTAAAAAAAAAAAAAGGTCCCAAATCTACAAATTGAACAGGGTTTGGCAGGCACAGTTCAAGATGACCACAAGCTAAGTCATCATCATTAGTATCCAGAAGTATCTATTGAGCCTCTGTAAGACTTGACGCTTATCTCATTGAAAGACGTGAGATGGTATAGAATTTTCCCAGAGGAGAGCATGTGGTATGTATTCAGGAAGGGCTGTCTGTATTCAGGTATGTGACTGCACTTGAATGCCTTGAATGAAAGACCAACAGGTAGAGAACAATTTCAATATGATGGTAAGGGGCAACTCTGAGGCATCACCTTAAGTCTTTCTAAGGTCTTAATAAATGATATTACCATCCTTGATTTGATCTTTGGCCAGGATTAGTTTCTTAATTTGAGAATGGTTTGCCTTCAGGAGAGATGGGAATGAGAAACAGTTTTATTTTGGGACCCCCATAAGTCCTGGATCATTTATATTTCCTCAAATTTTGCCTATAAACAGATCAGTTCTTAGCTCATCTCTGATCTCTCATTTTAGTCTAGGCAGCTAGAAAAAGTCAGGTGGTACCTTCAGTAGTTTTTCTGGAAATCTTCTTAACTAGCTCATCGAGTTCATTAGACATTTCTTATTTTCCACATTAACTCAAGCAAGTTTTGTCAAACTTTCTGGTGCTATATAAGAAGGGTCCTCTTCCCTCCAGTGTCCAATAACACTTTTTCACTGATCTTTAGGGTCTAATTGATAGCCTCCTCTAGTCTCGTTAGGCTTCTGCTAATACTGTCTTCGAAGCCCTGTGAGCTTTCATTAACTGTCCTTGAGACTTTTGCAGCTTATAGTTGCTGTCTGATCCCAAAGGCAATGCCACATATTTTAGGACTTTTGTTATAGGAGCGCCCCACTTCCGGTACCCGACTATATTTCAGCTATCTATTGTTGCATAACACACTACCCCTAAAAGCCATGGCTTCAAATAATCACAGTCATTTAATTTGCTCAAAAATGTGTAATTTTGAACTCAACTATTACAAAGTCAGCAGGTACAGATTATCTCTGTTGCATTGGGGTGTTGAGGGTAGATCAACCCGGGGTTGGGAGATCTACTTTCAACTTGTCAGAGAGATTGGTGCTGGAAATCAGCCAGATGTGGACCAGGACCCTGGTGCTTCTCTACATGGGCTGCTTGGGCTTTCTCACAATATACTGGCTGGGTCTTGGGAGCAAGCATCCCAAGAAAATCAGCTGGAAATAGTACCATCTTTTACAGCGTATCCTTGAAAACCACACAGTGTCACTTCTGCTATAGACACAAATCCACCCATGCAAGAAGAGGGAACCTAGCCCGTGCCTCTGAATGGGAGGAGTGGTAAAATCACATTGTAAGAGAATGTGGGAGGACAGATATAGTTGTGACCCCTTTTTGGGTAATACTATCTGTCACATACCCACCAATATTCTTGAGGAAAATTAAAAATTCACTATTGATAATATGCAGTATTCTGGTTGGTAATGTAGCTGTGGCCATTTGTATTTTGGGAGGGAGTGTGTGTGTGTGTGTGTGTGTGTGTGTGTGTGGTATTATATGTTTGATTCGGGCATGTTGGGGTGGAAGTTGGATAGAAGTGTGAGGAAACGTTTCTTTGTAGAGCATAAACTAAAATAGACCTTGTCAGAACTGTTGCTTTTTGCTTGTTCCTATGGAAATGGGCAATGTGGGAGGTGGAGGCAGGAGAGTGTTTTCTTGTGTGTAGGGCAGGTTGAAAGTTACTTGTATGAGAAAAAGAGCAGAGCAGAGCATAGATGTTGAAAGAAATAATCTTATAATAGTCAGGTGACAACCGGAGTTGCTTAGAAGACCAACTAATTAAATATGGCTGAGACATTAACAGAGGGGTATTTCTTCTCATTTCCATATAAAATCTAGTAATTCTCTGGAGGGTTTGAGAACATGGAGATCCTTGCTTAAACATAGGTGTCTTATGACTGCCACATCAACAGGACCACTGTGAGGTTTCTCTAGATGGACTTGAAAGTGGAGGATGGGCTTGAAGGTGGAGGACCTCAACTGGGCACAGTTGTAGCAGAAAAGGGGAGCGTGGCAGATGCCCTTAGGAATGGAATTTGACAGAAATTGTTTGTGAATACATATGCTATATACCCTCTCTGGGGGTTCAAGAAATAATTACAGAATAATTCTGGTGGGATAATTTCTGACGGAGGAATTGTTTTGACATTTGACAGTTAAAAGAAAGAGCTTCAAGCCAATATAATGTGGGCATAAAAATTAATGTGATGTCATTTTACACTCATGGGCTGGAGTGGCCTGGACAGCTCTTTCCACAGCTATCATAAGGTCAAAGACTGTGACTCGCCTTCTTTCTGGAGAGTTGTTACCCAGGAACTGTTGTCTCTGAATGCAAGTGAGACAGTACCTTGGGTGAAGTGGTACCCTGACCACCTCAGTCAGAATAACAATGCCAGTTTGCGTTATTTTATTTTAATTTTAATTTTTTTTTTTTTTGGTGAAACTCACATTTTTGAAGTGAGATAGGGATGATATGATTGTGAAAAGAAAGTGGGGAATGCATAAAGAGGCTTCCTATCTGGTGTGTGTGTGTGTGTATGTGTGTGTATGTATGTGTGTGTGTTTGTGTTTCAATGTCTTCTTATGTCCTCTAATAGGAATTTGGGGAAGGCTGCTAGCCCGGTGTCATTTTAATTGGGAAGCATCATCTACATTTTATGAAGAAAACAGAGAAGAACATTTCTGTCATCTGTCTGAGGAGATCATTTTCTATGAATGATAATCTGGTACCAAAAAAAGACACTTTTTAGACCAACATGAAATAATATGAATAAATAATTATAGTGGTACTCTATTGGTTATACTATGAACTCTGTTTTTCATGACTTATTTTTCTCTACTTTCTGAGTTATTTAAAATCCAGGATTTCAGTAATTCCAATGTTTTCTCATATAATGCCCTCTGTTCTATAAACAGTGGGACAAATATATTAGTATAAGAGATAACAAAACACCTGAAACGAGGGCACCTCAGGATGGAAGATGTTTGCTGTGCAAAGCCTTTGAAGAAAGACATTGCTTTCAGAAGGAGTTATAAATTTGCTATGAACAAGGCAAGATCAGCACGAAGTTTTAAATCACTTCTTACACACAAGCTCTCGACAGGCATGCAAGGAAGCGAGACAAAGAACATTTGAGAAAATCTAAACTAGCTACCTGAAAATTGTACTTTTAAAGAAAGCATCACTAAGAAAGAACACACCTCATCACCTCCTAACTTCATCAGATGCCAGCACTTGGTGATTTTTAAGTGGACATGCCTTCTCTAACCATTTATGGTCTCCCCTACCTACTCTGACCCACCTCCTCTTATCCAGAAAGCTATTTCCTACTCACCTTTTAAGATTCAGCTCAAAAGTTGACTCCTAATGGAAGTTTTGCCTGATTCTTCTGCACAGCCTTCCCACTCCAAGCACTAGCTTTGGCCAAGTGTCCTTCTTTTGGCACCCAGTTAGAATACTTAATCCCCATATTCTCTTTGTTGGTTTACTTTTCTGATCTGCCTTCCTGCTCTGACCCCAACATACATCCAGTGACTAAAACATAAAGTCTTTTAAGCAGGAGTGATATAGTCTCTACTTTTCTATCATCCATATTCAGTATAATATCTGACACGAAGCAGATGGGTGCTTAATCGCTCTCCCATAAATGACTCAGTGGGCAAGAAGCAAATCAATGCATACATTCAGGGTACAAAATAGTCTGCTACCTCTTCTTTCTCTTCTTCTAGGAGTGTTTTTTTTTAGACAAATGCTGAGCAAAAAGGATTTTTCAGACTCTACACAGATATTATATCATTCTATTACTGAGGAAAGAGATTGACTTGACAGCTGACACAGAGAAAGGAAAACTACACAAGTATTTTGCTTTTGTCTTTTTCTTCAAGGAGAATGACTTGCAAACCGGAAAGGCTAAAAATGATGAAGAGGTAAATGTGAGAAGACAGTAGGGAAGTACTGAGATTCTTTAAATGAATCCAAATCTCTAGGCTAGGTGAATTTCATGCTACAAAACTGAAGTTACAGACATGACTGCAGAGCCTCAACTGATAATCTTTGACAAAACCTTGCTAGAAAACCAGAAATGGGAAAGCTTTTTCTGATTTCCAAAAAAAAAAAAAGGAAAAGAAAAAAAAGTCTGGAAACTTCAGGGAAATGAGTATGACCTATCACTGATAAAATTCTGTAAAAGTTTTTTAAAAGGTTATTAGCTTAGCATTCGGAAAATAAAGTGATGCTCATTACTATCTTGAAAGGATTCACCTAGAACAAATCATTCTAAACAAATCCATTTATTTCATCTTTTATCCTTTTCTTTCTGAATAAAAAATGAAGATAACATAAATGAATGAAGAATTTGCAGTGGACATCAAATGTGTGAATTTTAGAATAAAATTTGATCAGAGTCTCAATATTTCCTTCATGATAAGAGGATCTGACTTATCTTGGTGAAATTTGAACTGAATTGGTAAGTAGATTTATAAACTGGTCAAATGACCATACCCCCCAAAATCATGTGATATACCATTGACACCATGGAGGGATAGGGTCTTATCCTTAGCTGTATCTTACAGTAGCTATTTATTTGGATACATATGTAGAAAGGACAAGATCTCGAATTTGTAGATCAAAAACTGGTAAGTTGGTTATCATCACATTTTGAAAATATGTGAAAACTTTGAAAAAATTGTCCAAAAGTAATTAGGTTAAAGATGAGTTGAAATAAATGTAAATTGAATAATGACAGCATGGAAAAGAATAGGTCTGGTTTCAGTTCACAGGCAAAAGAGCCTAGAATACAGCAGGCATTATAGGGGAACACTTTTTCCCCCTTCCTCATGTTTTCATGTGGAGGGACCTCCACTGGAGCAGCACTGCTGGTTTCCACTCTCACCTTCACTCACTTGTCTCTGGAAGAAGAAAGTGCTACTAGATTGGTGGGTGACAGCCATTGGTATGTCCCCATCCCCTCACTGGGTAAAACTATTCAAAGAAAAACTTGTAATTGCTGGACATTTGCTTTCTCTGCTTCTGCCTCAGATCAGTTGACCCTCCTGGGTCAGCGCATTGTGCCTGCTCTGCAGATGAAAATTTCCTCCATCTGGTCTCTCCGGTGTCTGGACTGGGGGGTCTGTGAGTGGTAGCTAGCAAAGTGTCAGCAAGCCCCTTCAGCTAGACCCTCAAGATGTGTCCTCCAACCTAACTTCTTCAGGAAAATAAATCACATCATGATCTCCTTCTGTCTGATTCACTTCATCTCACATTTGTTCACAAACCCCAACAGTAGGGGCTTAATCGATGTTTACTGATTATTAAATGAAAACAAGAGAGTCTAATAGTGACCACAACACGATTTCCTATTATGTGGTGCTCATACCACTGATTGCTTTATTTAGATTGTTTTCTTTGATCTCCCTGTCCCGTTAGAGACTTTTCTCAAATATCTACTGATATCTGAGTGGGCAAATAAAAAGCCAGGTAGAACCTCTGTATGTGGAGGTAGGCATTGTCAAAGTGATTTTTTTTTAGCCATTTTGGGGTTTGGGGATAAAAACTCAGATGTCAGCAGCTTTAGCCCTTTTCTTGTGGGCTGGTTAATAAAGTCAGATTCTTCAGAAAAATTCCTTCCAGCCTCCTGCTTGGGTGGCATAATCATGGGTGCTAGCATTTCAGGACTTGGGTGGGAAATAAGGTTGGAGATTCCATATTCACGTTGAAAGCTTTCACCAACACCTCCAGTTTCAGTGTGGTACTCCTGACCTCAACTGTGCTTAGCTCCCTTGAGTCCAGTGACCTCAGTTTTATTATTTCCAGAGAATAAACTTCCAGTCATTTGCCAGTTGGTAAGGAGGGTATCGTGGGGTTCTGATTGCTTCCTAAATAATCTTTTAACCATTCTTTAAGTTTTTAGCCCTATCATCATCCATGCTTTCAGAAATATTTGCTATCACCCAGTTACTGAGCCTTCTGAGAATTTTTCAGGGCAGTGTAAGTCAGATTGCTTCTTGGCTCCTTCCATAGCAAGGTAAGGATTCATCTTTTCAGATCTGTTAAATCAGTTAAAAAGTTTCCATTTATTGTCAGTTGTTGCTGCTCTCTTCTTTCCCATTTTCTTTGTTTCCATGGGCGCCTTTCTCCTTCATTCCATTACTGAGGTTATACTAGGGCTTTTCTGGGGAATAGTGGGAGCAATAGAGAAATAATGCATGTGTCCAGCCAGCATCCTAGGGAGCTGTTTTCATTTCACAGGTTTCTTATGTTTTTGTCTCCTGGAGCAAGAGTGAAGGCTAAGTTCAGTGACTAGGAAATGATGACCAAGTTTTTGCTTTGCAAATCCTTCCCACTGATCAAAGGGCTCCCTATTGTCATTAACCATTTAATTACAATATAGCTAATGTTTTCATCACTTGTTGGTCTAGGCATATAGATGAATAAAAATTCAAGAAGATAATTAATGTCAAAACCAAATATATTTCTTCATTTACGTAGTGCCTCTCTTCATTATCAAGTGATTAGTAAAAATAGTTCCATTCTTTTCATTGAGGACCTTTTTTCTTTTTTTTTTTTTCTTTTTTTTTTTTTTGCCGTAGGCGGGCCTCTCACTGCCGTGGCCTCTCCCGTTGCGGAGCACAGGCTCCGGACGCGCAGGCTCAGCGGCCATGGCTCACGAGCCCAGCCGCTCCGCGGCATGTGGGATCCTCCTGGACCGGGGCACGAACCCGCGTCCCCTGCAACGGCAGGCGGACTCTCAACCACTGCGCCACCAGGGAAGCCCGAGGACCTTTTTTTCTTAAAGTAGGCATTTAAAACATCAGTTATATTTATTGACACATATAGTTAATTTTGATTTTGAACTGTAGTAACATTTTCATTGTATTTATTTTATAATTTCTTTCCATTTATAAAAAGTGATAGTGGTGTTTTATTGACGGCAATGACATAAAAACTTCTTTAAAAAAATTTTAGGTACAAAAGGAAGAAAATTTAAAGAAAATCATCAAGTTGTACTGGTGGTATCTAAATATAGTAAAATTGTGATGAAGATATGAGAATGACAGGTTTAGGAAATGCTAGAATACAAGGTAACATACTGTTCAACAAATGAGCTAAGAGAACATTATTTGATGTGTACTGTCCACATTAAAGGACAATAAGGTCTTAAAGTGTGCAAAAGACAAATTGCTGATGCAGTATAGTGCAAAATTCTAGGATTACGGAAGGAATGGAAACATTATTTTAGTGCCAATCCCAGTATCTGCCAGGTAGCAGTAACTCAAATATTTGTTACTTAAATGGAAGAAAAATAGAAGTGAAGATATTTAGCCCGAAGAATAGAAGGTGTGGTGGGGAAGGTGTTTGACGTCTTTAAATATGTGAAATAGTTTGAAACAAAAGACTTAGAGGAGTGTTGAGGTGTAGGCTTACATTTATGAGTAGAATGAGAGGGTTCCAAATTCATGGGAGGGCTAATTTCAGTTAAATTTTGGAAGAACATCAAGATTTTATGTATCTAAAATCAATACATGCTTTTGAAATCCTCAGTTATTGATCATTAGAAATGTTGGAGGAGTGTCTAGATAATGATCCTACAGGGAAGTTGTCAGAGAGAACTGTACTTGGAAGCTAGCCAGCGGAAGAGTCTTCAGGAAACTTTGGGAAAGCAGGTTCTGGTACTCAAGCCAAACCTACTGAGATAGAACCTGGTGACAATAGACCTCTCAGCTGCCTTCCAACTCTCATCTGAATCTAGAATTGGGACTGACTTCTAGGGCCTGTGTGCAGGCATGTTCCCAGCAGTAGCCGAAGTTTCCAATTTTGTTTGGACATGAAACCTGATCATCAAGTCTTTGATGCCTCAAACCTAATCTTTCATCCATGGTATGGACACCTAATCACTCTCACAGTTACCTCATACTCAAAGGTACAAAATATAACTTATTACCACATTATATTATCAGATTGTTTTAAGTACTGCAAAATAAATAAGTGAGGTTCTATGACCAAGAGTGATGAAAAAGGACCACTTTAGGAAGAAGGGTCACGGAAGTCCTTCCTGAGCAGATGGTGTTAGAGTTGAGTCCTGAAAGATGAGAAGAAACTGGCCAAGCACCCTGCTGGCCCAAGAGTGTCCCGGCAGAGTTAAGAACAGATATAAAGCTCCTAAGCTCAGAGTTTTCAAGAAAACGATACATCGTTGCGATGTGGCAGGAGAGAAGTGAGCAAGGGGAAGAGTGGAAAGAGGTAAAGTCAGAGCTCAGCCTGGAGCATATCATGGATGCCTTATAGGCCATTGGTCCCTGCTTCACATCCCATTGGGCTTTATACATAATTGTATTATTGACAATCTATACTTTGTAATTCCCTTACCCGTTTTATTCACCTGATTCTATGTATAAGATATAAGTTCCTTAAGGTCAGGATCCATTTACTGCTCTCCTGAATGTCCCTTCATTCTAGCACCTAAAACAATGTCAGTATCCTCTTAGAGGCAGTGCTCAGAATAGCTAGTTGAGTGAAAACCTTAAGGGAAACTGGATAAAACATATTTTCTGTGTTGATACAAAGTCTTTAGAATGGCCACTGATGGCTTGAGATTCTGGCCGAAGTATCCTAAGAACTAAGATGACATATTGCTATTATTAAGCTGATACAACATTTTGCCAGTGTTAAAACACCAAAAATGATTTTAATTTGGTTTTTACATCTGTTTATTTAATCCACATAGACTTAACACAATGGATAAATCCAATTGCTATGTAACTTACCAGGGGGTATGAGTTTTCTGTTTTTCTTCTATACCTACTATAGTATATGATTGTGTCTCATTATCCTTGTTCTTCCTGCTCACTCTGTTTTGACTAGGGCTATGCCAGAGGCTGTTTCTGAAGGTGGTACCACTTTTGAGTGAGCCTGGAGTCAAAAAGGCAGGGTATAGGGAAATCTTGGCTCCATCACACACTAACACAGAAGTTCAGTGCAAGTTATTTAATCCATTTTAGAATTAGTTTCTTTACCTATAAATTGGGGATAACAATTATACTTCCCTCCTAAGATTGTGGCACAATTAAGATGATGTGTATATAGCGTTTAGCCCAGTCTAAACGGCATTTTGGGATCACCACATCCATGTCAACTGCTACTATTTTCATAATTATTGTAACATTACAATATTCAAGCTTGGCCCCAGGTTTTTTTTATTTAAAATGATCAAAATTTATACAAAAAAGTCTTACAAAATCCTGGCAGATCAAGGATGAGACAACTAGTAGGCAATAATACAGTAATTCATTTACATCATGTCAAAAATGACTGAAAATAAAACTTTATGGAAGAGTATATTTTTATAAAAAATCTTTGCTTCAGAGTTTTCTGATAAATATTCGTTTTGGCCTGAGAACTACATAGTTGATTTCTGTATGAAACTGAATATTTTTTGAAAGTTAGAACTAAATTAGTTGGGTTATTTTTGCATGATGAAAGCGTGAAAACAAAACACCTTTTTTGCTAAAATATTATCTGGTCCTCGTTTCAGCCCAGAGGACTGAAAATACTATGAAATTAAAATTTCAAATGTGGGAAGGAAATTCTATAATATTTGTTAATTCTAGCCCCAAAATGTTCAAAGTTATTTTTGCTTCAAAATCTGGAACTGAACATGCACTTAACAATTTATTTCAATTCATACTGTTAGAAGCTTGCCCTATCTGCAGGTTTGAAGGTGTATTTGAAGTATTTCTCCTTTCTTTAGAGAAAGTTGCATAAAGTGGTAAGAGGAGCAAGTCAAAACGGCTGTCTTTTAACATTGCTAGGGTTTGCAGTTGTAAAATTTTTAAGGAATTAATAAATTATCTATATTTTAAACCAGGACATCTAAACACCATGTCATTGGTGTTCAAGGTGCATGAAGTTGTGCATGATCGGTGACATTTTTCAGAAAAAGAACAAAAAGCATCTCATTATATATCACCCTTAAATAATTGTCTGAGATCAAATAATTTTACCCTGAATTCTCTATAGAACACTAGGATTATAATGGGCTTTATATATCAGGTGGGATAAGGAGTTAATACTGCAAAGGTGTTGGTTGAGAAATGCCACAGACACATATGTCATTACATTCCTGGGTTTGGGGGCTCTGCAGCAGTGACCATTTGGGTTTTCCTATTAAAGGAAAATGTACTTCATATGGCTACATGGGATGGCACCGAGTAATTGTGCTAATGTGGCTTCACTTGCTCTACTTTTCTATTTCCTTCTTTGAGAAGCTTAAATTTCAGTAGAACATGAATTTAGCATATATCTTGCATTTGATTAGATCACATTTTATATATTTTATGCATTTTAATCCAAGTTTGGCTCTGTGAACCTTACCATCTGTCTGGAGTTGTCATTGCATTTTATTTTTAATTTTAATTTACCCCATTATATTTTTGACTAAAAAGTGGTTTTATTTTTGGCAATTTCCTCACCTAGTGTCTTCTCTCCCTCTCATCCACTTTCCACAATGCATCCAAAGAAGACCTTCTAAAACATAAATCTGATCACATTATTCCCAATTTAATCACATTATCTTTATGATAAGTCCAGAATCTTTAATTAGACTCATAAGACCCTGTATCATCTGGACCCTTTGAATATATCTCTGCACCTTCCTCTAGCCATGCTCTCTTTTGCCTCTGAGACACTGTACATGCTCTTCCCTCTACCTGGAATCATTTCTCCCACACTCTGCCTCAATAGGCCCTATTTCTTCCAAGAATTCTTCACTTACAATCTTACCTTTTCCCCACACTATATACTATAGCCTCCCATCTCATAGATTAAACAAATTGCATAAGGTCATGAAGCACTATGTGTCTGCCACACTAGAATGTAAACTCCAAGAGGAAACAGATACCATCTACCTTATTTACTGTTGGGACTCCCACATCTAGTCTAGGGCCCGGGACATGACAGTGGCTCAGCAAGTGTTTATTAAAAGCCTGGATGGATGAGAAAGAAAAGGTACCATAGAAAATACTATACATGTATTATTTATGACTTTTACTTATTAAATATGTACAAATTAAAAAATAATCTGTAGGTATAACTGAAATCAAAAGCACTTGTAGACTTTTATTTTATTTTAATCTTTTATTCTATAGGAGCAGCAGCTAACTGGAACTGCTATATTTTGTGGGCTAGTGGACGGTAAATGCAATAAAAATTATCTCACATCATAAGATGTTCTTTGTAATTAGACATTGTTATCTGAGTTTCAATTATTTATGATAATGCTTTATTGCACCTAAAATAAATAGCTATAGAGATTTAAAAATCAATACTCCAATTAGAAGCTTACTACACATAAATCTACAAAATTGCACAAGTTTAAGTTTGTGGCCAAAACACCCTATAAAAATGCCTCTAGGAATCAAGAAGTTTATGAGATACAATTCAGACTGCTGCTAAATCCAAAATGAGAACTGCAGTTCCAGTCATAGGTAAGGTCTTTGGAGAACTTTACCATGCAACTCTGCTGATATGTTGAATATGCTGATTATGTTGACAGCTGCCAGCTTTTTCTCTTGATAGAAAACAAAAGGTTGCTTAGCCATGGACCCAAAGAAAAAATAATTATAAATTCTGGAGTTTTTTTTTTTTAATTTTTCATAAGAATTTATTTACTAATTTAGTTTAGTTTTTTTTTTTTTTTTGGTTTTCACTACTCTTTATTTATTTATTCTTTTATTAACATCTTTATTGGAGTAAAATTGCCTTACAATGGTGTGTTAAGTTTCTGCTTTATAACAAAGTGAATCAGCTATATGTATACATATATCCCCATATCTCTTGGAGCCCCACATTTAGTAATATCACATCTATTGGAATCAGGTGGGGAAACCTATTCTGGATGTGGATGACCTTGTTGATATCATTTCCATCACTGTGCTGCCAGTCCTGTGGGTTCATAGTTTGCAGGACAATACCCTAAGCATTAAGGAGTTTATAAATTTAGTAAATATTTACTCATCACATATTTTGTGACACATACTATGTTGGGAATACAGTGATGAATAAGACAGAGAAAAAAATTAACAAGTAGATTACAGATTGTTACTGAGGGCTATAAGGGAAACAAAAAAGTGATGGGGGACGGTTACCAAAAGGGAGTAAAGTGGGAACCAAATTTAGTATAGCTGGTCTGGAATGCCTCTTAGAGGAAAAGCAATCAGTGAAAACACTGGGACACACATTCTAGGCAGAGAAAGTGGCGAGTGCAAAGTTTCTGATGTAGAAGAGGGCTTGCTATATTTGAAGATACGAAAGAAGACTAATGTGACTGGGGAATAGTGTGCATGAGATCAAGCTGGAGAGGTACTCAGATGTCAGATGAGACAGGATTTGCAGGGGTTTGGGTTTTAGTCTAAAAGCAAGGGAAGCCCTAGAAAGGTTTTATGCAAGGAGATAACATAATCTGATTTACATTGCTAAAACTCTCATTCTGGCTACCGTATGGAAAATGGATAATAGAGGAACGAGAAAGAAAGCAGAGAGCCCTTTTAGGTGGTTATTGTTGTAGTCCAGGTGTGATATACGGCAGCAGAGATGATCAAATATATATTTTGGAGACAGAATTGATAGGACTTGTTCAAGGATTGGATGTGAGAGGTGTGGCGAAGAGAAGAATCAAGAATGACTCTCAGATTACCTGATTTAAGCAACTTGGTAGAGAGTGGTCTCAATTATTGCCGACAAGTGAGTCTGGGGAAAGAACAGAATCCCGGATAAAGGAAAGTTCAACATCTCCACACTGGGCATGTTAAGTTTAAAAGACATACACACCTGAAGTCACTTGCTGACTCAAAGACAGTCTTACCATATGGGAGAAACTTGGTAGCTGAAACAAATCAGGGAGTCAGGTAATAACTTCTTTGTGCTTACTTGTGAAAGGTATGTTATTTGCCTACTGGTAGGAGACAGAGACAAGTGCTTTGGATTATTTGTTATGGGAAAATGACATACTAAACTCTAAAATCCCTCATGAACAACATCTGCATTCACAAGACAGAGATCAGGGACTCGGGGTGTTATTGTGACGGTGACATTTCAAGCAATGGCTGCGGAATCCCTCCAAGGTCTCCGACTACACTCTGCTGGCAATAGTCATTAGTGAAAATCAATCTGAAATTCTCTCACTTATTTGCCTCTTTAAAAAATAAACTCCATTTCCTTCCAGTGCTATTCCAAAAAAGAAAAATCTATTGCCTTTTTAAAATCATAGATTTTTAGGAATATGTTTTTAAAAGAGCATCTGGTTTATTTCTCACTGAAAGCTGGTGATAAGAAGTGAGAAACATGGATCAAGTCAGCACCAAACACAGAGACTGTGAATAATTTACTTCATAATTGGCAAAAAAAATCTTTTATTCAAGTTATGCGCCACCATTACCTGTTATTAAAAAGCCTTGGTATTCACTGAAGGACAAAATTTGGAAGACTTTCTCTCCCCAAGCACTATATTTCTTACCTAGACATTTCCCACAATAAGAAAGTCAAGGTTATGAGAAAATATCTCTTTTGAGCTATTAATTTAAGTTTTCACCTGGGGTTTTCCCCTTTTTTCTTCCCCTATTAGCCATGAAACAGAGCTCTGTGCTTACTACTTCAGGGTTCAGTGAAAGCAGAATTTGCCTGCCAACTACTTCCTACCTAGTTCACTTCTAATGCTGAAGCTTAAGTCAGTTTTGCTAAGCATCCTGGAGAGACAGTAGGGTTGGAACCGAGAGAGACTTCTATTGAAATAGGGTGTCCAGATAAAATGCAGGAAACTCAGTTAAATTTGAATATCAAATAAACAACAAATAATTTTTAGTATATCCCAAATATAGCATGGGATATACTTAAATTTAAAATTATGGGTTATTTATTTGAAATTCAAGTATATCTGAGCATCTTATAATTTTTATTGTTAAACTGGCAACCTTACCCTGAAAAAGACTTAGAGAGGGAGAGACCTCCTCTAACTAAAAACAAAGAGGGGGAAAGCTTGGGACTTTGGCTCTGTTCTAGCAATATATGACTGTACCTGACAGGGAGGTAGGAAGACCTCTAAGGAGAATGGCTGCGTGTAGTGCCTGTGGGACAGAAAATTCGATACGTATTTATAAAATTGATATTTTAATCATTTATAGTGTTCTGATTCTCTATACTCATAATTACTCCCCACCCAAATGAATAGCATGTCATTTCATTGACAATATATTTCTATCACCTTCACACATGAATGACAGCTTCACTGGATATAGATCATTTGTATACAAACTTTTATACCTTAAACTCTGAAGATATTACTCTATTGTCTTTTTTCATCTAATGCTATGAGCAGGCTTAGTGTAGGTATGACTTTTCTTCCTTTATAAGGAACTTGTTTTGCCTGCCTGGTTATTTTCACAATTCATTCTTTCTCCTTGGAGTTAATGACATTTAACAGAATATGCCTAAATATCCATCTTTTCCAGCCCTGCACAATGACTCTGCTTCCTAGGCCTATTCTGACAAAGATCACTGCTTCTAAAGCACTCCGCCTCCTGCCATCACCTCCACCCTCAGGGACCTGCTCAAAGGTGACTGCTCAATAAATATAACGGTTTGAATCTCTGCCTGTTCCAGCGGCCAGTGTTCTCTGATGCTCTGCTTTCTTGGACTGCCCCACTCCCTGAACATCAATTAACATTAGTTTTCTTTACTTCTCTTGACAATATGACCTCCCTGTGCCAGTGGCAGCCAAGGAACGCTAGGCATACCAGCATGAAAGAGGCCACTAGCTTTTTTTTTTTTTTTTTTAGCAGACTTTATTTTTTAGAGCAGTTTTCAGTTCACAGCAAAATTGAACAGAAGGCACAGAGATTTCCCATATCCTCCCTGTTCCTACACATGCACAGCTTCCCCCATCATCAACGTCCCCCATCAGAGTGTGCATTTGTTCAATCAGTAAGCCTACATTGACATTTCACTAACACCAAGGTCCATAGTTTAGGTTAGAGTTCACTCTTGGTGTTGTATATTCTATGGAGTTGCACAAATGTATAATGACATGTATCCCTCATTATAACATGATACAGAGCAGTGTAGCTTCCCCAAAAATCCTCTGTGCTCCTCCTATTCATCTCATCCCTACCTCTACCCCGAACAACCACTGATCTTTTTACTGTCTCCATAGTTTTGCCTTTTCCAGAATGTCATATAGTTAAAGTCACATAGTATGTAACTTTTTCAGAGGCTTCTTTCACTTAGTGATATGCATTTAAGGTACCTCCAAATCTTTTCATGGTTTGATAGCTCATTTCTATTTAGTGCTGAACAATATTCCATTGTCTGGAAGTATCACAATTTATTTATCCATTCACCTACTGAAGGGCATCTTGGTTGATTCCAAGTTTAGGCAGTTAGACTAAGACTGCTGTAAACATCTGTATGCAGGCTTTGGTGTGGATGCAAGTTTTTAGCTCTTTTGGGTAAATAGCAAGGAGGGAGATTGCTGGAGTGTATGGTAAGGATATGCTTAGTTTTGCAAGAAACCGCCAAACTGTCTTCCAAAGTGGCTGTACCCACTAGCAATGCATGAGAGCTCCTTTTATCATCCTCTACAGCATTTGGTATTGTCGGTGTTCTCAATTCAGGTCATTCTAATAAGTGTATAGTGGGCCACTTGCCTTTTATGGTCGCCTGTTACTCCCTAAGTTGTCATAAAAGAGGCTATTGATTCAAATCAGCTTGAGGTGGCCAAGAGCACTAATTTTCTCTTCTCAGCAGGAGAGTCCAGTCAGATTACAAGAACAGAAAAGCATTAGGAGTTCCATCTCTAGGTCCTCATCATAGATTTGTTGATTGAATAAATGAATGAGTTATCGAATGAATGGATGGGTGAATGAATAAATGAACTTAGGTAGCACCTAGTTCTGGCCTCAGAAGTCCTTATAATAGATAATCTTTAAGTTTCCTTCCAATTCTGAGATTCTATCATTCTCTCCTTACTCAGAGAAATATTATAGGCATTTTGATTGACCTGCCAAAGAGATGAGCCACTGCAAAAGCTTGTGCCTCATCACTGAAGCAAAGGTTTTCGCTGAGTTCCACTAAGGCTTTAAGTAATCTCTGTGGAAAGAGCCTGCTCATGCAGGACTCTCAAAACCAGCCCGAACCTACTTCATCAAACACCCAGGTTTGCATATCTTTCCAGAGCCCCAGAAACACACATGTGGGTTTGGGGTTTTTTGGTTTCATTTTGTTTTTTAGTGGTAAAAGCCTTTCTATGTTGAATAAACTAAGAATATCTACTTTCCTCCTTCATGGCCATCTTGATTTTGAGTGTTTCTTCTAAGTCCTGTGGAACTTAACTTGTAGGGTCCTACGGACTGAATGTTTGTGTGACCGCAGAATTCATACATTGAATATCTAATCCCCAATGTGGTGATATTTGGAGACAGAGCCTTTGGCAGTAATTAGGTCATGAGGGTGAAGCCCTCATGATGGGATTAGTGCCTTTATAAGGAAAGAAAAGAGAGAGCTTGCTTCCTCTCTCTCTGCCATGTGAGGATATAACAAGAAGACAGCCATCTGCAAACCAGGAAGAGAGCTCTCACCAGAATGCTACCATGCTGGCACCATGATATTGGACTTCTCAGTCTCTAGAACTGTGAGAAATAAGTTTCTGTTATTTAAGCCACCCAATCTATGCTATTTTTGTTATAGCATCCTGACCAAGACTTAGGGCTTCCCTTATATTGTAAGAATATCTCCCTTAGAGTTCAAACTCTAAACTGTGTCCCTGATCCCTGAGGGCTGAGTGGGGCCAGCTTATCCTGCAGAGCCTGGTGTGATGGAAATTGTCCCACTAAAGACTCAGAAAACATAGTGTTCTCCACAGTTACTTCTAGTAGTTCTTTTCTGGATGAAGCAAATCCAGGAAAACTTTCCATTTCCCAAAGAAATGGGAAATACCCGAAAATATGATCCAAAAAGACCTGAGTATGAAATTAGTGGTTAAGTCCTATCTGAAAGTAGCTAGAATTTGGCATCTTTATATCTGGCCACCTGCTTATACTACCTGTTGATGAACTTAATAAACAATACTTCACACACAGTAAAGATCATCTACATCTTTGGTCCTGACTATATCAGAGCTACTTCCCCCTGTCCGCCATTGTTTTTCTAATTGTTGTTCTACAGGAAATAGAGGAACGATTCCCTTGTGGGATGAGCCAGGCCACTTCTGTAGCACTAGCTATATGGGAGAAGTGAAGGGAGAGCAACACAAAATATTTTTTTTAAGAGTTGGAGCCAAGATACTGAGATGCCAGTAAGGAAGGACGGGATAGAGGAATGCTTGCCCATTTCCAAATAGAAACTCCTTTGTTTAGCACATTAGCATATGTGGATGGGTTTTGGTAGTTCGTTTCTTTTCTTTACTTGTGTAAGAGCTTCTCCTTCTTCTGGGGAGTGGATTAAGGGATAGAGAAAACTGCACTGGTTTCCAACCTTGTCTGCACGTTAGAATCACCAGGGGAGCTTGAAAAACATTGATGACTGTGTCTCCTTCCTTGCTTTCAGCTATTGTGATTTAGCTGGTCTCAGATATGGCCTGGATCTTAGAATTTTTAAATCCCCAAGTCATTTCAGCATACAAACCACTTTGGGAATCACTTCCATAGTGTTGTCCAGCCAGGGGCCAAGACACATCAAAATCACGTGGGAGAGTTAAAAATATATACATTGCCTGAGTTTCCATCCTAGACCTCCTGAGTCAGAACCCCCAGTTGAAGGGCCAGAGCTCCTCAAGTGACTTCTCTGTGAACAGTAGTGACTATAGACAACAGCAGTCCTCATTAGCATGGCTACTACTTGAATAGATACACCTTCGTAGATGCCTGGAGCACCTTCTTTACTTCTCTCTAAGAATCCACGCCTCACACCCCCTTTTACAATTTGAACTGAACATAATTCCTTGCCTTTTTTTTTTTTTTTTTTTCATTTAATAGTCACAGTGACCTGTTACCTGCTGTCAGTTGTTCTGCCTGGCCTGGTTCTTAACATGCTTCCTGTGCCTGTGCTCTCGCTACAGCTAAACTGAAAGCTTCCTGAGAGCCAAGGCTTCCCTGTGCTTTAGTCTGGATCTCACATCACCCTTCCTCTGGTTTTCAATATAATGTCCTGTAGGTTACAAATCACAATACAGACATCATATGTATATGGAGAGAAATTTGTTCAAAGGGTGTAAATGTAACTGAAAAGTAAAAAAGAAAAAAAAAAGATATTCATTTGTCCATAATTCTGAACGAAAATATTAAATTGATAAGTGGTTGGCAAATATTTAAGATTTTTGGATCTCTGAACTATATTATGTCTGTATTGTGCTTTGTACTTCACCAATCTATGTGATTGCTACCATAACCTTACTGGGAAGTAGAAAAGACCATTTCATAGATGTATAATGATGGGGCCCAGAGGGAAGGTGACCTGCCTAGATCTCACCTGACAGCTGGCAGACCCAGGTATAAAACACAATATTCCTGACTTTCAGTCCAGGTAGTTCCCTCCTATTTCCATGATCTCAACTGCCCTCCATTCACCACTGACTCTTCATCTGCATCTTCAGTCCTTCCCTCTCTCCTAAGATCCACATTTCTAATGACATTTGAAAGAATTCCACTTGCAAGTTCTAGCGATAAGTCAAACTCATTAGGCCTCAAAGGGAGACTTTATCAGTTGATCCCATCGCTTTTCTCCCAACTCCTATGTTTCTATATCCCATTTAACAACTTGGCCATTTTTCTCATTTCTCTTTTCCCTTTTTCATTCACTTTTCTTAACTTATCACTTGCAAGACCCCATTCATTCTATTATTGATCTGTTATTGATATGCAGATTTTTAAAATAAATCTTGGTTTAGTATCAGGTATTGAAATATGTTAAATTTCCCTCCTCTCTTAGCATATAAACTCACACTTTCAACTTTAGAAAACACTGTTATTAATATATTGATTCCACTGCAAAGTATTTTAAAAAATAGCTAAAAATAATTGCTGAAAAATGATAACACTACCATCAACAATTATAAACACCCAAAAGGGGTCATTCCTTTTAATGGCATTCCCTGTTCCCCTGAAAGAAAAATGACAAAAAAAAAAAGTTATTGAATGCAAAATGAAAAAAAATGCGGCATTCTTGTTTTAACTTTGGATCAAAGACTGGGCATTAAACTACACTGACCCATGCCAAATATTAATTCTACTGAGAAACTGTATTCTGCTGAACATCAATTCTCTTAAGAATTTTTACTGAATCAACAACTTATGCCTGTTATACATATTACCAACACTATTATTTAATTTTATCATAAGAATATTCAACTTCTTTTTTGTTGGCATCCAATACATAGACCAATATTTTTGAAATGAGTAGAATATTTTCACTGCCAACTAGTTTATCAATAGTAAAGGGAAAGCCACATTTGGCTGGCTATTTTAACCTGAGGCCACAGCACTTTTCAGTTAAACTTTGGACACATCACAATTTCCATTTTTTCAGTTTGACATTTTTCCCCACCAAAACCACATTTAAAACAAAGAGAAAACTGATGTAGAGGAAGGAGGCTACACAATCATAGTTATGACATGCCACTCTTTGGGAATCCAAAAATAGTAAAACTAGCACCACTTGGACTTGTCCATTTGACCATGAATGAAAAATAACCCAAAAAAACAAGCAAGCATATTTTTGCTTACAGAATTCTATTAGTCCCATGAATATTGTTGCCAAGATGGGTGATTTTATACATTTTATTTCGGCACCATGTGGAAAGGTTTTTTTTTTGTTTATTTTTTAATCAGGTAGACCGAATTTTTCTTGCTGGCATAATTCTCCCATAGCTTAAACAACTCATTCTTATTGGATTATGTAATAAAATATAATATGCTTAAATGCTGCATTTTTAAAAACATTTTTAAGGGAAATTTTCCAATATACACACAAGAATAGAAAATTTTAATGAACCCTCATTTACTCATCATCCTAGTTTCAAAGCATTATCATTATTTTCCAATTTTGTTTCATTTCTACTCCACCCTACTTCTTTTTCTGGAGTTCATTAAAGCAAATCTCAGACATCCTATCATTTTAACTATAAACACTCCAGTATGTATCTCTACCAGTAAAGACACATTTCTTCTAATCTATTGCATCATGGTCCCATATCACAAAAATGACAATAATTTCTTAATATCATCTAATACCCAGTCCATATTGAAATCTCCCTAATTGTCACAGAAATCTGTTCACAGTTGATTTGTTCGAATTGTGACTATAAAATGCTATTTAAAATGCTAGGTTTTATACAACCATACATTGCTTTCAATGTTATGTTTCTTAAGTCTTGTCATTTTTTATTAGTGCCCTTCCCCCCTTGGTTTTAATTTTATTGATTTCTTGGGGAAAAAAACAGTTTCACGTTAAATATTTGATGGATTACTTTCTTGTGATCTCATTTAACTTGTTCCTCTAACTCAAGTGTTCTCAGTGGGGGTGATATATGCCCACAGGGGAGATGTCCAAGGGGCCACAGTGCAAAGGCAGATGTACAGTATATGGAGAGTATTAACATTTTACAGGTGGGACAATTAGGAAAAAAATGCCCCAAAGCTCTCCTTAGTGGGGATATAATGAAAAAAAAGTTAATAAATACTTCTCTAACTCTTAATTCCAATAAAGTTGTAGTGAGATTTAGAGACCTGGATAAATTCAAGTTTAATTTGAAGGGAAAGGAAAAAAAATAAGTGATACTGTGTGCATTCTATCACATCCTATTATGAGTCGCATAATATCTAGATTTCCCTTTTTTTTAGTGATGACAAGATTGGGCAGTGGGTTCAGGGGTTTTTAATTATCAACTAGTCCCCAATTAATTTTTCACCTAATGAATTTAGCTTTCATTGGCCAGCAAGACCTACCACCATTATTTCATTAAGGATCAAAAATAACAATTTTCCACTCCTATCTTTGCTTCTGCATTTATTAGCTGGAATTCTTTTCATAACAAAGAACATTCCCACATTGACTATTAGGCTACCTTGGAATATAGTGCATAGAAGAAAGGTAGGTCAAATGTTTAACTCATTTTCTTTATTTATAAAAATTAAGAGAGTCAGAGCCGGAGGAAGATGGCGGAAGAGTAAGACGCGGAGATCACCTTCCTCCCCACAGATACATCAGAAATTCATCTACACGTGGAACAACTCCAACAGAACACCTACTGAACGCTGACAGAAGACCTCAGACCCCCCAAAAGGCAAGAAACTCCCCACATACCTGGGTAGGTCAAAAGAAAAAAAGAATAAACAGAGACAATAGGATATGGACGGGACCTGCACCAGTGGGAGGGAGCCGTGAAGGAGGGAAGGTTTCTACACACTACGAGCCCCTTCGAGGGCGGAGACTGCAGGTGGCGGAGGGGGAAAGCTTCGGAGTAGCGGAGGAGAGCACAGCAACAGGGGTGTGGAGGGCAAAGCAGAGAGATTTTGGCACAGAGGATCGGTGCCCTCAGGCACACACCAGCCCGAGAGACTTGTCTGCTCGGCCGCCAGGGCGGGCGGGGCTGGGAGCTGAGGCTCGGGTATCGGCTTTCAGTCGGAGCGCAGGGAGAGGTCTGGGGCTGGCGGCAGGAAGAGACCCTGAAGGGGTTAGTGCTAGCCCGGAGGGAGTCCGGGGAAAGGGTCTGGAGCTACCGGAGAGGCAAGAGACTTTTTTCCCTTTTGTTGCCTGGTGCGCGAGGAGAGGGCATTCCCCTCCCTCCCCTCTGCCTGAGTGAGCCAGAGCCCCCGAATCAGCGGCTCCTTTAAACCCGTCCTGTCTGAGCGAAGAACGGACGCCCTCCGGCGACCTACGCGCAGAGGCGGGGCCAGGTCCAAGGCTGAGACCCGGGAGCTGTGAGAGCAGAGACAGGGAAATCTCTCTGTGCAGCCTCCGAGGCAGCGGATTAAAGCTCCACGGTCCATTTGATGTGCCCTGCGTCTGTGGAGTGCATGAATGGACAGCGAATCATCCCAAATTGAGGAAGTGGACCTTGAGGACAAGATTTAAGACTTCCCCCCCCCTTTTTTTTTCCTCTTTTTACAACGAATTATCTCAAATTAAGGAGGTGGACTTAGCAAGATTTCAGACTTTTCGCCCTTTTCCTCTTTTTACAACGAATTATCCCAAATCGAGGAGGTGGACTTGGAGAGCAAGATTTTTGATTTTTCCCCCTGCTCTCTTTTTGTGAATGTGTATGTGTAATCTTCTGTGTAAGATTCTCTCTGTATAGCTTTGCTTCCACCATATGTCCCAGGGTTCTTTCGGTCCGTGTTTTTTTTCAATAATTACTTTTTAATTTTAATAACGCTACTATATTTCATACTTTATTCTATTTTACTTTACCTGCTCTTTCTTTTTTTCCTCCCTTCCCTTCCTCCCTCCCTCCCTCCGCTCCTCCTTTCCTTCTTTCTTTTTCTTTCCTCCATCCCTCCCTCCCTCCCACCCTTCTTCTTTCCACTTTCTTTTTCTTTCCTTCCTCCCTCCCTCCCTCCCTCCTGTCTTTCTTTCTTTCTTTCCTTCCTCCCTCCCTCCCTCTCTTCTTCCATTCACTCTTCCTTTTGCTTTCATTCCTCCCTCCCTCCCTCCTTTCTTTCCTTTCTTTCCATCCTTCCTCCCTCCCTCCTTTCTTTCTTTCTTCCTTCCTTCCTTCCTTACTTCCCTTCTTCCTTTCTTTCAATCTCTCTTTCTTTCTTCTACTAATTATTTCTTTCTACTTTTTCTCACTGTTATTCTGAGCCGGGTGGATGAAAGGCTCTTGGTGCTGCAGCCAGGAGTTACTGCTGTGCCTCTGAAGTGGGAGAGCCAACTTCAGGACACGGGTCCACAAGAGACCTCCCAGCTCCACATAATATCAAGCAGCGAAAATCTCCCAGGGATCTCCATCTCAACACCAGCACCCAGCTTCAGTCAATGACCAGCAAGCTACAGTGCTGGTCACCCTATGCCAAGCAACTAGCAAGGCAGGAACACAACGCCACCCATTAGCAGAGAGGATACCTAAAAACATAATAAGGCCACAGGCACCCCAAAACACACCACCAGACGTGGACCTGTCCACCAGAAAGACAAGATCGAGCTTCAACCACCAGAACACAGGCATTAGTCCCCCCCACCAGGAAGCCTACACAACCTACTGAAACAACTTTAGCCACGGGGGACAGACACCAAAAACAACGGGAACTACGAATCTGCAGCCTGCAAAAAGGAGACCCCAAACACAGTAACATAAGCAAAATGAGAAAGCAGAAAAACACACAGCAGGTGAAGGAGCAAGATAAAAACCTACCAGACCTAACAAATGAAGAGGTAATAGGCAGTCTACCTGAAAAAGAATTCAGAATAATGATAGTAAAGCTGATCCAAGATTCTATTTCCCAGATCCAAAATCTTGGAAATAGAATAGACAATATGCAAGAAACAGTTAACAAGGACCTAGAAGAACTAAAGATGAATCAAGCATCAATTAAAAACACAATAAATGAAATGAAAAATACTCTAGATGGGATCAATAGCAGAATAACTGAGGCAGAAGAACGGATAAGTGAGGTGGAAGATAAAATAGTGGAAATAACTGATGCAGAGAAAAATAAAGAAAAAAGAGTGAAAAGAACAGAGGACAGTCTCAGAGACCTCTGGGACAACATTAAACGCACCAACATTCGAATTATAGGGGTTCCAGAAGAAGAAGAGAAAAAGAAAGGGACTGAGAAAATATTTGAAGAGATTATAGTTGAAAACTTCCCTAATATGGGAAAGGAAATAGTTAATCAAGTCCAGGAGGCACAGAGAGTCCCATACAGAATAAATCCAAGGAGAAATACGCCAAGACACATATTAATCAAACTGTCAAAAATTAAACACAAAGAAATCATATTAAAAGCAGCAAGGGAAAAACAACAAATAACACACAAGGGAATCCCCATCAGGTTAACAGCTGATCTCTCAGCAGAAACTCTACAAGCCAGAAGGGAATGGCAGGACATAATTAAAGTGATGAAGGAGAGAAACCTGCAACCAAGATTACTCTACCCAGCAAGGATCTCCTTCAGATTTGATGGAGAAATTAAAACCTTTACAGACAAGCAAAAGCTGAGAGAGTTCAGCACCACCAAACCAGCTTTACAACAAATGCTAAAGGAACTTCTCTAGGCAAGAAACACAACAGAAGGAATATACCTACAATAACGAACCCAAAGCCATTAAGGAAATGGGAATAGGAACATACATATCAATAATTACCTTAAATGTAAATGGACTAAATGCTCCCACCAAAAGACACAGAGTGGCTGAATGGATACAAAAACAAGACCCATATATATGCTGTCTACAAGAGACCCACTTCAGACCTAGAGACACATACAGATTGAAAGTAAGGGGATGGAAAAAGATATTCCATGCAAATGGAAATCAAAAGAAAGCTGGAGTAGCAATTCTTATATCAGACAAAATAGACTTTAAAATAAAGACTATTAGAAGAGACAAAGAAGGACACTACATAACGATAAAGGGATCGATCCAAGAAGAAGATATAACAATTGTAAATATTTATGCACCCAACATAGGAGCACCTCAATACATAAGGCAAATACTAACAGCCATAAAAGGGGAAATCGACAGTAACACAATCATAGTAGGGGACTTTAACACCCCACTTTCACCAATGGACAGATCATCCAAAATGAAAATAAATAAGGAAACACAAGCTTTAAATGATACATTAAACAAGATGGACTTAATTGATATTTATAGGACATTCCACCCCAAAACAACAGAATACACATTTTTCTCAAGTGCTCATGGAACATTCTCCAGGATAGATCATATCTTGGGTCACAAATCAAGCCTTGGTAAATTTAAGAAAATTGAAATTGTATCAAGTATCTTTTCCGACCACAATGCTATGAGACTAGACATCAATTACAGGAAAAGATCTGTAAAAAATACAAACACATGGAGGCTAAACAATACACTACTCAATAATGAAGTGATCACTGAAGAAATCAAAGAGGAAATTAAGAAATACTTAGAAACAAATGACAATGGAGACACGACGACCCAAAACCTATGGGACGCAGCAAAAGCAGTTCTAAGGGGGAAGTTTATAGCAATACAATCCCACCTTAAGAAACAGGAAACATTTCGAGTAAACAACCTGACCCTGCACCTAAAGCAATTAGAGAAAGAAGAACAAAAAACCCCCAAAGTTAGCAGAAGGAAAGAAATCATAAAGATCAGATCAGAAATAAATGAAAAAGAAATGAAGGAAACGATAGCAAAGATCAACCAAACTAAAAGCTGGTTCTTTGAGAAGATAAACAAAATTGACAAACCATTAGCCAGACTCATCAAGAAAAGAAGGGAGAAGACTCAAATCAGTAGAATTAGAAATGAAAAAGGAGAAGTAACAACTGACACTGCAGAAATACAAAAGATCATGAGAGATTACTATAAGCAACTCTATGCCAATAAAATGGACAACCTGGAAGAAATGGACAAATTCTTAGAAATGCACAACCTACCAAGACTGACTCAGGAAGAAATAGAAAATATGAATAGACCAATCACAAGCACTGAAATTGAAACTGTGATTAAAAATCTTCCATCAAACAAAAGCCCAGGACCAGATGGCTTCACAGGCGAATTCTATCAAACATTTAGAGAAGAGCTAACACCCATCCTTCTCAAACTCTTCCAAACAATATCAGAGGAAGGAACACTCCCAAACTCATTCTACGAGGCCACCATCACCTTGATACCAAAACCAGGCAAGGATGTCACAAAGAAAGAAAACTACAGGCCAATATCACTGATGAACATAGATGCAAAAATCCTCAACAAAATACTAGCAAACAGAATCCAACAGCACATTAAAAGGATCATACACCATGATCAAGTGGGGTTTATTCCAGGAATGCAAGGATTCTTCAATATACGCAAATCAATCAATGTGATACACCATATTAACAAGTTGAAGGAGAAAAACCATATGATCATCTCAATAGATGCAGAGAAAGCTTTCGACAAAATTCAACACCCATTTATGATAAAAACCCTGCAGAAAGTAGGCATAGAGGGAACTTTCCTCAACATAATAAAGGCCATATATGACAAACCCACAGCCAACATTGTCCTCAACGGTGAAAAACTGAAACCATTTCCACTAAGATCAGGAACAAGACAAGGCTGCCCACTCTCACCACTCTTATTCAACATAGTTTTGGAAGTTTTAGCCACAGCAATCAGAGAAGAAAAGGAAATAAAAGGAATCCAAATTGGAAAAGAAGAAGTAAAGCTGTCACTGTTTGCAGATGACATGATACTATACATAGAGAATCCTAAAGATGCTACCGAAAAACTACTAGAGCTAATCAATGAATTTGGTAAAGTAGCAGGATACAAAATTAATGCACAGAAATCTCTGGCATTCCTGTACACTAATGATGAAAAATCTGAAAATGAAATCAAGAAAACACTCCCATTTACCATTGCAACAAAAAGAATAAAATATCTAGGAATAAACCTACCTAAGGAGACAAAAGACCTGTATGCAGAAAATTATAAGACACTGATGAAAGAAATTAAAGATGATATAAATAGATGGAGAGATATACCATGCTCCTGGATTGGAAGAATCAATATTGTGAAAATGACTCTACTACCCAAAGCAATCTACAGATTCAATGCAATCCCTATCAAACTACCACTGGCATTTTTCACAGAACTAGAACAAAAAATTGCAAAATTTGTTTGGAAAAACAAAAGACCCCGAATAGCCAAAGCAATCTTGAGAACGAAAAACGGAGCTGGAGGAATCAGGCTGCCTGACTTCAGACTATACTACAAAGCTACAGTAATTAAGACAGTGTGGTACTGGCATAAAAACAGAAAGATAGATCAGTGGATCAGGATAGAAAGCCCAGAGATAAACCCACGCACATATGGCCAACTTATCTTTGATAAAGGAGGCAGGAATGTACAGTGGAGAAAGGACAGCCTCTTCAATAAGTGGTGCTGGGAAAACTGGACAGGGACATGTAAAAGTATGAGATTAGATCATTCCCTAACACCATACACAAAAATAAGCTCAAAATGGATTAAAGACCTAAATGTAAGGCCAGAAACTATCAAACTCTTAGAGGAAAACATAGGTAGAACACTCTATGACATAAATCACAGCAAGATCCTTTTGGACCCACCTCCTAGAGAAATGGAAATAAAAACAAAGATAAACAAATGGGACCTAATGAAACTTCAAAGCTTTTGCACAGCAAAGGAAACCATAAACAAGACCAAAAGACAACCCTCAGAATGGGAGAAAATATTTGCAAATGAAGCAACTGACAAAGGATTAATCTCCAAAATTTATAAACAGCTCATGCAGCTCAATAGCAAAAAAACAAACAACCCAATCCAAAAATGGGCAGAAGACTTAAATAGGCATTTCTCCAAAGAAGATATACAGACTGCCAACAAACACATGAAAGAATGCTCAACATCATTAATCATTAGAGAAATGCAAATCAAAACTACAATGAGATATCATCTCACACCAGTCAGAATGGCCATCATCAAGAAATCTAGAAACAATAAATGCTGGAGAGGGTGTGGAGAAAAGGGAACACTCTTGCACTGCTGGTGGGAATGTGAATTGGTACAGCCACTATGGAGAACAGTATGGAGGTTCCTTAAAAAACTACAAATAGAACTACCATATGACCCAGCAATCCCACTACTAGGCATATACCCTGAGAAAACCATAATTCAAAAAGAGACATGTACCAAAATGTTCATTGCAGCTCTATTCACAATAGCCCGGAGCTGGAAACAACCTAAGTGTCCATCATCGGATGAATGGATAAAGAAGATGTGGCACATATATACAATGGAATATTACTCAGCCATAAAAAGAAACGAAACTGAGCTATTTGTAATGAGGTGGATAGACCTAGAGTCTGTCATACAGAGTGAAGTAAGTCAGAAAGAGAAAGACAAATACCGTATGCTAACACATATATATGGAATTTAAAAAAAAAAAAAATGTCATGAAGAACCTAGGGGTAAAACGGGAATAAAGACACAGACCTACTTGAGAATGGACTTGAGGATATGGGGAAGGGGAAGGGTAAGCTGTGACAAAGGGAAAGAGAGGCATGGACATATATACACTACCAAACGTAAGGTAGATAGATAGTGGGAAGCAGCCGCAGAGCACAGGGAGATCAGCTCGGTGCTTTGTGACCGCCTGGAGGGGTGGGATGGGGAGGGTGGGAGGGAGGGAGATGCATGAGGGAGGGGATGTGGGAACAGATGTATATGTATGACTGATTCACTTTGTTATAAAGCAGAAACTAATAAAAAAATAAAAAAAAATAAAAATTAAAAAAAAAAATTAAGAGAATGTATTCATGTGCTACTAATGGGTACCAATGAGTTTTGTTTTAATTTTTTTATACATTACGAATTCATGTATTTTAATGTATTTGATATGTTTTTCTTTTCCTTCTTGACACTTGCTTTGTCTCAGGCCAGAGGGAAACTCTTCAAGAGGCTTTTGTGTGCTTTAGTCTTTGAATCCTTTTTCACTTTCTAGAATAAGCTTAGTTTGCGTATTGCCTGACCAAGACCTGGAATTAGTTGTTTTCCAAGGAGTCCTGGTTCCTTTCCCTAGTCGCTATGGGTGCTTTATATAGATTTTTCATTGTTCCTAGGACTTTTTCTTAAAGAGGTACAAACTATATTCTTTTTCAAAAGATAGAAACAAGCCAGGAGTTCATCACAGTTTTTAGCTAACCTCTTTGATTTTATAACTTTGTGTATTTTCTGTTACTCAGAAAGCTTGATTCCTAATGATAGTAACATAATTTTTCATTAACCCTATCTACCTATTTATCTATCATCTATCATCTGTTTCAAAATAACAAGGTCACTGTTATAATTAACAATAAGTCTAGCAAACGTAGTTGAACATATCTTTGCTGGTCCTCTCAGATTCCCATTAGATTATTTCTTATGATGGATGTGCCCACAAAACACTATCTTAATATCACTTAAAGTGATTATCTTCTTTGTGTAGTTATGATAGCAACATGCTATATGGTTCAATTCATTTTTAGTTTGCTTTCAATTTTTAGGAATTCCTTTTTCCTTTGCTTTTGTTTTTTTACTCACATCAAACATTTATATAGTTTCAAACTCAAAGCTATGTGACAAGGTACATTCACAGATGTTGGCTTCTGTCTCTACCCCTTTTATCCTCTTTTTTACCTTGTCTTCCATTTTCTTACACAAAATATAGCATACTAAAAACTGTTCTATATCTTGCATTTCCCTTAACAATTTATCCTGTAGATCACTCCACGTCACTATGTAATGATCTTCCTTGTTTCTTATTTTTACTACTATATCACCATATAGTATCATTGTTTACTCAATCAATTTCTTGTGGGCGGGCATGTGGAATGCTTTTAGCCTTTTGTTATTATAAATATTGTCAGAACAAATAGCCTCTGTATATAAGATTTCATATTTTTGCAATGAAACTTCAGGATAAATTCCTAGAAGTAAAATTTCTAGTTCACAGTGTAATACATAGGCAATTGCCAAATTCCCCATAGGTGTTATACTATTTCATCTTCCCACCAATAATGTGTGAGTGCCTGCTTCTCTAAGGCCTCATCGACAGAGTATATTATAAAACTTTTATTATTTTATTCAATCCGATAAGTGAGAAATGATAACTTAGTATAGTTTTAATTTACATACTTTTGTTATAGGATGAGCATCTTTTCATATGTTAAAGGATAATTTGCAATTACTTTTCTGTCAATTTTCTATTCAATATCTTTTGACCATTTTCAATTGAGCTTTTGGACTTTTTCTTCTGTTTATAGGAAGTGTTAAAACTTCTAACCTTAGGTTGGACACAAAGTAGCTCTGGGCAAGTTACCCTCTCTACCTCCAGTAAAAATGATGGTGTCCTTTGGGAATAAACAAACTACTTACCACGTTGAGAAATTGATTAACAATAAAATAAACAATTTCACTTTTATAATTACTTATTTGTAGTTGCAATGGTGTTATGTAATACTCAAATAACTTTATCTACTTTAGTAGTGAATGAAATTGTGCAAATGGAAATCTACATGAAGAATCAATCAGGGAAAAACTGATGATATAAAAATATATTATTTTTTAACCTTCCCCATGGAAGTGAGGGAAGACCATCACTACTCTCATTTCACATCAAACTCTCACATACAGAAGCTAATTTATGAATGTAAATCACTTGGGAAATACAGTGCAACAGTAATGTAAAATAAGAATGCATTTTTTTTTTTTTTTTTTTTGTGGTATGCGGGCCTCTCACTGTTGTGGCCTCTCCCGTTGCGGAGCACAGGCTCCGGATGCGCAGGCTCAGCAGCCATGGCTCACGGGCCCAGCCGCTCCGCGGCATATGGGATCCTCCCAGACCGGGGCACGAACCCGTATCCCCTGCATCGGCAGGCGGACTCTCAACCACTGCGCCACCAGGGAGGCCCAAGAATGCATTTTTGATTACACGATATAGGAAACACAGATGTAGGGACTTAAATTAAATAATTCTGTAACCATAATTACAGCTTCCCAAGCACAATGCTGTTTATTAGATAACTCTACCTTTTTGTTATAATAAAGCCAGATTTTCTCTTTTCCCCTCAGGAGGACACAAATTACAAGACTCCTGACCTCCAACCAATTGAATCCATTAGCATAGCTGTGCCCCAAGAGCATACCAAAGAGGACTGAAGCTGAGGAAAAGCTCCATTATGTCAGCTAAGGGGAAGGATCAATGGAAAAGTATAAACCAGACTTCTAGGATAGAACCATTTCAAGCTAAAATGTAAGTGGAAAAGATGAAAATTAACATCTTATGAACCCTAGATACAATGAATTCTAGATTATTTAGTATTTTATTTTCCCACTTGGTTGTGGACTGATCTAAACTAATTTGGTCATACAAATTGTTAGGTTCTTTTTAGTATATCTGGAAAGCCACAGAGAGATCAAAGTAGGTGAAGGGTTAAGGTTAGCTACTTCCCACTAGTTGCTACCAGTTTTATAACAATAGTAACATACACAGATCTTTACTAATAAGAAACAGTCATATAGTCAGTCCAACAAGTTTGACATCCCCATCATCTCTGAAGCTCTGAAAAACCCTGCATAAAACTTTACCTAAGGCAAGTGCAATACACCTCTAGTAGTAGAATTCAGCTAACCCTCTGTCAGAGTCAGAGGACCAAGAGTCCTCTGACCTAGCAGCACATAAGAAAGCTTAAAGAGAAGCCCACATTGCACTCATAAAGGCATAACCAAGGACCCATGACTTTGACAGTTTGTCCACACAAGGATGGAGAAGTGTCTAAATTATTCCAGAGAATGCATTTATATTGAATAACATTAATTTTATCAATATCATTTATAATACCTATTATTCTAATTAATAAGCCACCAGTATCACCAGTGAAAACCCATTTCTCCTTTAGTCTCTACACAAATTAGCAAAGCCTCTGGTCTTGATGAAAGATAAAGATACTCAGAGTACTTTTATTACTACCTCTGGACAGTAGTCTTCTTTCTGATTAAATAATTGGTAATACCCGTGGTGTAAGATTTTCTGGTTAGATAATTGTTTGCCCTTCGAGAATGGCTTAAACATTATCTCAGACTGTTTATGCTGAACTTTTTACAAGTATATTACAGATGATACCATGGTTTTATGAGGAAGATACAGTAATGCTTCTTTTCTTCATTTTCCTTTTTATTTTCTCTTTTTAAAGGAAATTTTTAAAATCATCAATTTCAATAGAAATATTTCAATCTTGAGAACAAATCATCAAATTTCATAGTAATACTCTTATCTTGAGAATAAGATGTGCAAGAATTTCAAGGTTTACTTACACAGAAATCTATTGCAATTTCTTGGCAATTGTAATTTCCTCTCATAAGTTTCTGGTGAGTACCAACTGACACAAAAAAAGGCAAGTCTTCAAATACTACTTAAAGTAAGTATTTTTCTAAGTGCACACACAAAAATTCAACCTGTCCTAACTGTCTCAAGCCAGACAACGATCATCTGATTTCTTGAACCCCAGGCATCAGACAGAGCATTATAGGCACAATAGCTCTGAGTAAGTGTGTTTATATGTGCTGAGATCAAGAGGGGATGGAGGCATGAAGAGGGCAAGAGAGGCCTTAGGAAATTCTGCTCTAGGCTTTGCCTGAGAAGATTTCATTCCTTCTATTAGTTTTTCTGCTCAACTGCCCTTCAAGTTGGGCTGAGGATTTTTAAAGTGCAGGACAGTTGTTAAGGGACAAATACTAAAGTGTTGTGTGGGAATAACCAGTTGAAGTTGACCAAGATTATAAAGTAATTGGCAAAGCTATTTGCTTCTACGCAGAGCATTTAAGTGTTAGAATATCATGGCACTACAAAAGAATTACCTACAATGAGGTAATATGCTGTATTGTACTGTATGGGCTATAAGCAATTATGGAGGGATATACTTTCTTCACTTGTATTAATAAGGCTGAGCAGAATATAAAGAAACAAAAGCCTGGAATATATTACAACTCCTGAGGCAAATTGAAAGAAATTATGAAAGAATTCATTGTATTATTGAAACAAGGCAAAATGAAATGCATTGTGACAACATGATATAAATCACAGGATAATATCACATCTTAATAACCAATGCTGAACAGAAGAGAGACTTCTGTGTTGATTTACTGTGTAGAAAATGTGACATGACAGAAGACCCTTCACCAGCCAAATCTTTACATACTAGTACTGTCAGTTATGCTTTCCTTTCAAATATATAACTGAGAAGTCATCCAGAGCAGAATGGACATGGGACAAACAAAGTGTGGTCAGTGATTCTTCTTACCTGCCCCATTCCACCAAGTTAATGCTCTGATCCTCCACTAGCCTGAAATAAAATCCCAATGCCAGTTTTTTATTCAGCAATATAAACCTACAGCTAATTACTACGTGCCAAAACAAGGTTGCAGAAAGTATAATCTATTAGCAATAACTTGTGTCTAACAATATAATTGCATCTGGAATAATGAAATGTTCATTTTAGTATCAAAATTAATAATGTCATATCAATGCCATTAATAATTAAGGATTCTTTTTATAACATCACATCATTAATAACAACTCATTATGAATAATTCTATTAATATGAACAATAATAATATCATACTGTCTTTCTATACAATTTTGCAAGGATAATGAAAATGCTGTACACATATTGGACTAGACCCTGCTGTGTCCGAGGAAAGCAGTTCTGGAAATATATTATACCTGTAGATCAATAAAGTATCTTTTTGTTTTCCTAGATAGTAATTTGTAAGTACAAAAAATTCATCATTAAATACTCAGAATACATATGAAAATTCTGTTTAAAATTGTCCATTTCTGTGTTTACAAGGAAAAGAGGATGGGATTAGGGGTAAGTTCTTAGTTTAATGCATGTAATATTACCTAACTTAAAAAAAATAATTCACCTACCTGTCTTCTCAGGGAACCAAATCTCAGTTATTCAACATAGGTATTTTTTTTATTTATCCAAGTATCCTCTATCTCCACAATGTATTATAACATATCAAGGTATCTCTAAGTCAGGTATAAGCAAATTATAGCCTGCAGGCTAAATCTGGTCCATAGTCTGTCTTTTGTACATAAACTTTTTTTTTTTTTTTTTGCGGTACGCGGGCCTCTCACTATTGTGGCCACTCCCGTTGCGGAGCACAGGCTCTGGACGCGCAGGCTCAGCAGCCATGGCTCACGGGCCTAGCCACTCCGTGGCATGTGGGATCTTCCCACACCGGGGCACGAACCCGTGTCCCCTGCATCGGCAGGCAGACTCTCAACCACTGCGCCACCAGGGAAGCCCTGTACATAAACTTTTAATGGAACATAATCAGTTGTTTAGATATTATCTGTGACTCCTTTTACCCAATAACAGCAGAACTAAGTAGTAGCAACAGAGACCACCTGGCCCACAAAGTTGAAATACTTACTCTCTGGCCCTTTACAGAAAAAGTGTGTTGATCTCTTCTCTAGATGATAGGAAGGAACTAATTTTGACATTTCCAAAACATAGATAAGAAAAATAAAAAGGGAGAAGAAAATCAATAACATATCTTTAAAAACACTCATGTTCATATTTTAGATTTCCCCATGTTAGAATAGTAAACTATAGCTGCATTATTCATTGTTATTTGTTGTTAATGGAATGAATATAAATGTATAATCTAAGGTCAATGCTGGGAACAGAGATGAACTTCAATAAAAGCTGTTGAAGCAATGAAAGAGTACAAGTTTTATTTTAGGATTAGAAAGCATATATCTTGAAATAATGATTTATTCTTGTCATTATTTACTTACCAATATGTTTTTATTGCTTTCCATCCACATTAACACTTGTGAATAAAAGATAATACCAAGATATTTTCTACATCCAGGTTTTAAAAAAAAGTTTTTTAAATGAAATGAAAAATTTCAAACATAAACAGAAGTTGACAGAAAAGTTAAATAAGTCCCCATATGCCCTCTCCCAGCCTTCAGCAATTTTCAGCTCATGGCCTACCTCATTTCATCTACACTGCAATCTCTGTCTCTAATATTATTTTGAAACAAATATATCATTTAATCTTTAAACATTTCAATAAATACCCCGAAAAACTAAAGGCTTTAACTTAACTATAATGTCATCATTATTCCTAAAATTAACAATAATTCCTTAATCTTATATCTAGATTGTGTTCAAATTTCCAATCATCTCATAAATTACCTCTGTCTTTTTTTTAAGCAGTTTTTTAAATTTAAATCAGGATAAATTAATATCTACAAATTTTTGCATCCAGTTTGGGGATGTACAAGGAATGTCCTTATCTTGCTTTTTATTTAGATATTTTTTAGCATATATGGGGATATGGGGCAGTGGCGGATAATAATAGTATAGCTCATAAGCCCTCGAGAGGGTGAGGAGCAGGAAAAAGCAGGTATGGCATGATCAAGTGTACTGTACCTCACAGTCACTCCAAACATTCAGGCCTGCAGTAGGACAATCCAGGTAAATGTACTGTTACTAAAGACCTTAAAGCCATCCCCCATTGGTGTCCTTAGCCGGTGCCAGGTAACAAAGAGGAGTTATTAAAACAGGTTCTGTGGTACCTGGGGTTCCACTTCCTGGACTCATTCCTTCCCCTCTTCTCAAATTCATGTGAGATGGAAACTAGGCCCTCAGCCCTTCCACAAAGCAGTCAGGAACGGGAACAGGCCAAAATAGCCATGTAACTGAGAAGTACAACTACCTCAAAAAGAAAGCAGCATATTAAAGGGGACAGTGTACAGCATTTGAAGCAGAATTGTTGAAAGAGATAGACCAAAAATATAAAAGGAACACCAAAAATCTACTTAAGAAAATGAGGGAACGTATGAGCAATCCGAAGCAAAACCAAGACATGGTTAAAAACAAAAAAGAATGAAGTGAAAAAATATGAACAAGATAATAGCTATGAAAAGATATAAAGAACCTCTATCAGATATAGAACAAAAGAGTCAGTTGTAAGACCAAATTGAAGAAGTCTCTCAGAAGGCAGCAGGGAAGGATAAAGACATAGAAATACAAAAGAAAACATAAAAGAATAAAAGTAGAATTATCAGAGGAGATATTTTAAAAATGAATCACAATAAATTTTCCACAATAGAGTTGAATGAATGACCTCAAGTACAATGGGTTCATATTGGTAATCATTAGGAGTAAGGAAGCAACGTCATACCTGGACACATTATATTAATATAAAGAACATTAAAGAAACACAGAAAAAAAATTTAAATCTCCCAGAGAGAAAGAGCAAATTACCCAAGGAAAATGAACCAGAATGTCATCAACTCTATTAAACAACACTGGATACAAAAATAACGAAATCGGGTCTTCCCTGGTGGCGCAGTGGTTGAGAGTCCGCCTGTTGATGCAGGGGACACGGGTTTGTGCCCTGGTCTGGGAGGATCCCACATGCCACAGAGCGGCTGGGCCCGTGAGCCATGGCTGCTGAGCCTGCGTGTCCGGAGCCTGTGCTCCACAATGGGAGAGGCCACAGTGGTGAGAGGCCCGCGTACCGCAAAAAAAAAAAAACCCACAAAATCATATTTTTACAGTATTAATAGAAAAGAAACTTTGAACTTAGGTTTTATATACAGCCAAAAGTCAATGAAGATTGTCTCTGGTAAAATCCAAACAAACAAACAAGACTTCACAGTTTTAGCATTGATTGCAAAGACTAATGTAAAAAACACTAATGTGGTAAGAACTCAAAAGAAGAAAAAAAATCCAGGACAGTACTTCTAGATGTATGGAAACTAAGGATAATCAAATGCCTTGTGACAATATATTGTTATCTAAAAAAAAAAAAAAAAAAAGCCTAAACAGAAGAAAAGGAAAGACCACAGTGACGCCACAGCAACCAGGATCAATTTCAAGAAATTATCAAGATCTTTGTGGATGTAGTAGTGAAGGAAGACCAATGGGACAGGACAGCATACCCAAGTAAATATCTGATCTGGGAGAATAAATACATGTTGGCACATTTAAGAAATTAGTAACAGTAAGTAAACATGTATAAGTCCCAAATTAAGAGAAACCACTGTAAAAACAAAATCAATATATAACTTTAAAAATAGCTAAATAAAAATTTAATGCACAAAAAGGAAAGTTTATAAATGAAAATACATTTGAAAGTTTGCCCATGAAAGGGAATGGGAAATGGAGACAAAAGGAGTGAATGAATGAATGAAGCAAGAAGGAGTCTTGTATGAACCAATGTCAGTAGGACCCATAGATAACTGTGATTAATTCCACTCTCTGCACCTAAAGTCCAAACAAAATACACAAATGAATAAAACAAATAGAAAGAATTGCCATGTGTTTCTTTTCTTTAAAATTTAAAGCAGATGTTCTCCAAAACTCAGCTTCCCTAAAGTACTTGTGTTGGTTTTCATTTGCAGTATATGAATATCTAGAACAATAAGTCCTCTGAATATAAATTAAACAGTTTGTGATCCTATGAAAGTTTGATGAGTGAATGCTAAGAAAAACAAAAAACAAAACTAACCTGTTCTCTGCCTGAAGAAAATGAACTGAGCGATTCTCAGTAGTTTATGATAATGAATAATGCTTAAAAACACAGCCAGTTTCTATATGAGATTGACTTTTATTGCTTGAGCTAAAGGACACTGACATTTTGCTTCCATAAAACACATTATATAGGGTTTTTCAAGAACCTGAGAGGTTTTGCTTTACTATTACAAATCCAGGGAAAGAAACTGAGTGTGTGATATCTCTGTAGGTGAATGCTTTCAGGATATTGTCTTTTTACTGGGGACTGAAGGATCCTGAATTCTAATCATGGTGGTGCTGAGAAAGTCCTTTTAATTTTGCCCCAGAGAAAATATTTTCCTGTGTAAAACAAAGATCCTGGCATAGTTTGAGCCTAGTTTATATTCAGAGAGGAGGACTGAAGGTTTTCAAACAGAAGAATGACTTTAACAGAGCTGGACGTTGAAAATATTACAAAATCCATAGTCAAATGAAATTTTCTTCATGACAATTTTACCAAAGTATCTTACTTGCAATAGATATGAGTCTCAGAAATGAAGATCAAAAAATATTCTGTTCTAAATTTACACAAAATTAAATCATTTATACTTTACTTAGCACAATTATTTATATTATATTAACATAAATATGTTGTATTAACAAATACCATGTTATCTAACAAAACAATAACGTTTGCAATTTGTACAATGATGTTTCTAAGGGATCAGCATGCATTAAAGCACAAGTTACAAAATCAGCCTCTGATAAACTCTCCGAGCCAAGGTATTCATCAACAAAAAATACTAGGAGTGATCTCACAATAATATTATGAGGTTTAAATAATAAAATGATAAAAATAATCTATGCAAAGCCCTTAGCACAGGACTTGGTACAGTGGGAGGGCTAAATGCCAGCTATCAACACTGTTAGTGCAGGGTCAGCCTGGGAGAACAAAATCTGGGAGCTCTCCTTTGTACTCATCCGAATGGTTACAGAAAATTCCAAGAGACTAATGTGGTTGAAGTTCGAAATATGTTTCAAATTAGTTTGAGATAACCACTGATGCTAGAAAATCATAATCTGTACAAAAAGATGCATGAGATAGGATTAAATGGGAAGTTAGATGAATTATAACAATTTCTTTCTATTTACTTAAGTATTTCCATTTTATTCTATCAAATGTATCTGGAATGTTGACAGAAATTTACTAGTTCTCAGTGGTGGCATCGGCAAAATGGCTGATAGCACTGCCCTTCTTACAGCTTCTATTGCCTGAATTGAAACAAGAAGTCTTAAATTTTTAATACATTTTCATAGGTTTATGTATTTTTTCAAAGGACAATTTTAGAACATTAACTTGAAATATTTAAATATAAAAGCTGATAAAGGCAGTTTGACTATTTCAGAATTTTTATACAGATAAAAATTAAAACTTTGTTTTCTGGTAGGAAAAAAATAGAAAGATAATCTTTTTTTTTTTTAGAGTTCAATCAAATAGGAAGGAAATGAGCTTTCATTGTTTAAGAATAAAATGCTCACAAGAAAGGGGAAATACTTGTTTCTACTGGATATTCAACCTGTACAAATATACATTTAAATAGCTACTTTCCCTGGTATCCAGTCCTTGAAATATCCATTTAAATAGCCTTTGGCTATGACTACCTGGATTTTAAAATAGTTCTGTTTTCAGTGTCAAACATTTGATGTCCATTTGCTACACTTAAAAAAAAAAGGTTGGGCAATGTTGTGTCTTTTGAGATACAGTAACATGACAGAAAGTGACAAATGGGGGAATGTGTCACAATGAAGCATGATATATTATAGCAGAGTGATATGCTGATACTCAAAGAATCCATAATATGCATCTTTCTTTTTATTTGCTGCTACAGCAGAGGAGATTATTCTTATAGATTAAGGGACTACTGTCACATTTTAGGTAACAAAGTAAATATATTTCACCACATTAATATTTCTCTGTAAGATTGGCATGTGCTTTTTCTGTACTTCCTTTCTATTAATTTCAGAGTAGCAGGAGATGCATTTATAAATAGAATTCTATTCCTTATGCCTGATATATCCAGTGGTAATACAATATTCTGAGTTTGAATTCTAAGTCATTAAGAAGAAAAGATTGATGCCAACAATGGACAAAGTGTGACTGAAAAAGAAGAATATGTCTAAATACAGTAGTATTTTGATAATCTCAAACAGGATCCCTTATAGAAAAATACAACAATGCACAAAAATCCCTAATTTTAAACAGAAAATTGTCTAGATCATTAAAATACATTTTAAACAAAAATTGTATTGTCTTTTAATGTGTCCATTGTAGATTTAATGGATCTCATATGTTGTTATTTTTTCCAAGTAATAGCAACCAGTAATATCTGTAACATTCAGCAAGGATGGCTTAACATAGGCTTTTTAATCTACAACTAAGAACTCTTGGATTTTTTTTTTCTAGAGAGGTGTGCATGTTGCCTAGTTTCTCAGAAAATCACTGAGGTACTTTTTGAAATCAAAGCAAACTAAAATCTGGGTTATCAGACATTAGTGATCATGATATATATAAATGCTAAAATAGTAATGCATGGTGAATACAAATGCAATATTAATGTAAGTTGAAAAGAGGCAGTGATTTTATACTAAAAGCAAAGATTTTTTTTTCTTTCCATCATAACTCTTTCTTTTTTCTTTATTTCTTTCATGCTTTCCTCTTATTTATCATCAGAAAGGGAAACCCACTGGCCAATTAACACAGTACCATCTCAAGAACATTAGAGTGTGGCTTAAAATCAAAGTCTGTTTTATATATACAAAACAGTTATACAAGGGAATTTAAATAATCATCCTGAGGGAATTTGCTACTAAGTATTATTGGATACAACTCTACCAGACATGGTGATTCATATATGTGCAGTTGATTCTTTTTTTTTCTTACCTATTTATATTAACCCTTATTAAGGTAGTTTATTACAATAGAATAGCATATAAACTTTATTTTAACAAGTCAGGAAATACAAATAACTCATTCATGAAGCAATCACACGAGTTATTCCATTTCTCCTCACATGTAAAAATTAGTAATAGAAGAGCCATTAACTCTCTTCTGCACAGATTACCTGTGTAACTCATACTCATAATTAAACATTTTTAATACTTCTCTGAGGCATAGGAATATCAGTCTAAAATAAAAATTCTTTGGTATTATGAGCATTGTTGTAAGTGTGAAACAACTTTTTGCACGTGATAAATAAGATTTTTAAAAATTCCAAATGAAATGTTTGACATTTAGTAAGGAGAATATTTAGTCATAGAAAGTACTTCTTTTTTGAGGTGAAATGCCATTCTTCTCCATTAGCAGAGTGTAAAACATTAACTATACAGAATGTTAGTTTTTGCAGAGAGGAAAGGCACTTTATTTTATATGTTATCTTAGAGATGACTCTTTTCCTAGCAAAAGTCTATTGACCACACTTTCCCTTAGATACAAAATCAAAACTATTTCAGAATTATTGAAAACTTGGGGATAGATATACTTAATGAATGGTGAAGATTGTGAATCATTGTATCACATTACAAAAACGAAGGTTCAAAATATTCTAACAATTATTATCTTCCAGGATATAATTCTTATATAGAAATGTATAATTTGTTTCAGAGAATGTTAATGTTCCCAGTTATATAAAAAGTTAAATTGTTACAGCTTTATTTTGTAACCATAAATATCTTATTTTAAAAACATAACAAAGCTTTTAATGTTTGGTGGAACATTATGATCATCATCATAAATATTTGCATTTCTATAGACACACTATGTCTGAATCACTTGACATTAACATTATCAATAATTTCAGTAGATATAGGTAATACAACCATATCTACTCTGTAGAAAAATGCACTTTATCACTTGAAATAAATTAATTCTTCTGTAATGTGCAAGGATAAAGAAAAAAATTAAATAAAGCTATTTATTCTCTATGTATTTAGATTTTGTGTTTAAATTTGCTTTATTCAGTCTCCAGATTAATTTCAAACTGAGACTTGTCATTAAAACAGTAGCATCTCAATAAAAGATGTTAAAAAAATAAAATAAAATAAAAATAAACATTTCATTTTATATATTTATATATGTATTTATTTATTTAACATCTTTATTGGAATATAATTGCTTTACACTGGTGTGTTAGTTTCTGCTGTATAACAAAGTGAATCACCTATACATATACATATATCACCATCTCTCCTCCCTCTTGCATCTCCCTCCCAACCCCCCATCCCACCCCTCTAGGTAGACACAAAGCACTGAGTTATCTCCCTGTGCTATGCAGCTGCTTCCCACTAGCTATCTATTTTACATTTGGTAGTGTATATATAAGTACATGCCACTCTCTCACTTCGTCCCAGCTTACCCTTCCCCGCCCCGTGTCCTCAACTCCATTCTCTACGTCTGCGCCTTTATTCCTATCCTGTCCCAAGATTCTTCAGAACCACTTTTTTTTTTTTTTTTTAGATTCCATATACATGTGTTAGCATACAGTATTTGTTTTTCTCTTTCTGAATTACTCCACTCTGTATGACAGACTCTAGGTCCATCCACCTCACTACAAATAACTCAATTTTCTTTCTTTTTATGGCTGAGTAATATTCCACTGTATATATGTGCCACATCTTCTTTATCCATTCATCTGTCAATGGACACTTAGGTTGCCTCCATGTCCTGGCTATTGTAAATAGAGCTGCAATGAACATTGTGGTATATGACTCTTTTTGAATTATGGTTTTCTCAGGATATATGCCCCGTAATGGGATTGCTTGGTCGTATGGTAGTTCTATTTTTAGTTTTTTAAGGAACCTCCATACTGTTCTCCACAGTGGCCGTATCAATTTACATTCCCACCAGCAGTGCAAGAGGGTTCCCTTTTCTCCACACCCTCTCTAGCATTTATTGTTTGTAGATTTTTTGATGATGGCCATTCTGACTGCTGTGAGGGGATACCTCATTGAAGTTTTGATTTGCATTTCTCTAATGATTAGTGACATTGAGCAACCTTTCATGTGTTTTTTGGCAATCTGTATATCTTCTTTGGAGAAATGTCTGTTTAGGTCTTCTGCCCATTTTTGGATTGGGTTTTTTTGTTTTTTTTGTTTTTGATATTGAGCTGCATGAGCTGCCTGTAAATTTTGGAGATTAGTCCTTTGTCAGTTGCTTCATTTTCAAATATGCTCTCCCATTCTGAAGGCTGTCTTTTCGTCTTCTTTATGGTTTCCTTTGATGTGCAAAAGCTTTTAAGTTTCATTAGGTCCATTTGTTTATTTTTATTTCCATTTCTCTAGGAGGTGTGGCACAAAAAGGGTCTTGCTGTGATTTATGTCATAGAGTGTTCTACCTATGTTTTCCTCTAAGAGTTTTATAGTGTCTGGCCTTACATTTAGGTCTTTAATCCATTTTGAGTTTATTTTTGTGTATGGTGTTAAGGAGTGTTCTAATTTCATTCTTTTACATGTAGCTGTCCAGTTTTCTCAGCACCACTTATTGAAGAGGCTGTCTTTTCTCCATTGTATATTCTTGCCTCGTTTATCAAAAATAAGGTGACCATATGTGCATGGGTTTATCTCTGGGCTTTCTATCCTGTTCCATTGATCTATATATCTGTTTTTGTGCCAGTACCATACTGTCTTGATTACTGTACCTTTGTAGTATAGTCTGAAGTCCAGAAGCCTGATTCCTCCAGCACTGTTTTTCTTTCTCAAGATTGCTTTGGCTATTCGAGGTCTTTTGTGTTTCCATACAAATTGTGAAGTTTTTTTGTTCTAGTTCTGTGAAAAATGCCATTGGTAGTTTGATAGGGATTGCACTGAATCTGTTGATTGCTTTGGGTAGTATAGTCATTTTCACAATGTTGATTCTTCCAATCCAAGAAAATGGTATATCTCTCCAGCTATTTGTATCATCTTTAATTTCTTTCATCAGTGTCTTATAGTTTTCTGCATACAGGTCTTTTGTCTCCTTAGGTAGGTTTATTCCCAGGTATTTTATTCTTTTTTGTGGCAGTGGTAAATGGGAGTGCTTCCTTAATTTCTCTTTCAGATTTTTCATTATTAGTGTATAGGAATGCAAGAGATTTCTGTGCATTAATTTTGTATCCTGCTACTCTACCAAATTCATTGAGTAGCTCTAGCAGTTTTCTGGTAGCATCTTTATGATTCTCTAGGTAGAGTATCATGTCATCTGCAAACAGTGACAGCTTTACTTCTTCTTTTCTGATTTGGATTGCTTTTATTTCTTTTTCTTCTCTGATTGCTGTGGCTAAAACTTCCAAAACTATGTTGAATAATAGTGGTAAGAGTGGACAACCTTGTCTTTTTCCTGATCTTAATGGAAATGGTTTCAGTTTTTCACCATTGAGAATGATGTTGGCTGTGGGTTTGTCATATATGGCTTTTATTATGTTGAGATAAGTTCCCTCTATGCCTACTTTCTGGAGGGTTTTTATTATAAATGGGCGTTGAATTTTGTTAAAAGCTTTTCCTGCCATCTATTGAGATGATCATATGGTTTTTCTCCTTCAATTTGTTAATATGGTTTATCACATTGATTGATTTGCATATATTGAAGTATCCTTGCAGTCCTGGGATAAACCCCACTTGATCATGGTGTATGATCCTTTTAATGTGCTGTTGGATTCTGTTTGCTAATATTTTGTTGAGGATTTTTGCATCTATGTTCATCAGTGGTATGGGCCTGTAGTTTTCTTTTTTGTGACATCTTTGTCTGGTTTTGGCATCAGGGTGATGGTGGCCTTGTAGAATGAGTTTGGGAGTGTTCCTCCCTCTGCTATATTTTGGAAGAGTTTGAGAAGGATAGGTTCTCTAAATGTTTGATAGAATTCGCCTGTGAAGCCATCTGGTCCTGGGCTTTTGTTTGTTGGAGAACCTTTCATTTTAAAAATTATAAAGCTTTTCACAATCTCATATTTCCCATCTTGATTTATAAGTGAGTCCTTTACAGTGTACATAAAGGACCACATAAGACCAAATTCTGTGGCCCTGGGGGTAATCTAGTATTACTATAACCATAAACAGTAGATATGTTTATAGAACATCCAGTATCTCCAACAGAATAGTATTTTTGTATATTTAAATTCATAAATATTATAATAATTTAATATTCATTAAAATATTTGGAAAGAATTAGAGAAATTACATCGATTTTTGTGTCTCTTATTTCCAACCCTCAGCTCATCTGTAATATGGATAAACAATATTTTGCAATTTAAATTTAGTCAGTGTTAGAACTACAAATTTTTGCAAGCATGAAAATCAGCATCTTATAGTAATTTTATTAGCATTAACCCGTCAAATTTCAAGTAGCCAGCATTTTTGTCTACTGCACCAAAATCTTTGCTATTTTAATTTTCTTAGGCCTATGGAATTAACTCTTTTAGGTCTGGCTCTTTAGCCATATTTTCATTTTTAGCTGAGACACTGCTTATTATCTCTGCTAAATAATTTGTAACCTTGAGGATATTCTGGGCAACACTTTCTACTTACATTGTCCACTTCCTGAGAAAGAAAGAGGTTGATGGATAGAAAATAGATATAGGCTTCCTTTGAGAGTTTCACACTGATATGTGCAAAGGTAGCCCTGGAGGTAGAAGAAAGATTTCTAATTGGTCTGGGATGGATGTTTTGAATTGGATGTTAGTGTATAAATCAGCCTTCATTGTTCTGGGTTACCTCCACAGCTCCCCCATAAAACAATATGGCAATGGATTCAGAGCACGTTTCTTCACTTTTGCATTTTACAAACTACCTTAGTGGCATATGACTATAATCTCTCTCATCTATGGTCCTGAAATCATAGACAGGAAGACAATAAGTTTGGTCAATGCAACATGAGACTAATGCATTATGGCATTCGAATTCCTAATGAATCAGTTGTTCCCTAACAACAGCACCCCACAGTTATACCAGTCACTATTCTTCATGGTTTTACACAGAATGAAGTTCTTTCAGTTTCTGGGAGAAAGTGCTCTTTCTGGCTCAAATGTGTTACCTGCTAATCTTCCAAAGATCAAATTTCAGAGAGATTAAAAAGTATGGAAAGGGACCCCTTTAAAGGAGGTAAAGAATGAATTAATAATTTGGAGGTTTCAATTTCATCACTACTAAGTATTACTAGAATTTGAAACTCATTTGAAGTACAGAAATCAGATTTTTTTGAAAAAAATTATATTTTATATAGCAATTTGAAAATTGCAAGTTTCTTGTTTGAAAATTAGCATGGTTCAATCTCATTGACGTTATTGGTATTGGGTATACACATTATAATAACTTTTGGTTAGGATAGTAATCATTGATGATTATTAAGAGTATTTTAATTTTTGATCTTTTGTGAGTATTTTTCTTATACCCACTTCTCTTCTTTCACTGTAGGAATCCATTTTGGCTAAAATCCAAGATTCTGACTCTCATCTGTGTTTACCATCAGTGCAATTGAAATGAGTAATTTTTCTTCCACCCATCATTCCCCATGAGAATGGGAAGTTTTCTCGTATCATCTGGATCTAAGATGAATGAAACTTGACACATTTATTTAAAGGAGCTGCGTAACTATATCATTACTGCATGAAACAATCTAAGGTTGCTTTTGACATTTCACAGTATGTGAAATTCACTGTGAATTAAAGTGAAATGAGTAACTAATAGGAGAAAACATAGTTATTTGACCTATTTTTTCCTCCTAATATTTTCAATATAGTGGAGATAAGAATCATGAAGCCAGAATTCATCAATGTCTCTGTTAACCCTTTAATAGGAATCCCTATCTAACTGAATGCTGATACAATTGGTTATGCACATCAAGTAGAAGAACTGAAGAGTATTTCTTAATGTGTACCCCTTGATTAAATAATTTTTTTAAATAGAAGATATTAACTTGAAATAGTTTTCACAGAATGAGTTTAATTTATTCTAAATTCAAGCTCCTGAATGACAAGAGCAAAATAAATAAAAAGCATGCCTATTTTTGAAATTGTATTCTGTCCTGAAAGAAAAACAAAAAAACGAATGTTCTCACTGATAAAGACTTATAAGGAGGCAGTTAATTTTAGGTTGTTTTGTAGCTAATATGAGGCTTTGAACAGACCTCTCCAGACTTTTCACCTTAGAGTAAAGCCATATTTTGGAAAATAACCAAAAATATTAAGATAGTGAATTTCTAAAGCACAACTTCTTTATGTTTTTGCTTCATGATTTTAGATGTATTTTAATAATTGAATTTTCAATAGAATTTGCCATATTAAAATTTCAAGTTCAAAACCAAATTCTGTGTTTAATTATTACACTAATCTTGGGTAAACAGTATTGCTTTTTTATGATTATCATGCAAAAAATGTTATTGATGGCATTATTTTAGAAACTCTGTAGCAAAGATCTAATTTAATATAGGGTCTCACTTTATGTACCTTTTACTTAATCCCAAATAGAATGATGTATTCACTCTCTGACCAGTTTGGAAGGTCAGTGCTGACTACATAAACTAATATACAAGTATTTTGCTTGCTTTGCTGATTTTAAAGTAAATGGCAAAATACTGCAGATTTATGGTACAGTATATTGATGAAAAACACATTATATCTACCACGCTCAATAAGTAACCAATTTAAGGTTTGAAAACCAATACGTTATCAACTCATATAAATCCCACCACATATTAAATAATCAAAGCCTTCTGAAAAGATCAAATAAAGAACATCAATTTAAACTTTTCACCAGAATTTTCGTTCATGAATAGTCTGACCTGTCTACGGATCAATGGAATAATTCTTTTATTTTGAATAGGGCTCCATCTCTTAATATAACATATTAAGTTATCAAAGTTAAGTGTTACTGAAAATTTTCCACCTGGTTTATCATTCAATATTTTAAGTATATATTAATGTGTATGTTCACAGGCGAATGACCAGGGAATGCTTTTATAACTGGAAAGAAAAAAAAAAAGGAGTTCAAATAATAAGTTCTTGAAACTGTACTGAGAAGCAGACTCTAAAGTAAATTTAAGTCATTAAAGCATACAGTGTAGGGAAAAAATTAAAAGACTGGTAGAAATATATTGAGGAATACTAAATTATGAATGAATTAGTGTTTTTAAACCCTGCATGTTTCAAGCATGGTCTTATTTGTACATTCTAGAAGCCAGTCCAGGTATGATGAAGTACTAGAATCTGACTCTGGACTTGGGTTTACATTGCAGTTTACATTAACTGTGCAGAAGTCAAAGAGATTCAGTGTAGTTATGACAAAGCCATTTTCTCTTTTGGAGGATTCTTAGGAATACCTTGGGTGAGCTGGTGGGTGGGGATCAGGGTAGGGGAACTAGCTAATTCTTTCATGGTTATCAGCTGAGCTAAGGCACCAGGGTAAAGTATCAATTTCGTCTGAAAGTTCAGGAGAGGCACCTGCAAAAATGAAGAACAATCTTTGGAATCAGGAAGCATCTGTCAAGTTTCACTATCTTCTCCAAGAAAGCCTTTCCCATGGAACAGAAATTACTTTTTCTACACTGGGAAACTGATTATGTCACTTTCCTAAACTTCTAAGCTAACCATTTATAATTTGGTGTTCCTTATAATTTCTACCTTCAGTGAACTGTCATAACTTTCAGAATAAAATCTATGTTGCTTTTCTTGGACTAAGGTCTGGATCCCATCTCCTGGCTCTCACTTCCCACTCTTTCCATGTTCCAACCTTAATATGGTTGGAACTATTTGAAGATATTTGAATATGCTTTGCTCTGTCACCTCTCCATGCCTTGCACATACCACCTGAAATGTCCCTTCATTTTAAACTTCCCCTTTGAACTTCTCCATTTTATCTGTTTTGGAACTCTCACATAAGCCTTTCTCCTCAAGGTTCAGTTCGAATAGTCCTTTTTCAACTTTCCTCCCCAGTCATCTTCAATTTCCCCATTCCCTGGCTGAGGGAAGCATCCCTCTTATGTGCTCTCATAACTCTCTGCTCACATCTCTATCAAAACCTATAACGATGTTGTACTATAGCTATTACTTTACTTGTTTTTACACTGCAATATGATACAGTTCCCAGGGCTATGACTTTTAACACCAAACGCCTAATTCTTAGCTCTCAGTACAGTGTCTGACACAAATAAGCACTTAGAATGATTTGTTGAATAAATGTTCAATTGTCTTCGGAGTAGAGGGTAGAACTAAGAACCATTAGCAAATCTGCCACTTTGGAAAGGAAGAATTGGGAAAAGGCAATCAAAAGAAAGATCCATCACAGCTTTGAAGACTCAAGGCTTTGGTTAAATTTCTTGCCAAAATGGAATTGTCTCCCTGAAGTTAATCTTCGTAGTAGATTTGTGTCTTTGGAAGAACCACACTCCTTATTCCATACTAATGCTGCTCTATGGGGTTTGCAAGGATTGTATCTGCTCTAACTCCACCTCCCCAGTCATGTGCCTCAGTTAGTTCTTCTCTTGAGCTTTTCCATAAGCCATCAGGAAAGACGATCTCTTTTCTTCTAGAATAATGAGTTTTCAAGAACACATATATTGGAGGGATAGTATCTATCCAGTTACTATATGGAAGAGACCTATAGAAGACTGAAGTCAATAAGAGATAAACTCTTTTTTAAAAATTTTCTTTTAAATTTTCAATTGTAATAAAAAAACACATAATGTAAAATATACCACGTTAACCATTTTTAAGGGTATGGTTTAGTAGTGTTAAGTATATTCACATTATTCACATATTAGTATTAAATATATTCATATATTCACAGATCTCCAGAACTTTTTCATCTTGGAAACTGCAACTATATATATTAACTATATATATATATTAAGCAACAATTCTCCCTTCCCCCCGTCCCCAGCCCCTGATAACCAACATTCTATTTTTTCTTTATATGAACTTGACTGTTCTAAGTAACTCATATGAGTGGAATCATACAGTATTTGTCTTTCTGTGATTGACTTATTTCACTAAGCATAATGTCTTCAAGGTTTATCTGTGTTGTAGCATGTGACAGGATTTCCTTTGTTTTTAAGGCTGAATAACATTCCATTATGCATTGTGTATATATATGTATAATACCACATATTCTTTATCTACTCATCCTTCAATGGGCATTTGGGTTGTTTCTACCTCTTTGCTATTGTGAATAATGTTGCTATAAATGTGGATGTATAGATATCTCTTAGAGACCCTACTTTCAATTTTTTGGGACATATACCAAGAAGTGAGATTGCTAGATCATATGGTAGTTTTAATTGTAATTTTTTGATGAATTGTAATGTTGTTTTCCAAGCTGTTGCACCATTTTACAATCCCACTAACAGCGTGCCAGGGTTCCAATTTATCCACATTCTCACCAACACTTGTTATTTTCTGGTTTTGTTTGTTTTGATAGTAGCGATCCTAGTGGGTATAAGGTGATATCTCACAGTGGTTGCAATTTACATTGAGACAGCTGGACTCCTGATTACATCATTAAGCCACTGAATCCAGCCAGGACTGCATGAACTGATAAGCTTTTATAATTTCCTCAAATCAGTTTGAGTCCCTTCTGTTGTAACCACGAGAATTTTGTTTAAGATACCTCTCTGTCCCAATGTACCTCTCCACCTCTCCACTGAGGCTTTAGTGATACTTTTGATGTGCCACCACAAATCAAATCAGGCAGAGGTTTTCTACAGTTAACAGGGATCCCTGCTGGGAAATGCAAATGTACTTTTACTCTTGAGGAACTTTTAGGCAAACTTTTCATGAACTAATCTTTATCAAGCTGCTTCCTCCCAACGTCTAACTAACAAAATCCTCACTGAAGGTTTTACAGTTATACTTGCATCAGGAAGGAAGAAGAAGGAGAAGGAGGAAGAGAGGAAGGGGGAGGAAGGTGAGTAGGGGATGGAGGAGGGGTGGAGGAAAGGAGGAAGAGGAGGGAGGACAGAGGTAGAAGGGAGAAGCAGGAAGAATTAAAGAAACTCAATATTCTGGAGCACTTTGTGCATTCGAGCCTTCTCCACCCTACATTTCCGATCTGAGCTGAAGAGGTGCACCATCCCAGGACAGCAGTAGGCGTTGGGAAACATTGCCACTTGATGTTGGGAGACCAAACTAGAAAGGAAGATAAGAGGATGCCAGATGTAAACATTGCCTATTTTATTAGAGCCAGTCTTGGAGTAGAAAAACAAAAGGACCCTCCTTGCCCGTGTCCTGCCCTAGGCCTCAGATCTCAAACTTATGATCATGAAAAGACTGAATACTGATGTAGACAAAAGTATGATGTAATTACAATGAAAAGATGGGAGGATGGCATGCAGTCAGAGAAGTCCATAGTAAAAAATTGATACCTAATACTAAACTGAAAAATCATGAAATAATAGTGTTATCAAATTATTTAGAAGCATAATTGTATTTTATGAGAAACAGAAATGGCTAAATGTGGCATGGTAAGAAATTACCTTTTTTAAAAATTACCTCTGATAAAGGGAAGAAGGGGGGAGGGGTATGGGGCTGCTTGTCTTTAATTATAAGCTTCAGAAAATTTTCACTTAAAACCATGTCCATGAATAACATTGGCGAGAAAGAAAAAGAAGGCAACACCACCCAGCAGGATGCCCTCACATCACACTCCTCGAGTTCAACCCTTATAGATAACTATTAAGCAGGTGTATGTATACATGTTTGCATTTGTGTGTGTGGTATGTAATGAGATGTGTGTTTGTGTCTCTGCATGTCTGTGTATGGGTGTCTTTAACCAAATGAATTCCTGTTATAATTCTGCAACTTGCTTTACCTCTAAAGAATATACCAGGAATATCTTCCATTCTTTTTATGTTACATAAACCTATGAAAGTAGTCTTATTTATTTAGCCATTTCTCTGATAAATGCTTTTTAAAAAGTTCTTTTTTCCTCATTTTGGGGAATATTTTTCAAATAAATAAATATAAAGTTTTTAAGTATTGATTTAGTACCGGAGACTATTTTATGGTTACAGTGATGAAAAATAAAGTGAGGAACAGCTACTTAGGTAACTATAATACCATGTAATGAGTTCCATGGAGGGTTGGCAAGATGGTCTACAACAAATATAGTATTATAGAAGCAGAGGTTCATATGAATCCCCACCTCCATAAGAAAAATATTAGAATGACAGAAAGGTGATAAAACTATAAAAAATACATTATATCAGGGGGAAAGAGTGGTTTATTTATTTTCTAAGAGTATAATAACCACATGTTTTTCATTGAGATAAAAATATAATCAAAAGCTCTGAGAAGTTTGGTGCACCTCAACCAACCATGATTTGGTAAGGAGGGAAATGGATAAGGAGAAAAGGAGGAGAGAGGGAAAGATGGAAGGGTGAACTTAGAATAAATAGTTTCTCTACAATAGTAGTTTTGATTCTCAAAACTGCCTTAGCAGATTTGAAGATGTCTTCAGTAAGACTAACCCTGGTGGTGTGTTGTTTAAATAATTCGACTCCCAAAATGAGAGTGATCGGGTGGTTCCCTAGGATCAACTTGATGAAACCATGTAAGAAACTTAACACACTCAAAACAAGGTGAAGAACTCTGATTACGCTCTGACCTTAACCAGTGTTCTTAAAATGGTTATATAGAAGTTGTTAATATACGTTGATATTGTGCTAACAAACAAAATCTTAAAGCACATGCCAACAAGAAAAGCCCTAGCAGGACATAGTTTGCTTTGTACCATGAAAGAAAATTTTGGTCTAAAGAAAACAGACCAAAAAACTCTAAAAGCTAAACTTTTCAATAAAGATCAGAGTGGAAGCATTCACTGAATTCCATTCTAGAATCAGGACAAAGATGTCTGGTATCTAACAAAGTTAAGTAGAGACATAGGTCTAACAGAGAAGTGTGGTACTGTGAAAGATCAAGCTTTGAATCTACAGACTCAGGGGGATGGTCAAAATCTTTGAAGGATAAGGGATCTTATCCCAATATTGCAATTAAATTCAGTTCCCACATTGAAAATGGCCAAAAGTAGATCTCAGATTTGAAAAATGGTGACAGCAACTCATTTTATTGGGTTTAACCTGAAGTCGTGTTTAGGAATCAACACTCAAGGTTGTGCGAAATCTGTACAGATATAGGCGGGGAAATATCAAATTCCAGAAGCAAATTCCAGATGTTGAAAAGAATAATTTTGTAAAAAGGCATCAGTAGAAGAAGTTTCCATGCTCGACAGTCTATGAAGTAAAGCACAATAGGGCATGGGGTTCTGGGCAGCAGATTGCTGGTTCACTGACTCATGCGGAATGTTCTCACCTATGTGTCTAGCCAGTGTGTTCTAGACATGAAGAAGTGGAGAAGCGGAGGGCCAGTTAACTGTATTTTACTTTGACTTTGACTTTTAGATGCACACACATGCATTTGCAAAATGAATATCTTTCTTGCATTCAGTTTTTATACCTTTTGGCCGAGGGGTCACAGCCTGAAGAATTGGGCTGGTCTGGGTTACGTTTTGGCTCTGTCACCTCATTCTGTCCAACTTTGGGCCAACAGTTTTAATTTACTTAGCCTCAGTTTCTTCATATGTGAAATGAGCATAATAATACTTCCCATGTCAAAAAGTTATTATAATTCTTAAATGCGGTGGTGTAAAGCATATAATCAGTTCCAAACATAGGGCAAATGCTAAATGGTAATAAAGTCAAACATGGCAATATCCTCACATCTATTTCCCTTCAACACATTTTTTATGCCTATTTTGTATGTTTACACAAAAATTTTTTTTTTAGTCATTTAGCTGTCCATGTTCATCCTGGGCATTGTTTACCATACCTGTTTTATTCATTGTTATATAATCTTTACAAGTTTAGATTGCCTGTTCATATGTTTTTTTTGTATTCAGCAGCAATAAGACCAGAGGTGACCTGCTTTTTTTTCTGTGCTTATTCAAAATCTGAATTATTGTTTTTAGAATGCTTAAAAATGACTGATGTACGCTTATTCCAACAATAAAAATGAATTAAAGAAGCCAGTGATGTAAAAGCATTTTATATTTTGGAAAAAATAATTAAAGCATGGTTTCCTTCATGAAGAATAAAAGCAAAGTTAGATAGGATTTCTAAAAATAAAATTAGATGTCTAATTTGTACATTAAAACTTTTTATTTTACTATAAAAGGGACATGGCTTTATATTATTTTTCATGATGCCAATAAGCCTATTATAGAGAATAGGATGCTATGCAGAATTGACCATAACTTTTTCATGTTATGAGTTGGTGTTCACAGTAAAATGTATTTTAAAAACTATGAGTATAAAATATTAGTGCCCTACGAATAATAATGGTTTCAAATTCTCCAGTAAGACTTTTGCTTTTCAAAGGTCTGACAATTTTTGCAACTCCTTTCTAGCTTTGCATGTGTATAGCTTTACTTTAGAAAACAGCCACCAAAATATCTCTACTTTTCTTCCATCTCAGTGTTATGGTTTTACACATTGCTAAATCTCAGGCAGATAAACAGATTCAAATAAAATTTGGTGATAAAAGAAAACAGCACCTACTGTATGTTGAGAATTCGATGGCAACTTTCAGCCGAATGTGAATTAAAATGGCTAGGTTATAAATCCCCTGAAAATAAGGTTTATAATGGAAATGCTGACAGGCATTTAACGATAGCAGCAGTAGCTGGCACCACTGTAATAAAAGGACTTAAATGAAAAAAGAAAAAAATGTATGCCTCACAAAGACATGTGGATTTCAGTGTAAAGCTATATGCAGACTCAATGTAAGGATGGATGATAATACGCCTCAGCAATTATGATGCATGGGTGTTAGTAACAAAGAATCTTGAAATTCAGCTTCCAATCAAATTGTGAAAGAGTTTAAGGAAAAACCTGAATGCAGTATCCTTCAGTTCTGTTACTCTGGCACCACCACCCTCTTCCCAATATATTTTATTCATGCTTTAGCATCAGAGCAGAGCTTAGTCAGAAACTGACTCCCTTGAAAACAAGATGGGCATTTCAACAGCCAACGCTTTGGAACCCCCATTATAATGAATTATTAAAGCGTTGGTTAGGCTTAGGTAAGAGAATACACACATTCTTTCAGGGACACTGATTTCTATAGTCAGAAAGTTCATAGTTCTGTTTATTTTTGGTCCCTCCCTAGAGGGGACAATAGCCCTGAGTGGCCTCTCTAAACCATCTGAATGCAGAAAGTTCACCTTCTGATTATATCCAAGCAATAAATTAATGACTTGGTTTTCTTTTTCCTTAAGAGTGAGACACATATTATCCTATTTTCTTTTTGTCTTCCACTTTTGAATTAAAAATCTTCTTATGTTTCTGAGTAATATAAAAAGAAATGAAAGTTTAAAGTATCATATTTTTCTTGACTATGACTATAAAATAAAATAAATGAGGTAACTCTGCTAAAAAGCAGATTAAAATAATGTCTTAGTACGTGCCTATAGATCCAAACTGATCACTAGTAGATTCTGGTTTCCAGACTCTCATGTCCCAGGTTACTCCTAAAGAGCTCCACTCTAATTCTTCTAACAAATAACAAGCTCTTTGGTTATTTTGGGAGAGAATATTTCCCAGGAAAAGGATAAAGGTACACTGGTGTGAGTGTCTGTGTATTCTTTCTTCATGCCTATAAATCCCACCCAAACTGTCAAGGTTGACAATCTAAAACGATAATCAAAACCACTTTTTACATTCGTTCTTGTAACTGCCGCAGGCAAGTTTTAAAAGATATGCTAACAAATCCCAAAGAATAGCTGGTATTAAATATTTGATATGACCTGAAATGAATACTGTGGAAATAAACTTTAAGTCATATAGCTTATTAATTTCTTATCAATACATAACTAGAGTCATATGTGTGCTCTTTCAATTTTTAATTATTTAATTCAATCAAATAATTAAATTTAATTAAAAATAACATAAATATGTACTTATATACACATATATATGTGTATGTATATATATATATTCTTTTTAATTCACAGAAATTTCGGAAAAAACCAAAATGAAAAATTAAAGAAAAAGGTGGCTATTTTATAAGCTAGATTACTTTATTATTCTAATACCATAAGCAGTACATCAAAAATCACCCAATGTGACTATTTATTTTTATTTGAATTGAACACTTATTATATATTTTAATATACATTTACTGCTTTGTATAAAACCATTTATTGGTTTATACCAAATATAACAAGAAGTGAATAAATTATGTATGCACAGTCAGTGCATTTTTATAAATTAAACAATTTCGTTTAACCTTACCCAGAGTAAGAGCAAGAATGTTAGCAGCACCCCCATCCAGTTATCACTAACTCCAAAGGTAATCACTTATCTTAGTGTGGCTCTCCTAAGAACAGACGTAAGATGAGTGAGTGCGGGTGGTTTATTTGAGAGGAGATCCCAGGGTTTACCAAGTGAGAGAAGAGAAGTGAGACCTGAAAGAGAGAGATCAGTAGAATGTATGTAGAAGAGTGGGTTAGTGCTATGAGCAACTGGGGTCAATCCTTCTATGAATACTCTGAGAAACCATGTGGAATAGTCCAGAATTGTCCTGCTGGAGGACAGGGAGATTCTGTTTATCCATTGACTTCTATCTCTGATTTGTTGAGAATTGCCCTCAGGAGAGTTTACTTATCTGTACTTCTGGGTGAGGAGAATAAAAATGTGAGAAAGACTAAGATAAAATACTGAGATCAGCTTCTACTTTATCATGAGGTTCTTCTGGTCAGAGTTAAATACCATGTCCTTTTGGTAAGAGTTAAAGGCAACAGCTTCCATTTTGTTGTTGGTGTTATTAATATTTATGTAATAAATGACATTTCTCAGCAAGTCAAGCTGTTACCAGATGCTCTGAGTTTTGCAGAAGATTTTTAGCTGATGTCATGATGGGCAGCATTCCCAGTAATACTCTCTTTTGTCTGTTCCAGTTGTGGAATCTGCCCTAGGAAAGCTCCGTCCATGTCTTTGGTGTAAGAAGATGCAAATTTATCACAGCATAATGTCCTTGAGATTGCAAGATTCACACAACAAGACAGTATAATTTTCCCTATCTTGAACTTGATATGAGGTGCAATGATTTATGTTAGAAGCAAAGGAAAGCAAGAAAAGGGGGAGTAAGTCATTTCACACAGCCCACACAATAGAGTTGGATACGAGGGCAGGTGAAATGGAAATGCTGAGGAAATTTGAAGGAATGTGTCAAGATTCCATATTGAAAAGCAAGTTTAGTGGTGACTGAGATAATAGTGAGCTCAGTGATTTCTGAGATAGCAGAGTTCTTATCACATGGGTGAAACATAGTGATATGGACTCCAAGTCTCAAAGTCATGTATTTGTCTACCAAGACATGGGCGACAGTCCCAACACTGACAAGACTACAGTTTGGGGTCACATTTGCAAATCTTCAAAGCAATGAGAGTAACAAGACAAAGAAACTAAATCTAAAGGAAACACTATCGTGGGCCTAAGGGCTCATGGAGAGAATTGATTGGAGTTATCTAAGATGCTGCCGGCACCTTAGGTCTAGACAGGGGATGATTGAGCCTTATTGGATGAAGATGCTAAGAATAAAAGTATTGGGACTCGTTTTCAGAGGCGGGGTATGAGAGGACTTCCCTTCCAGCTTTTTTATAGAATTGCTGGCCTTTTCTGAAGCAAATGATCAGGACACACATATTGAATTGAGTAACCAATAGCCAGCTGGATATGTCCTGCTGGTCAATTCTTGCTATTACTGCTGACCACCATACTGTGTGTGCCAGTCAAGTATTTTAAGACAGAATATTCTTTCTGAGCAAAGCCAACCAATAATACTATGGCTCATTATTTCCGGTTGTTATTTCTGGCTCCTCTCTGCTCTCCAGATTCATTTGATAATCACTTAACCTTTCATCCAACACCCTGTATTCTGGTGAACTCTGAACATGCCATGCTAATTCACACTTCTATGCTTTTCAATGTACTGTTTCTGATATCTGGTATTCCCTTACCACCATTCCCAACTCAAAAGTTTTATCTTTCCTTTGAGACTCACATAGCTTTCCCTGATCACTTCCATCTTTTCTGATGTCCTACTGTACCTACCCCTCTACATGATGGATATTCATTTATCTCCAACTACATTACAAGCTCCTCTACTAGACAAAGGTCTTTCTATCTATTGGGATGAGGATATTAGTTGGCTCACAGTTAGCCTTCATTACATGCTTATTGGCTTTAACTGAAATATGCTAGGTGGCCCCCAAAGAAATTCTCCCTTTTTTCTCTGTTTTGAGCATTCCCAGGTATATAGTAAATTCTTAATAAATGCTTGCAAAATGTAATTGAACTATGTTAAATTGCAAAAATAAATGATATCTCTTTCATTGCGTGAGCATGATTATCTTTCCATTTGCCCATTCCTCCAACTAGTTTTGGGAAATGATAGACTAAAAGAACCTAGAAGTTAAATGCATGAGTCCCAGAGACAGATTTCTGGCTTCAGTTTTTACTCACAAGTCATTTAAACTCTGTGATTTAGCTTCCTTATCTGCAAAATGAAGTTATTAATATTGCATTTACCTTGCATTTAGTAAATTATAAATGTTGACTATTGTTACCCAAAAGTTTACATGAAAAGGACACTTTTCTTCAAATTTGAGCAAACACTTAAATCAAACACTATATACCTAATATACATAATAATTATGGCACTTGATAAAATGCTTAGCGCAAATATGGTGCCACTTAAGCGCTCAATTTATCGTCATTGCCCCCTACTTTACTCCTTGTTCCATTACGGTAAATAACAGGAGCTTCTGAATAATGATATGAAAAGCTCTCTGATAAACAGACATATCACCAAATGCAAACATAGTGTCTTTCCCAACAAAACATGTGTGTCCATTGTTTGTTCCCAAGTACTAAACATTTTGTTGGATGGAAGATACTGGGAACTAAGGCTATTTCACTTAAATGAAGAGGCATTTCAAATATACCTTCTTAAAAAAATCATTTTGGTGGGTCTTTATACATCACTTTCAGAACTTTCTTCTGAGCTTTGATGGTGATATGTTTTCACATCCCAACACTATATAAATTAGGTTAGAATGAAGTAGGAACTTCCAATTTGGAAGACATTAATTGGCTGATAGTCTGGTGTATTAGCCGCTAGAAGGAGCAGGTGAAAGATGGGGAAAATACAGGTCCTATCTTAAAACAGTCTAGTTTTTCAACTTCATCATACAGAGGTAAAATAATGCAATAGCATGAATATGAAAATATGGGGTGAGGTAATATGTTAATAATGTAAATTGTATTTACAAGTATACCATTACTACATTTCAGAAAAAAATGTGCATAAATTGGTAATATTTTACCAATATCACCAGGGTAATATTTCCCCTGGTAATTTCCAGGGGAAAACACTCACCATTTTACTCTTCAAATATAATGTAATTTAAATAAAAAGTAAAACAGAACTCAACATAAAAGTAGTTATATCCTGTATAATTGAAGATAGCTTAAAATGAGGCAGCTTAGATCTTGAATTAATTAATCAGAGAAGGTCACCCTGATCATCAGAAACATTACTTGTGAGAGGTGAGGGTTTAACTATCATTACTTTCTTACAGAAACAGTAGAAAATTGGAATCTAAAAAGGAAAACCTATCAGGTATGTATCAATAGCATTTAATTAAGTATAGAAGGTAGAGTGTGAAGATATATTCTTATAGCACATATAGTCAAGAAGAATGTTTAGTGTGCTTTTATTATTTTCCTTATTCAGGAATGATAAGTAGCAGAGCTAATTATCTGTATATCTATGTCATATGCTGTGGACACAGACACTGTCCTTGATAGCTGTCAATTTAGAAGCAGTACCTGTGACAAAGATAATTTCTAATTTTGGAATAGTTAAGAATAACTTCATGTACATATGACAAGTTATGGACACTATAGAAAAATAAGTTAATGGAGGACAAAATGGTTATTCTGAAATCTCTTTAATTCACTTAACAATGAAAACGATGAACCCGATTTTACTTTTAAAAGACACAGATGTGTTTAAATATGCTAATTTCTATTTTTTAATATTGCTATTACTGTTTATGAATATACTCCCTGACTCATACACCATGCCCATGCCATATTAAACTTTAATGCAATAAGTACAACACTGTATGTTTGCTTTATGAATGACTATATTTAATAAACAATGCATTATTTAGCTTGAATCAACTTAAGGAAGTTGTGGTCTAGGAAAAGAGAATTGTGAGACATAAGAATAGGTCATTTCAATGTTCTCTTTAGTCCAATGTTCTTCAACTCATCTGTTCTGCTCTGACCTCTGAGTTTTTGAAGAAAACCTGTATTGTTGAATCACAACACATTTTATTACCAACCAGCATATATTACTGGATAAACAATAGAACAGTAAAGTTATGAATGAATAAAGTGCATGGGATAAATTAAAAAGTAGTAGAATAAGATAATCTGAATTTGGAAATCATATAAAAATAGGAAATCTAACAGGTGATGAATCACAGTTTCTAAATTTTCAATATGATATTAAAATAGTGTCCATGAAAAAAATCATCATATTACAGACAAATTATAGGGGAAACAAGGTGTAAATTACAGAGGAGTCCCCCTTTAAGTACAAATTTTTTAATAAAATAAAAATATAATTCAGTAAATAATATGCATATATGCTGCAGTGTTTAAAATGTCCCTATAAAATTTACACACAATTATCAGTAAGCTTTAGGGTGATCTTTGCTATCCCTTTCTAGTGTTCACAGAAGTTAAGATTATAATTAACAAGATTGGAAAGGTGCTTATGAATCCTCAAATGAGGGATTGTGTATTACTTGTTAGTTTTTATTTTAATATTATGTCAGACTTACAGAAAATTTGCAAGAATATTTCTAAGACCCCAATAAGCCCTTTATCCCAATTTACTAATTACTTACTTTTTGCCCCAATTATTTGATGATTCTATCTTTCTGTTATCTGTATGTATACATATTTTTTTCTGAACTGTTTGAAACAGAGTTGGAGACATTGTTCTTTATTACCCCTAAATATTTTAGTATGTTTTTCAAAGAACAAAGGCATTCTAACTACAATAACATGATCAAAACCACAAAATTTCACAGTAATGTGAAATAATATGATTATTACATAATCAATAGTTCATATTCAAATTTTGTAAACTGACTCAAGGCTGTTCTTTGTAACACTTTTTTCCCCAGTCTAGGTGCAATCTGGAATCACACAGTGCATCGATCATTAGAATCCTTTACCCTGGAAGGGTTGCTCAGTCCTATTATTTGCTGATCTTGCCATTATAAAGAGTACAAAGTCATTACTTTGTAAAATATTCCTCACTTTGGGATTGTCTAATATTTCCTCATGATGAAATTTAGACTTTCCATCTTTGGCATGAATAATACAGATGTTGTATTTTCCTTAGTGCAGTTATAACTGGAAGTCCCAAACCCAACATCAGTGATGTTAACTTCGATCATTTAATAAATATTGTATTATGTTATTGAAGAGGCTCGTAATAAGTCTCCCCAAAATATGCCACTTTGGCATGTGGGATTATTTCGAGCTGAAGGCAATCAAGGCCCAAAAGACTCATCAAGAGTTTCACCACTTAAAATAATTTAGATAGGTGGCCTGGCTCAGAAAGAGAGCTATTACCAGAGATAACTTTTACCTGAATGAACTATCTGTATGGCAGGGTAAACATCTAATTACTAAACATTTCTTCTCATTGTCCAGTGAATTACCCTACTCCCCTTTGAAGCTCCAGGCTCCATTCCTTAGCTCAGGATTACACACTAGCCTCAATTGCCAGATTTGCCCTTGGGTCTTACATTTTTATGGAGAACTCATATATGTACTTAATTTTTATTCTCCTGTTAATGTCTTACGGCAATTTGGTTATTAGACCAGCCAAAGAACCTAGAAGGGTAGAAGGAAAATTTTTCCTCCCCGAAATTATATAATTAGGTTTCTCCATGATAAAGTTACTACTTTCTTCTTTGTAATGTAACTTCTATGGAGATACTTTGAATCTAATTTGTGGTGAGATACTTTATGTCTATGTAAGTTTTTTCCCTGATCAAAATTTTACCCACTAACTTCAGCATCCATTATGATTTTCCAACCCCATCATTTCTTCTCTAACCATCAGAGTTCTATTTACAATAGAACTTATTCACCTGTTTATTCATTTATTTAAACAGACTTATGGGTTCTTATATCATTCAGTGATTTATAATCTACTAGTATTGTTATTTATTTACTATCATTGTTTATTACAATACTCAATTTGCCCCAGATGTGACCAAGTTTGAGCCACTTCAGTTTACCTCTTGTGTCTTTTGGACATGTCCCCAATATTCTCCCAGCCCTTGATTAATGGTGCTGCAAGAAGATGTTCAGGCTTATCTTGCCCTTTGTCTGCCAAAGACCTGAGATGCAACCATTTTTCCAAACATCCCTGGTTCTTTTTACTGGAAAATGATATTTAGAAAACAAGGTTGTCATAATTGCTATCAGTGTTAGCTATTAGTTGATAGAGCTAGCAAACATATGTAAGTGTGCACCTGTGTGCGTTTATGTAATATAAATAAATATATAAATATAGGTATATTTATATGTAATACATACTATATGTAATATGTATGTAAATATATTCATACAGATGTGTATTTTATATTTAAAATACACATGGAATTATTTTATACTGATACATTTCAATTCTAATCCAATGCCACAGGATACATTTAGTTTTCCCCCTTTCTGTATTTATGGCTTGCTTCTTCAACAGAGAAGCCTGTCTTCCATTACCCTTAATATATTTACTCATTCACTAATGCCTAGAATACATAGAATATACTTTCAGAATTGCTAATCCATTCCACTGTAAAAAGCAAGCCTACTGAAAATTCAAAGTTTGTATTAATTTATAGGTAAAACTTATATATAAAACTTATGTGAAATTTACAAATCATAAGTACAAAATTCTATGAGTTTTGAAAATGGTACACTCATGAAACCCACATTTCTATCAAAATTTAGAATACTTATGTCATAAAGTATGATGGAATATACAGTATGTCTCTTTGGTGTTTGATTTTTAACTCAAACGTTGGTAAGATTTGTTCCTGTTGCTCCATCTATTAGGAGTCTTTTTCCATTTTATTTCTGATTAGCATTCTTATATATAATGTATTACTCATTTATTCATTCTCCTCTTAATGAACACTTGGGTTTTTTTGTTTGTTTGGGTTGGTTTGGTTTGGCTTTGTCAGGAAGTAAAACTTTCCCGAACCCTTTTAGATGCAGTCTTTGGTGTTCTGCAAATTAAACAAACAAAAGACGACTAGTGAGAGGGAAAACATATAACATGGGAGTTCACAAAGAAATGTGACTTAAGGAGGTTAGAATTTGGGGCTTATATACCATTTTAATAGGGAATGGCAAGGAGCAGAGGGCACATCTGGGAGAACAAATGACTTTTTAGAGGAGAGAAGAGAAACGAGAGTTTTTGGAAAAACAGATGACTTTTTGGAAAGACAAATGGGCCCTTAAAAGAATAGATGGGAGATATGATAGTTTTGTGACAATGTATGTTGAGTGTGGTGCCAACAACTTCTTATCTCAAGAAGATTAGAAGATTAGATTTGCTCCTGGGGGAGGGAATTTATGACAACTGAGCTCTTTTGGGAAGTTCTGCTCTTAGGCAGATAAGGGATTTCAAATGCCTTCAGCTCAAAATAATTCTTATGCCTCAGTGGCTTTTCTGGACTGTTTCAGCTTTTATGACTAAAATGTCAAAATCATTCTTTAAAACATCTTTTTGTACACATATGTTTCTACTTCTCTTGGAAAGTACCTAGTAATGAAATTACTGAGTCATATGGTAGGTATAAGTTTAACTTTGTAAGAAACTGCTAAAGTCTTTTCCTAAATGGTTGTACCATTTGCATTCTCAGTGGCAATATGTGAGAGTTCCAATTGCTTCAAGTCTTCACCTACATTTGGTAGTTTCATTTTTTTAAGTTCAGTAATTTGAGTGGCATCTCATTATGGCTGCAAATTATATTCTCCAAATTGTTCATTTTATTTCCTTATAGTAATTGTTTATTGTATCCTCTCTGAGAAAATATTTGTCTACCCATTTTGCCAAGATAATCTCCTTAGTTTGCCTAAAGAACCATTATGACTTTAGCTTGAGCATTTTGGATTATACTATATTTTAAATTAATTTTTATATTTGATGTTGAGTAGAGTTTGAGTTTCATGTTTTTCCATATGATATTCAGTTGTTCAACTTCCTCTGTTGAAAATCCTTTCCCCAATGATTTGCTTTAGTATCTCTGTGGAAATGCAATGTACTGTATAAATGTGAGTCTATTTCTGGACTCTCTAGTCCTTCCATTGATCTAGTTATTATTATTAAACAAAGTTAAGATGTCTTAATTACTGTAACTTTATAGCAAGTTTTAAAGTTGGATGATATAAGTACACCATCTTTTGATTTCCTTAAGAATTTTTGGCTGTGTTGCATTTCCAAATAAATTTTGAGTTAGTTTTGACTGTGTTGCATTTCCAAATAAATTTTGAGAATATTTCTGCAAAAAAGTCTGTTGTGATTTACATTGGGATTGTATTGAATCTATAGTCCAATTAGGGGAGGATGGAGAATGGACATTTTAACAAACTTGAATGCTCTAATCCACAAACATGGTGTGTCGCTCCATTAATTAAGATTTGTCTTAATTTCTTTCAGGAATGCTTTATAATTTTTAGTATAGAGGTTTTGCAGTCCTTTGTTAAAGTTCATGTTTTTAGACACAATTGTATATGGGACTTATTTTTAATGTATTTTCTATGTTGCTGATATATTAACCTTGTACCTGCAACTTTGCTAAATTCACCTACTGGCTCTGGTAATTGTTTTATAAATTCCTTGTGATTTCCTATGTAAATGATTGTTATGTGTAATTAAAGACAGATTTTATTTTTTGTTTCCAAGCTTTATTTATTTCTTTTGATTGCCTTATTGGCAAGATGTGGAATAGAAGTGGTAAAAACAGACATGCCATCTATTTCTAATTTTATGGAAAATCATTCAATATTTCACCATTATGCATGATATTAGCTGTAAGTATTTTTGATATGCTCTATATACAATTGAAAAAAAAATCATTCTCTGTGTCTATTCAAAGATGTCAAGCTATTTCTCCTTTAGTCTATTAATATAGTAAGTTATAATAATTGATTTTTGAGTTTTAAGACAACCTTGTATTTTTTTTGAGAAACCACATTTACTCATGTTTTATCTTTCATATATAATTACTGGTTTCCTTTTGCTAACATTCTGTTACGAATTTTTACATTTTTATTCATGAAGAATATTTGTCTTAGTTTTTTTCTTTTGTAATGTCTTAATCAGGTGTTAGATAATGCTGTCCTCATAAAATAAGTTTGAAAGTATTCTCTTCATCTCAAACTTTCTGAAACATTCTGTATAAGATTTACACATATATTATTACATTGTAGTAATTGGCAATGTTTTTAAAAAATACATTTCAGAGATAAACTTAGTTGGACTTGATGTATTATTTTTTAATATATGGTTCTTGTAGTCTGGAAATATTTTATGATTTTTAATAATTTACACAAAAAATAAAGGTCTACCTTTTAATTTTTATAAATTTCTTGTGTCATCAATGACAACATCCTTGCATGGTTGGCTACAATATTAACAATAAGATATAGTAGTTTCCATATTTGAAAAATTGTGAAAAATGGGTACATTCTTTTAGGGGTAATTCTTTGAAAATTTTCCAGTTCTCTTTTGAATTTTTGTTTTTTATTTAGTGAAATATGGTCGTTCACATTTTAAACAAATAAATCCAATATAACATGTTTTCAAATTAATTAGAAAATATCTATACACATAGGCCCACAATTTTTAATCTCATTAAAAAAAATTATTCTCTTTTTAGACCAAAGTTTGGGGTGTGGACTATATAAAAATTTCTTATTCTATTTCCCCTACAAAAATCAAGTTCTTGGATTTACCAACTTTATACTTCTGGAGTTTTTTTTAATGCTTGGTGTCCTTTATTGCATTTTTTATTTATGTTTGTTTTGCTCTTGTTTTCCAGTGTTCAATGTTTAAATTATTCATTTCCATATTTTTATTTGATAACATACTCAAAGTTATGGATATTCATTTGAGTAAACTTTGGCAATATTCCATAAGTGATGACAAAAATATTCCTATTTTGTTCTTTTTCAAGAGCTTCTAATTATATTTTTGTTTCCTTTTTTAGGCAATTTCATAATACATTTTAAAAAACTATATGTTATGAGTGATTTTTGTTTAAATATTTTATATTCACGTTTCCTTTTACTGCATTATGGTTAGAGAATGTGATCTGCGTGTAGTCTGTAGAATTTGAGCTTTTATTTGTGGACTAAATCAATTTTGTTAGTATTGCATTGTTTATGTAAAATACATTTTTTTTGTAGGTTATAACCATCTGGTATTATATTAATGTTAGTCTTTGTCAGTCAGATCTGCCAACACCTTGATCTTAGCCTAGTGAGAACCATTTCAGACTTCTGAATTACAGAACTGTAAGGCAATATATTTTTATTTTAAGCCACTAAATTTATGGTTATTTGTTACAGCAGCCATAGAAAACTAAGATACCACTGCACTGGAAAATAATAGATACAGATGAAATACTATTAAAAAATAAACACACTCAGAGGGTCATTGACCCATAAAAGAAAGAAAATTCAAAGAATGTAAATAAATTATTTTCCAAAGAAACAAAATTAATAGAGAAGTCAGAAAATAACTTCAAAATAAGTATATTTTAATATGTGGAAAAATAAGGGAGAAATTAGGATTCATGCGATAAAAACAATCATAAATGAATGTTAGAGTTTTGGTATGAAAACTATAATTACTTTTATATAAATAAAGAACAACAATTGCACACTGGTAAAAAAGCAAGTTAGAGAAATAAATGATCAAGGTGAAGAAACATGTCAAAAGACTTTAGAAATGGAATTATTAAGAAGAACAGAAGAAAACAGTCTTATTTATCTACTGTCTAAAGTAGAATATAAGAGCATGTATGTAAGGAAATATTTAAATAAATCTATTCTCAAGAGTAAAATGAGAGCCCCTCTAAATGAAAAAGAGCAAACACTCAAGAATATATTCCTCCAAGGAAAACACAGGCAGAACACTCTATGACATAAATCACCGCAAGATCCTTTTTGACCCACCTCCTAGAGAAATAGAAATAAAAACAAAAATAAACAAATGGGACCTAATGAAACTTAAAAGCTTTTGCACAGCAAAGGAAACCATAAACAAGACAAAAAGACAACCCTCAGAATGGGAGAATATATTTTCAAATGAAGCAACTGACAAAGGATTAATCTCCAAAATGTATAAGCAGCTCATGCAGCTCAATATCAAAAAAACAAACAACCCAATCCAAAAATGGGTGGAAGACCTTAATAGACATTTCTCCAAAGAAGATATACAGATTGCCAACAAACACATGAAAGGATGCTAAAAATCACTAATCATTAGAGAAATGTAAATCAAAACTACAATGGGGTATCACCTCACACTGGTCAGAATGGCCATCATCAAAAAATCTACAAACAATAAATGCTGGAGAGGGTGTGGAGAAAGGGAACCCTCTTGCACTGTTGGTGGGAATGTAAATTGATACACTCACTATGGAGAACTGTATGGAGGTTCCTTAAAAACTAAAAATAGAACCACCAGATGACCCAGCAATCCCACTACTGGGCATATACCCTGAGAAAACCATAATTCAAAAGAGACACGTACCACAATGTTCATTGCAGCACTATTTACAATAGCCAGGACATGGAAGCAACCTAAGTGTCCATCGACAGATGAATGGATAAAGATGTGGCACATGTGTACAATGGAATATTATTCAGCCATAAAAAGAAAAAAATTGAGCTATTTGTAGTGAGGTGGATGGACCTAGAGTCTGTCATACAGAGTGAAGTAAGTCAGAAAGAGAAAAACAAATACTGTATGCTAACACATATATATGGTATCTAAAAAAAAAAAAAAGGTTCTGATGAACCTAGGGGCAGGACAGGAATAAAGATGCAGATGTAGATAATGGACTTGAGGACATGGGGAGGGAGAAGGGGAAGCTGGGACAAAGTGAGAGAGTGGCATTGACATATACACACTACCAAATGTAAAATAGATAGCTAGAGGGAAGCAGCTGCATAGGGAGATCAGCTTGGGCTTAGTGCTTTATGTCCACCTAGAGGGGTGGGATAGGGAGGGAGGGAGGGAGGCTCAAGAGGGAGGGGATATGGGGATATATGCATGCATATGGCTGATTCACTTTGTTGTACAACAGAAACTAACACAGTATTGTGAAGCAATTATACTCCAATAAAGACGTTAAAAAAAAAAAAGAATATATTCCTCCACAAGGTAAAATGAATTTATAAGGGTACAAGGAGGAGAGAGAATGATGAGCATAAAATTAAATAAACTGATTGTTAAAACTCACTAAGTATAAATTAGAAGACGACAGAGAAGGAAGAAGAGAAAAAGAGGAAGAGAGGAGGAGGAGGAGGCAAAGAAACTAAGGAAGATGTTTTTAATATTAATCTGAAAATAAGATTCAAGATGAGAGCTATAAATGAGTTGGGGAAAGGTGACAGGATCAAGGAGAGGGAGAGAAAGGAAAAGAGGGAGGAAGATAATGATAAACTCTTGACCTTTTTTCGAAAAATATATTTATGTATGAGTATTGAAAATTAAGCATAACTGAAAGAATAGAAATAGAATGTAGAGCTATCAAAATAGGGACCGTATGAAATTCAGTTCTTCTAGTAAAAAGTAGGGAAACATAGAGTCTAACGCATGATAAAGAAAAAACACAAAATGAGATGACATAGTAATCGCTGATCGGCCCGACTGTAAATGAGCTAAATTTTTCTATTCCCAGACAGACTATATGATTGGATCACATATAAGAAACCAAACTACTATGCCTAAACTTCTTTTCCCTTTCTTTTGTATTTCTATGGAAAAGTACGCGTGCATTAACAGCCAAGAAAAAAATGACAAAAAAGGACAAATTTAAGGTATTTTCCAAGCACATGTCTAGACATAATGTAAAGCTATAATAATGAGAATTGTGTGGCATTGAATCAATAATGGATAAATAGATCAATGAAACAGAAGTAAGCCATAAGTGTGCATGGGCACGCACATGGCATATAATAAAGTTTCGAAATAGTGAAAAAAAAATTGTCTTACTTAAATTGTCTGCATATAAGTATTTTAAAATTTTGATTATTAGAAGGTAATCTATCTTTGGCTAAAACTTTTGACATGAGAACAAGTTTGTTGGAAACAAATGGATCTTAAATACCAGATATGTACATACTCATTCACTAATATAAATCCAAGTGATAAAAATATAATAATATCATATAACTGAAGGAATAATTTCTTGTTCTTCGTAATATTGGGTGAATTATGTAGAAGTAACATAATGCTGACAAGAGGTGAGACTGTGCATAAAAATAATAATATTGCTAATTACCTTGCTGTAATAAAAACAGAATTAAAATGCTACAGCTATTCTGTAGCATAGCTCATCCTTAAAGCATTGTAAACAGAGATATTATGGCCATTAAGTATTAGCCTTGATGCGTGGTGTTATGATGGAGAGCTAGTCTGACAAATACTGGCCCACGTGAAAAGAGATGTATTAAATTACTCTTAGATCTATTGCTGTATTTTTTCAATATGTAAGCTCTGTTTTTAAATTTTTATTCATGTCAGTATCAGAGAACACATATATAAAGAAATTAGATAATTTTACCCCAACATTATTCCCTATTCTTTACCTTTTTAACTAATATGCCCAAAGTGTGAAAAATTGTTTCAGAAGATATCTTAAAATATCCAGACACAAAAATGAGCCCTTCAAAAAATGTCAAAACAATTTTAACCTGAAAATTGCTATGGGGAACCTTTAAATGTTCCCGTATATTGCTGGCAGTCTACAAAAGCTTCTTGATGCATTTTTAATGAATCACATTTATTATCAAATATAGGATTTCACATTCTATCAGCAGGGTAGTTGAGTTGGCAATAACAAAAAACAAGTTTTCCTAAAATGATATATAGACTCCCATATTTCAGCATTATAACTTTGGAAGTCACAGAATACTAGATGCACAGTCCCCTTTCCTTTTAAAGGTTTGGCATGGACACATTGGCTTTTCTATCTACTTAACAAATATACTGGTTTTCTAATCTCTTCTGAATTATTGAGAATAATTTTTATAAATCTAGATGCAATGAAAATCTTATAGGCTTGAAGGTACCATGTGAATGAAAACCAAAACCATTTGCCACTAATTCATTATGCTGCCCGAGTTCAGTATCTCTGATTCTGAGATAGTGCTGGGAAAGAATATGACAAATCTTTCATTTGACAACAAAAAAAGCACAGCAATGAGGTTATTTCTAGGCACTTATACTAGACTCTCTCTTTTTTTTTTTTGGTCACTTTCAGTAATATTTTATTAAGTAAAATTCCTTTTAAAGTAAGGCATTCTAATCTCCCCCCAAATCTATATTTACCCCCATCCTTGCCCCCAAATAAAAGCCATCTCACACTTTTCTCCAGAGAGTAACTACAAAGGGTTAAGCAAAATCCACCCTGACAATACTAGAAATAGTTCTCTCTTGGTGTGTGTTGGTTCACTGCTCCACAGGGCATAGCAGATGTTGTGTCTGGTAGTAAGAAGGGCCCAGGAGGTGTGGGCTGTCAATCACTTGGGGGGTTTTTTTTGTTGGGTTTTTTTTTTTTTTTTCCTAACTACAGGCTACGCTATGGATCTGAAGCCCAACTGAAACAATCTGCCTCAGCTGGGGTGTGCGAGGTATCAATAACCCTTGACAGAGGTGTCAAGAGCCTTGGTGGAGCTGAACTACCCTGCTGACCAGATGCTTAGCAAGTTAACAAGATAGCATTGAGCATTCACCACTTTTCCAACACAGCAATTAACACAACTGGAAGATCACTGCACTGATATTCTGAAAAAGAATCTCACCAAAGTAGCCTTTTATGGAATAGAGGCAAATAAATATTGGACCACTTTGGGGAGAGGAGTGTTTTGAAGTTTCAAGTTGGACAGATGCTTTGGCTAAATAAATGTGAGAAACGGGGGAAAAATAAAACTACTATCAAAAGTATTTTCTCGGTCCATTTCTAAAAATAATTTGTGAGTACACTAAAACTATATTATCTTGGGGAATAACAGTCATACATTTATTTCAAAAGTGATCAGGACTAAAACTTGGTCTAAGAACAGAACCTAAATTGGCAAAGTTTTGCTAACATGAGTAAAATTAGTCAGCATCTCTATATAAACTATAAGAACATATTCAGAAGTTGCTCAGTAAACAACATTTAGATATCTATAAAACTTGAAAAGAATAAAGCAATCAAACTACTGATTAAAAGAAAAACATCCCCTTTAAAAGACTGTATACCATGTTGATAAATGTCCTGACTTGAATATACTTTGGGTTTGTGTTTTCAACTTATCTTACTTTAGGGTTATTTCCTACCTTTTCATTCATAATTCCATTAGATAGCAATTATATATTTTTTCTGGAAAATAGATTATATACTATTTCTAGAAAAATACATGGTATACAGGAAAACATGAATATTCGCTTTAAACAATTTGATGTTGTTTGTCTTTGCTTTGAAATTCAATAATGCCATCAGCCTGTAAGACCTCTTAGAGCCCAGCATTTCACACAGTGAAAGCTGCTTTCTGTTACAAAAGCACAGCAGCTGTGGCTCCCGCAGATACCCTTAAAGACAGATATAATAAAACACTGGGAGGGAGTAGGTCGACACAGGAGCATGAAATGGACGAGATGAAGCCCCTTTGTCACAGCCAAACAGGCTATAAAGTTACTATAGTAACATACAGTATTAAACTCCAGGTGGATTGACTTAATCTTCCCCAAACAAAAAATAAAGGTTAACAAAAACCAAACCAATAACGATTACAATTACTCTACCCAAATATTTTTCAAGCAGTTGTTTTTGGTTGAGTCTGGATAGATGAGGAACTGGATACACGGGTGCATGTTCTGATATGAAGAGACAATCCCAGAAGTTCAGGGTTTGGGGGAAGAAATGAAGTATTAAAATATTTTGAAAAAAATCAAATGAGTAGCAAGAAAATCAAAGTGACAATGAAAGAGCCATTAGATTATGTGGATTCTCAAGCCCAGCTTTTTCTATATTCATCACATTTTTGTCAAATGGTGAGATTTTTTACATGGTAATACCTCTGGTACTAAATTCACTGATAATGCAACAGCCTTTTCTTAACTTTAGTTAAAGAGTTTCGGTTCCATCTGTTTTAGACTGTGTTCTCAGCAAGAAAATAATGGCAAGACACAAGGTAAAGTAACTATGAAATAAAAGCTACTGGACTAGTCTGTGGAACATGAGAGCAAAAAAAAAAAAAGAACAAGGAAATGGAAAACCATCTAATTTTTAAATTTCATGAAAGAAGTAAATCTAAGTGTTTAGGATATACAATTACAACTCAGGGTAGCTGTCAAGTCCTGCTATTTCTTTCTTGCACGTTTAGTATTTACCGTTATTATTTTGCTGTGATCATCAACCATTTCACCTACAAACCACTCCTATAGGGTAAACCTCACAAACTTTTTTTCTACCCAGACTATAACACATATACACACACTCACAATCTTACTCCTTTTTGCTTTAGTAAATAGCTATTTTTTGTGGCTCTATTTTCAAGTGTGAAATTTCATGTCTTTAATGTAGATGAAAACTTGCAGTGATAAATAAACCTTAACATGTAGATATTTGCACTTTGGATTAACTCAATGATCATCTGAATTGCTCCTTTTGAATACTGCTTTAATGATCTGAAAGAGTTAAGAGACTTTCTCTGAACCTTAATTTATGCCATGGAGCTAGGCACCAGGGCATGCCGGACTCAGTATGAATATTTTTAGTAGGATTTAGCTAACAGTGTGAGACATACCTTTAATGGATTTAGTTTGGGTAAACAACCTTTGTCTAGACAGCCCAAATGTCACAGGTATTGGTGCTCATTTTAAGTGGTAACTTCTATGCAAATAATTGCAAAGTTGCGTTTTGTTCTTTGTACTGATATCTTATGAATTAAAACGTTTGACTATATCAAGAGCTGAAGATACACTCACAAGTGGAAATTTTGGTCATAGACCTTTCTTACTGGTCATTCTTGTTTGACAACTGTGAAACAATTAGATTTCAGATTGCACTCTTAGATTTATGATGTGGTTGCTGAGGGCTGATTCCTACTAATATTAAGAAATCTATAAAAGAAATGTGGAGAGGAAGAGCTAATAGATTAGCAGACTTTGGGGGAAAGCAAAGAGCAGAATTAAGGTTAAGAGATGAAGAAATAGCCATAGTAGAGAGCAGAAAGAACACATTTGTTGTAAAATATTCATTCACTGTATCTCTTTGATATATCCATGCATATAAGAAATATGAAATTTTGAGAACTAGAACAAACTATCATTTTTCACAGCTGAATTTAGTTTATTCAGCTTCCTTGTAATGTATAACTAAAGATATTTTGTATTAAATGTGTTTTCTTTTATTATTTAAAAAATCATATGGCTTTAACTAGTTATTTTTAGACTTACCCATAAAGTACTTACTATTTACCTTATTATATTGTTGAGGAATCATAAGAATGGGGGAAAAAATCAGTCCTTGATGTGGAAGCTTTCAAACTAACACGTAGATTCTAATGTTAGAATTACAAATGTAATTCACATTTACCTAGAGGTCTAACTTTTGAGTATTGCATAAAACTGTCCACAGGAATAGCTTAATGTGCCCTCAGATCTGGCTCATTTTATAATAGCTGCTTCATGCTTATTTGGGGGTTTTCATAGATTCTAAAGTTCTAGGAAAGAAACAATAGGTTGTTTATATAGTTTGAAAGAATAATTCCAAATCATTAAGAGTAAATCCTGACAAATGCAATTCTGTGATGTGATAGGTTATAAAAATAAGAGTAAGATAAATTCTTTTCAGGCATATAATTTCATTCTAAGGAGAAATGCACTTAAAACTTTCAGTGCAGGCTAAAGTTTTTGCTTGTACTTAAAAACATTCAATTTTTTATGCAGGCAACATTATATTCTTCACAATTTTAATTTTGTTAAGAACAATATGTCATCTGAGGCTGCAATTAATTGTTCTGGTTGGTAACATTAGAATCCTCGTCCCCCAAATAAAGCAAAATAAAAGGGATACGGGGTCCAGAGCAACCATAATTGCATTAAACATTGTCTTAGATGAGAATGAGTTTCTGATATCCTCTTTGCATATTGCATAACCTGTTATTTCTTTTATTCTTTTTTTTCCCCTTCAGTATGCAGTCCACATTCTACTAGAAAGGCTGTGGTCCAAACCAGTAATTAAAAACCCAGGGCTCTAATAACTTTGATAAACATGGATCTGCTCCACTGTATAAGTTGCTCTCAAAGAAGGAAAAAATAAATGGATTTTTATAAGATAAATCAGTTCAATTCATAAAAACTCACAAAATGGGTAATAGTTCATACAGAGCATTTCTGCTATCTTCATTCAAAGAAGCAAACAAGGAAAGGCGAGGAGGCTACAAGTCATGTTTTTAGTGCTATCAGCTGGAAAGTGTGTCAGACTCTTAAAATTGCTGTAATTTTCACCTCAGGCATCCCAAAGTGCTCGGTAAACCATCGGAGATGAAACCTACAACAATCTGAGCTCCAGCACCCTCCTCACAGCCCTGCAGGATACCTCAAACTCCCCCAGACCCTACTGGCATCCTTAACAACTTGGCTCTGACCTCACTGATCATTTCATCAGAAGAACAGAGCCGCCCTCATCTGACTGCCTATTAGAATAGGAAAGAAGAATCGGAAACACATGACAGAGCCATTGAGACAACTTATGCATAGGACAAGTAATCTAATGACTCTATAGATTGCACCCCAAGTTCCCTAACTCCAAAAGGAATGATGTAAACTGGAGGTTCTAGTCAGCTAATGAGCAAAGATCATCTTTATATGGGCACATCTATGCTCTGTACGGTGGATATCTCGTGAACAAGCACAAAGAGTGGTTGAATAAGCTTTATTTCTGTATTACTAACATTTAGTAAGGCCAATAATAATCACTTTGCTTTTCTTTTTCAAGAAACACAAGCCCCTCTAAAGACTATTGCTATTATCTAACTATATCCATCTCAGAAAATAAGTTCAGGAAGCTCATAATGAGGGAAGGTGTAAATATCATTGTGTTAGTATTTTTTTCTTTTTCCCCAAAACGAAAATGGGGTTTGCAATGATTTCTGCATAGATATTGAGCCAAATTCAGTCAGTGAGCAAGTTGCTTCCTAGATACTTCTAAAAGCTGACTTAGCATTTGTTTTAATCGAGTGAATGGAGTCACCCTAACGTCTAAAACTTTTTCATGAAGTTGTTACCTAATTTGTTAATGACTTTCCTTGCTGGACTGTTCCATTTTTCAATCTTATCTCAAAATGCAAAGGTTTAAAAATAGGTATCAGTCATCTTAACAGCCATCGCATTCAAAAGGGGTCACTAAGTGCCTCTATTCTCTGTGTAATTAATAGATCCTCTACTGCAGAGTTTGCTTTTCAAGTAACGGTTCCTATGAAAATAGCAGAAAGTAATTTCTGAATGAAATCTGAAGTCCCAATTGCTTAGCTATGTTTGTGCTACATAAAATCAACTAACCTTAATATTACATGTAATTTATGATATATTAATAGTTTATTAGAATGTGAGCCCCATGGGGACAGGTCCTGTGTCTGTTTTGCTCACTCTTTCACCTTCAGTGGTTGAAATAGTGTCTGGCACATAATATATATTTGTTGTTTGTTGAATAAATAAACAAATGATGAAAAGACTGAATTTGACATAATTTTCTGCAGCTGCCTAAATACATGGAGAGGAACAGAACATTTTATTTCATATTTCAACAGAGTTAAATAAACTGAAATTCACTTTAGAAAAGAGGTTTAAAAGCTGGTCCTCCTTAAAGAGTGTAGAATTCACAGTTAAGGTTACACAGAGTTTGTAATTCTCTCTATTTGTTTATAAATTAATGCTCTCTTTTGAATATATGTCACAAGATTAGTGTCAAAGGAAAAACCTATTAAGAAAAAATCCATATTTATTTGCAAAAGCAAACTGTTTATGAGGAAGTCTTCTGAAAAACTGGCTTCTTGAACACAGTTTGAAATGGATGTGTAAAGGGAAACTTAACATCCAAATGTAAGGTTACCATGGTGGAAGAAAAACAGTTATTTCCTCAAATAATTACCCTATTTCTAAGAGTCTTCACCTATCTGTAGGTATTAGTACTGCAAAAGTAGGATTAACTTTGCTAGGAAGTTGGCCACTTTGGGGAAAGGACTAAAGTCTTCATTGATTTGAAGGACTGGCGCTAGACGGGTTTTCTATTTTGTTCGTTTTAGTTTACCCCATAATGCAAAGGTGGCTTTTATTGTATGTTTGCTTCATTTTTATTTCTGACTGAGCTACAGTACGCTTAGTCATAATGCAGGCAGGACAAGATGACAATTTTGCTTTTTCACTGCAGTTTCGTGGCCAGAAAATAAATTATTCAAAATATGTTTACTGCAGGCCACACGTAAGTCTGTCTAGTCTGTTTGCAATGCTCTGGATGTTTAAGTCAGTCTGCCTCAGCCAGGCTGCTTTGGGCCAAGAAGAAGAAACTGGAGATGCTGGAATTTTGTTCCCTAGCAATCATCTAGGATTCACCTCAGTGCACTGGAAACACTAGAAACTCTGAACCCACTCTGCTTGCCCCCTCTATTATATTATTACATTATACTATATTATATTATTGTTATTATACAATGAATATAAATGAATAAATATTGCAATGGCTATGAATTAACCTATCGATTTTTAGTTATAATTGTAATAATCAACTTGAAATTATATTTCATTATTTGGTCCATCAAGCAAAGGATTTAAGAAGTGCCTGCCCTAGTTCAAGGCTCATATCACCTGCTTGACAAATGCTTGTTGAATGAATACAATTTTATAGAATGCTTATAATAGAAACTCACTACAGTAGAAACTTCTAGAAAATAGGGCTATTTCAGGAATTTAGCAGGAGTACTTAGTCAAGGACACTCTTCCACGTAAAGGGCTTTCACCCTTCAAGATATTGACTGACAAGATGTCCTGAAGTGAGGACACCTTACTAGTCTAAATCTAGGAATTTCTATTGAGGTTGTAAAGGCAAGCCTTCAGAAAGAACTAGCAAACCAGAGAAAAGAAGAGACATGCATCACAGAGTATCTTAATGCCCAAAGGGAACTGTGTGACACCCCTGGATTTTGCCTGAATAGAGACACTTGAAAATAGAACTTCCATGGAATTCTTCATAGAAAATATAACTAAAGTTGCATTCTTTGCTTTGTCACAAATTTATTTGGAATAAATAACTCTTTATGCAGCAGAAAGTGAATGAGTGGTAACAGATGTGTGTAGCTATAGAGCTTTGGGATGATTACATTTGTTAAAAAACCAAATACCATATCAGCCAGTGAATTTATCGTAAACTTTGTTTCTCAGCTTTCACTTTACAAAAGCTATCCATTATTTGGATAAAGTTGGCTGAAAGGCAAATAATACCACTAAGGGAAAAAGTATCTTAAAGCATATGAAAGTGAAATTTCCTGTTTGCATGAAGAGAATCAGTGGCCAATCCTTTCAAATAGATCAGAAGTTTAATTGTCATAATAAGAGTGACAGTGGAAATTCATAGAGGGGTTTTTTGGCTGTCACAATGACGAGGGGAACTTTTGGCATTGAGTAGAGAATAGAGATTCTAGATATCCTGTGAAATATAGCCCTGAACCCTGCACAAGTTTTAATGCATTGTCAAGATACTAGTATGGGTGTGAACGGCACCTAGAACCTACATCACTTTTATAAATAAACTCAAGCTATTATTTGTATAGTTTCAACATCACTGGAACTTTCCAGGAATTGAGCCATTATATAAAGTGATGGAAGCATGCCCTTTATTTATTCCAGACTAGTAAAAGTTATTTACCATTTAGCAACATATTTCGTAACTAGGGCAATGCTGCTTATTCTTGCACTGCTACTACAACACACCTCACTGAGTCTGTCTTTGGTAGCTGTTGCTTTCCATACATAGGGTCAGGCATATGACCACAAATCACTATTATAACCTTATAGAGATGTAACTCAAAGTAATGCAGAGAGAGAGAGCAAAAGAGAGACTGACTCTCTGCAGATACTTCTTAATCTACATTCCAATGTAGACATAGCAATGGAAGAACATCCTCCCAGAACACAGTAATTGCAGTTCCTGGTGCTCTGATGGTTTCATGAAAAGGACTTTGGCTCTTTCCTGGCTTTTTGCTGCTGTGGTCCCTTCAGCACTTCTCTTTTCTGTCTACCATCTGGAGCACAGTTGAAACATCTTTTTCCTTCAGTGCTTGTCAACTTTCCTCCTCAAGCAACATACATAGGCTGTTCTCACGGCTTCTTATTCAAGTGCAGGAAATGCTCGAAAGTGAAGATTATATTGATGGCCAAATAAACCTTCCTGAGTTTATGTTGCATAAGTTTACATGTGTTCACAAGAAAAACTATGCTGTTCAAATTATTAACCACCATCACACTGAATGCAGTTGAGTTTCAGGATTTTAAGAATGAACTATCTTTCATTTTAATGTCTGTGTCATGCAATACAACAATGAATGTAAATTACTGAGCACAGGACCTAGCACAGAGTGAAAGCTTTGTCAATTCTTGCTATGATTATCAGCTGTCTCTTGTTGCTCTTCTATATATTCAAGATAAAAGCACCTTGCAACTTGATGCCAGGAAAAATCATCCTTCAGTTCTTGCAAGTCTCATGGGGAAATGAAAGTTGTTTTAGAAGGAAAGCATACAATGACAGTGGTAATATTTGTAGGTTTTACTCATGAATGGCAGTGATAATAAAGCGGAAATCCAAATTACATAGACATTTTAGGTAGTATTAGCTTCTTTAATTTAAAAGGTAAACTCCTTAATTCTCTCCTCTGTAAATAAAAAGTCAAAGTAAGTTTTCAAAGCACCCATACTTGTTTCTAAAAGTTATCTTAAGTGTATGGACTAAATGAAAATTTAACAAGTGCATGAAACAATCTAGAAGCAATGCAGGCTATGTGATGGTTTTTTGTCTTAGTGTAAAGCTTCGGTTCTGGTTTTGATTTTTGTCTTAATTTAGTGTGGTTCAAGACTTGGCCAAGAATTTTTTTTTCTTTTTGCAATAGTCAGACTTCTTGGTGACAAATAGCCCTGAATAATAAAGTATGTGTCAACATCAGCAATGGGATAAGTTAAAAGTCTCTTTTATACTAATATAACACAAGAGGCATTATTCAATCACGACTACTTGTTAGTCCAATCAGTGTGTAAAATACAGGCTTTTCTCTATCAAAATATCTTTGGTGAGACCTTCAGATGATCTTTAAACTTAATATATACCTGATTTATTGTGAGGTTTCTGAGAAATAATTGAGGTGACTTCACGATGTTCCCAATCAAAATTTTTTTTAAGGATAAGAGTGTGAATTACATCAGGAACTGTTCATAGCCAGATGTGGCCCAGTCCTGTGCACAGAGACTCTATGGGACTCAGAATATTGGAGGTCCAACTTTTCAAGGAGGCTAATATTGCTCAAGTATAAACAGGTCATTGATGCCTTGATCAAAAGCTATTGCTGCAATGCAAAGCTATGAGATTTTCAAAAGGAGTTATGGAAAAGTGCAATGAAAAAAATAAACAAAATTTCCCAAGTCCTGCTGAGAATCTGACAAATGGATTCAATGAGTTTTCAGGTCTCTGCATGTGCCAAAAATCTGTAATTGTGTTTCTGAATTCTTGGAAAATTGGAATTCTAAACACGTTTTAAAAACAAGATTGGTTAATGATGAGTGATATACACATGGAAAGTTTTCTTTTTCATATAGGTACATTCCCCAATATGCAAAAATAATTCAAAGGAAAATCTACTCATCAACCAAGCATATAAATTGCACTTGGGAAAAAAGTCATCCTTTCCCCCTATAAAGAAAGGCAAAAGTATAATTGGGAGTATTTCCTCACAATACTTTAAAATTATTTTTGACCAACAATAATACTTGAATGTTGTGCTGTATTTACTCATTTGGAGCAAGGTTAAGTTTAAGTTTCAATCCATTTTTTTGTCAAATCCAATTCCCATTAGTAAGAGTTAAAAGCAGCTATCTCAAGCAGTCTTAACAATGAGGATGTCCTTAAAAATATCAATTATGTATTAGATTTGCCATGGGATAAACATTAATTTTTTTACTGGCCTCCAATCACCATACTTCTTTTAAGATTACTCTGTTATGAACAATATGTGACAAATTTTCTGTAGTTTTTAATCATTTAAAAATATATAAAGACACCGAGTGGTCTTTACAGCTGACATACAGATTAATAGTTCATTAAATAAGGATAGTAACTTAAAATCTTGATATATTTTATAACTTACAAATCACCTTTATATTTGTAATATAATTTTTAAAATTTATCTTAAAAAATGGGGATTTTTCCTCAAATTAATAAGATTCTTATGTCAAAAAAAAAAAAAAAAACCCTGCCAATTTTCTCAGTCCAATTCAGGATTTTTTTCCAAATGCACTAAATTATTTAGGACAAGTCAGTTATAAATTAAATAGAAAACCCTACAGAATAAATCGCAGGTTCTCTCCTTCTACATATTAAACTTTTGCCCTTTTTGAAGACTTTTTCTACATTAAAATTATGCCTGATGTGGAGTCTCTTATGGTATCAGGGCAGAAGATTTTTGTAAGACTTTTTACTAAATTAATGATGTTTGTAAAAAAGATAGATAAAATAAAAATGAGCCTGGTCGCTACTAGCTTAAGATTCTTGCTTTCAGTTTAGCATAATGTGTGCAGATCAAAAAGAAAATCATAATAAATAAGCTTCAGAAATACACTTGGCAAGAATTGTTAGTGTAAGGGTTAGTAGATTATGCTTATTAGATAACATTTAACAACAAAAACATTGTGCAGTATTTTGTTGATTATGCTAAAGCAAGTGTTTTGAAAAATCACTAGCTTTTTCAGGTCTCTAATGCTTGCCTTACTGGGGGAAGGGGAAAACAAGAAAGGAAACATTTCTAGAAAAGCCATTTTGGTAATATCTGAGACAAAGCCATTCTTATTTCACTGGGATTTTATTTCATTCTTGTAGGCTTAACATCTCACTGCATGAACAAAGAAAATATGTGAAAAGAGCTTCAGGCTAGCTACTTCCAAAAGGATTCAACCTTCCCGAGTGCTATCAATATCATCCATACACCCACACAGTTAGCACTTTTGAATACATTTACTGAAAACCATTAATAAAGCAACAATCTTAGTCTGGCTCTTAACCATGTGTCACAGTGAAATAAGTTCATGTAAATCTGTGAACTGCACGACAATGATCAAATTAACACTCATTTTAAGAAAAAATGTCCCTCAGGCTGAAAAATAATTAGGAGTCTCTCACTATCTTTTCCTAATAAAAAATCACGATATTATTGTTGACTGTGCTAATAAAACACCTCCCATGACCCTGATGCAGCTTGATGTAAAATGTAAGGACTGTTCCATTGTGCAGTCTCGCACATGTTTTATTGAACATTTCCATTTGGCTCTTCATCTATGAACACAAGGGTCATAGAAACGGCAGAACTTTTGTCATAGTGCAGTGCAACTCTCACTTGTTTATTACTGCCCTTAATAAAACCTCCACTCTGAAATTCGGTATCTTTGAAATTTAACTTTTAACTACATAAGCTGAATATTCAGAGCTTTGGAAATGAGTAGGAATAAGAGCAAGGGACAGAAAAAGCAAACAGAGAAATTCCATTTAGTGCAGAAAGCAGCCCACGGTTGGCACCTATGTTGCCATAAAAGTCAAGTCTGGGATCTTGGTTTTCAGAAAAACATTATATTGAAGAAGTCATAATGGTCACAGATTGCTCAACATTTTTCCCTTTTGGTGATTCATATCCACTCCACAACTACTTCTTGAATGTTTTTGAAGGTCTAGGAGGGACAAAAACAAGTAAAAATATAATCCCTGTCCTCAAGGAGCTTATCAAGAATTTAACGGATTTGGGTTTTGTACTGAAGTGGATGATGAGCGGATGTTGGTTACTGATGTTTCCAATATGCAAATTGAGGATGAAGTATCACTTTATCTTTGAAAAACAAAACAAAACACATAAAGCTGACAAGGTCAGCAAACTACTGGAGTGTGTGAATTCTTCACATTGAACAGCATCTGGACATTGATATCATGGTTCAGGGAAATCTGGTTATAGGAATCAACACAACTCAGGAAAGGCTTTTGAACAAAGGTGAGCAAGATATCCTTTCCCTCGAGTAGCTTGTAGTTGAGTGAGGGAAAATTCATATCGATAACTAATTATAATACAAGCCAGGATATGGTGAGGTATTCTAGTGACCATTTACTTTATAATGAAATATTTTGATTCTTTTTTGTAAATTCTTAGAATTAGACTTTTGAAGTAATGAGCAATACATATGTTCCTTGGAAGACACTGAACACTTCAGGCACACATACAGTTTTAAGGTAATTTCTATTTTTTAAAAACCATTATATTCAAAATTATATATTAGTTTATAGCAGAGAGTAAGCAATTGGAAAGAAGAAAAAGGTCAAGCTTACAGGAAATGTTATGAGTACATGAGAAAATATAAATTTTGCAAACCAAAGAAAGTTTTGTTTTGTTTAATTTTAATTGAAGGAACATCTCAGCATTCTTCTAAACTTTCTCTTCTCAAAGTGTGCTCCATGGAATACTATGTTAAAATATGTTTTGAAGGTCCAATAAGTCTGGAAATACTTGGTTAAATCAAGTTAAATACATTTCAGAATTTAATATGACCATGTGCATTGTGTCTCTCTAGGAGAGAATGTTCCTTTTACAGAGCATCTCAAGGCACTGTAGTTTCATGGAAGAAAGCTTGGGCCACATGTGATGGTAGATGAGAACAATAGCAGATTCTCAGGTCCCATTCCAGCAAGGTGTGGATCTAGAATTCCAGATTTTAAACACACTCTCCTGTGATTTCAATGTAACTCCCTGGCATCAGACCTTGGACAGATATTTGAGAATCTCTGATACTAAAGCTGAATTTACATTTAGATGCTACAGGTGAATCAAGGTTTACAAATACTAGTTTCAATATAATACTAGACACTAAACCATTTTTAGAAAGCCTCTCAATGGGCAGAAGAAAGTGAATGCTTTTCAAAAATACCCTCTGTTGTTGGGAGATTGGGATTGACATATACCCACTACTACATATAAAATAGATAACAAATAAGGACCTATTGTATAGCACAGGAAACTCTACTCAATACTCTGTAATGACTTATATGGGAAAAGAATCTAAAAAAGAGTATATATACTCTAAAAGAATCTAAAAAAGAGTACATATACTCTAAAAGAATCTAAAAAAGGGAATATATATATATATATACATTTACTTTGCTGTACAGCAGAAACTAACACAACATTGTAAATCAACTATAATCCAATAAAAATTTTTTTAAAATACCCTCTGTTGGAAGAGAGAAAAACTTTCATTACCTGGGCAATGCTCTACTTAACATCATAACAGTGTTAACAATCTGGTGGGAAAGAAGAAGGAGGATGTTAGTTAAAGTTCAAGAGATGTGTCTGGGGACTTCCCTGGTGGCACAGTGGTTAAGAATCCACCTGCCAATGCAGGGGACACGGGTTCGAGCCCTGGTCTGGGAAGATCCCACATGCCGTGGAGCAACTAAGCCAGTGCGCCACAGCTACTGAGCCTGTGCTCTAGAGCCCATGTGCCACAACTACTGAGCCTACATGCCACAACTACTGCAGCCTGTGCACCTAGAGCCGTGCTCCACAACAAGAGAAGCCACCACAATGAGAAGCCCGCACACCTCAACGGAGAGTAGCCCCTAATCATTGCAACTAGAGAAAGCCCACAGCAACGAACACCTAATGCAGCCAAAAATAAATAAATAAAATTAAAAAAAAAAAAAAAGATGTGTCTGGTTACACTTAGCACAGTTGTCATCTGCACTGCTCACTGCTGCTTTCAGCATTCCATTGGGCCTTTTCTTTTTACCCTCCCCAAAAAATCACCTTCTATCTCTCTTCCTCTCCCAGGTTCCAAGAAGCCAAGTACTCACTAAAGAGAAACTAGGGGAAGTGCGTCATTGCTTTAGCTATAACAAGCTGCTGGTGTCTAAATACTAAACATTCCACCCTATGTCGCTTCCACTTTCTAAGATACACAGACTGTTTTGATAAACTATTTCCACTCTTTGAGTTTTACAACTTTAGGTATAGCAGGAAACAAGTCCACAAAGGTGATAAAGAAAAGGAGATGGAACTGTCGAAGAAGGCCAAAGGCAAGGAGCAAAAGGAAAAATTTGTATTTTTTGAAAAAGTCAAGTCCATAAATTAAATTGTTTTCATCTACTTTTTTCCCAAAAGGTATGATTTGTGCAACCAGTGTTGTCCACAGCACATAAGATGGTATTGACACTGATCTTTCTAAAAGATCAAGAGTAGCACCACTGCTCTTAGGATAATTTTATAAAGGAATTGTGGGGGAAATAGATGTTATTGTCCTAATAGCTAGCCGCAGTTTCCCATTCTACTTCTCACTAGAATGTGAGAAACACTGACAAAACTAAAGCCTCTGTTCAAAGAATTCTTGAAGGAATGAGTGCAATTCAGAGTTAATAAGTCACCACAATTCAAAATCTGGTATCTCATATCAGTTCTTAAAATAATTTATAATGGTTTATTAAAAATGTACATTTTAAATCTCATTTTGTTATTTGTAAAAATTATTTTGATAACACACATTTCTGAATCAATATACTTTGAGGAACTAAACCTTTGTTTATAAAAATTCTTCAGTGTATGTAACAAGCAAAAATTCTGGCTCATGGTAGCCAAATGATGGATGGATGAATGAATGAGTCAAGATAGCTGATATACCCAAATACAATTCCTCGCTCAATTATTCAAGTTCTAGCTGTGAATTTTATCTTGATTTGCCACTGTGATGTAAAAAGTTTAAATTATGCTAATATGCAGCTTTGTTGTTGTTTCATTATTCTGTCTATATAACAAATCATTCCCAGTCTTAGTGGCTTACAGTAATACTTTATTATCATCTCTCACATTACTGTGGATCAAATGGACTCAGCTGGATGATTTTCACTTGGAGGTTCTCATGGGGTTGCAAACAAATGGTGGCTGGTGCTGGTGTCATCTAAAGGTTTGATTGGGCTAGACATCCAAGATGGTGGTCAGTTCATGCTGGATGTCACATGGGAGCTCAGCTAGAGCTGTTGACTAGAGCATTTATATGTGGCCTCTCCATGTAGCTCTCTTATGTAGCTCCTTATAGATTGTTAGAGGATACATCGAAAGTACAAGTATACCAAGTGATCCAGGGGAAACTGCAAAGCTTCTTACAACCTAGTTTGAAAGTCCTGGGACATCACCTTGCTGCAACCATAGAAAAAGGCAAGTCACTAAATCCAGGCTATATTCAAGAAGCGAAGAACTAGACTCCATCTCTTGATGTGGGAAGCAGTGTATACACACAGGGAAGGCAAGGAATTAAAGGTATTTAGTTTGACTATAACTTTTTAATTCTTCTCTCTTCAAAGATATAAACGTCTCAAAGATATTTCAGTGAAAACAGTTCTTTCTTTTGATATAAAGAGGTCCAACACCCTTCCAACTCTTTCCCTGTTTATTTGCTGAGGCAGAGGAGAATTAGCAAAACCTATGAACAGGATTTAACCTCATTTCAATCAAGTATAAACATTGCCAATAATTTTATGCCCTGCCATAGATGGGCAAATATGGCAAATATTTAATAAACTGTGAAGCACCAAGAAAATACATCTACCTTTGTTCTACCAAGAGTAACAGACTATTAAACAAAGTGGATGAAGAATCATAATTCTTATTTCATTTACATCTCCATGGAGCAAATATTAGTAATTTTGCAGAAGAGGCTCAATAGGATAAGTGATTTTTTTCCCCTTAAATTGCACTATTAATGAGTAGTAAAACTACTACTGGAAATAAAACTTCCAGCCTGAGGACTGTGGTTTTTCTCACTACACATGCCTGCTTCAATGAAAAGTTAACAACCACTGTGAAAACCTGTGGAGAAATTGGAGGTGAAAGAGTGAAGTTGGAGGGGAAGAATACAATGAAGTATGAGCCAGGGATCACTGTACCGAGAAACTTTTGTTTTACTCTTAATTGTTCCAACAAATATTTTCTACAACCCTATATACCCAGAGTGACAGTCTTATAGCAACCACTGTCTGGGAAAAATTAAAAAACAAAACAAGACTGTAGATGTGGGGAGTGGAGGAAGAGAGAATAATGTCGTGGAGGTCATGGAACCAGCAGCCAGGATGAGGCTCCGAGTGGCTGGAGATGGTGTGTGGGAAATACACTGACAAGTGATGAACAATGAGATACATGGAGAGATGGGAGAGGTGACCCCTTCCCTCCCTCGGTGCTCCCACCCCTGCTGCTGAATAGCCTTTTGGGTTTGTATAGAGCTTGAGGAAGACTGTGAAAGAAAAGATGAGAACATCCATGCTGCCGGCTGCATGGCACTCTCTGATTTTTTTCTCTTCCCACTGTTTGAAAACAAAACAAAACAAAACAGCATGCCCATAGCAAAATGAATTAATTTAAAATTTCAGTAACAGCCAAGAAATATAATGTAACAAATGAAACATGCTACTTCCTAATTATATAAGTATTACGTTTCTATTTCAGAATTATGTTTGTAGTTCAATCTTAAAACAGGGAAAACGGTATGAGCAAGCAGCTACTTTATTTGATTCATTTCATTTCTCTAAACAGTATATAATTGTTTTAAAATGGAGCTGATTTTTTTCTTATGAAAAACACTCTGACAAAGTTACAAAAAATAAAGAATATAATGAAAGCGCTAAATATCACCTATTACTCTGTTATTCTTTACAAGTGATTTATACATGTTACTAGTTAGAAGACTAATCTAGGCAAAATATTGTTCATAAACTTAGAATCTCAGCAAAACCCACTTCCAAAAAATGAGGTCAAATAAGCAACTTTTCAGTTATATATTTTTAAGTAAACTGATTTATATCCTTCAGGGGTTAAGTGGTCTCAAATTCTTTTTATAACATTGCTGTACATTTTAGTTCATGAGAGAAAATTGCATACATTAAAAGGATACCAAATTTAATGCCATTCTTTATCTGCTTCTAATTCTTATCTACGCATTCATTTATCTATATCCATCTTAACCTATTATGAATAATAATTTCTATTTTATGATCCATGCTCTTTTTTTTTTTTTTGCTGCAAAATGCACAAAAGTAATTAAGCTAAACTGAAACAATTATAGAAATAAACTATTCAATAACGGAGTTGCCAAAAAAGTTTTACTGTACCCTAAGGAGGCAAAAAAAATGCCTATACAACAGTAATATCATTCCACATGTTACATTTATTCCTGCAAGCCAGCCAAGCTCAAATTAATTGTACTGACTAAACTTTTCTTCTTGGAGAAAATTAAAGATATGCTGTTGTCAACACTTGAGCACAACCTTGCCGACACTTAAATGCAGAGAAGGGTGTGACATCCTGCCCCGGCTGCCTTGCGCTAATTAATCACTCTGGTATTTAGGACCATTCAAGCAGACAAATTAATGGGGAATAATTAGTGTATCTTTGTTCCAGCTCAGCTTTGCACACCAGACACTCTCGGGGAGAGAGGGGAGTTTGCAGAGCGCGAGCCATTAGCACGTGCATAGTTTCACTTCTGTTCAGCAAGTTCTTCCGAGATTAAGAGAAAAGCCAAATTAGCAGACGTGTGACTGGGGTTAGGACACCCTTCTGGAAAGAAAGCCCTCTGTTTGGGTATCAGCTTTCAAGAGCAAGTTGTTAATGCAGATACTGAATTTCCTGAAACAATTAAACCTCAGGGAAAAAATAATTTCGGAAACCAAAAATAAGTCTTTAAGAAAGTATAGTGAGCAAATGTACTTTTATTTATATCGTTTATATTTATATATCACGGAGATAATTTCAATCTTCAGAAATTCTATACTTCCCCTTATTATTGTTTGGTTTGGTGCATTTTTATTTAAAACAGATCCTTATCAACAAATAGTATTGGTAAATTTTATAATTAAATAGTGTAGACCATTTAACCTCGCTGCAGTTAGTGAGAACTCTCTGCAGATACACCCTAGGGCCATAAAACTTAATTTGTTTCTTCTGATAGGAATCATAGGGTAGAAAATTCAGACAAAGTCTCCGTACACGGTCAGTGTGACCAGCACAGTACTGATTAAACTCTGTCCCAGTTTACACCTCTAACTGGTTACGGCGTGCACATGGGCTGAGCTAAGGCACAGTTTCTTACCAGAATATATTTAAAAACTAAAACCTATTGAAGGTTACTAGATAGAGAAAATTTCATGATTTGGTCTCACAACTAAAAACAGAGAGAAAATCAACTGATTTATGATTACAAATTCTCCCAGATTAAACCTGTTTTACTGTAATATGTAGATTCCTTCCTTCACCAGACAAAAACATCCGATTTTTCCACAAATAATACTTCAAACACCAGATTTTATTCTGCTGATAAATTATTTCTGAGCTTTTTATTGAATAACAGGTTGTTATATAAAGAACTCATCTAAACATACTGCAAATAATAGTTTGAATATATGTATGTACATTCACATAATCACACTTATTTTGATACCATATGTGTGAGTAATTTTTAGTTCCGTTTTTTCATTTTTCTGAGGTTTATGTAAGGGAGGAGTTTGAATACATAAAATATGTTTTCTGTGTTCAATGGCTATTTTCTGCATTTCTCTACCTAACTCTCCTGCTTTGTTCCTTAATAATCAAGGCAAGAATGACTGCTGTAGCAGCGGAGAACATTCCTGCAAATTCCAAACCCACTGTAGGAAGGTTCAGACCTCTGATGGCCTCAGTCTCAGAGAGCAAATGTACCGCGTGAAAGAGCAGGTCTGAAAGGGTCAGGCTCTGATGTAAAGGAGACCACACAGTGAGAAAACAGACCACATTTGGAATCAGGTTATCCACCCTTTTGTAAAGAAATTCCACCACCAGAAATACAAAGATGAACTGAGTGTGGGTCATCTGTGAGTGAGTTTAGTCTTGTTAGTAGCACATCACATAATAATAGTGTCAAAGAGGAATATCCCTACCTGAGATATGTCATAATTTACCACACCCAACTTCCAGGTGTCATAAAAAGATGATAGTGCTAGGCATAATGCTCTTGAACTTGTGCTGGTAGAGAGGAGGAGGAAAAAAAGTCAATTACAAAACCACACATTCCCACAATTTCTTAGAGGCGAGAAATGAATCTCTCTCCGTTCTCCTCTGAGATACTAAATTACTGCCTACGATAAGCCCAGATGCCATTAGAAAGGCTTCCATCCTGGGAATGGGTCCTCCTAGATCTTTGAAGGTGCCTAATCCTCATTAAAGGCAAACCCTGGGTGTAGGAGGGGCTGCACTGGCATCAAGGCACCTGGCGATGACTACAAGCACTGGCCCCATGGGCGGCTGCCGCTGAGCAGCAGAATGTAATTTAGTCGCACCAGCGGGAGCAGAGGTCAATGATTTTATATTAATGGGGATCACGACAGTTCTAAGCTGTGGCGTGCTTTGAAATAAGTGTTGTACAAGGCAGCAAAGAGAGCTGGGCTGAGGAAATGAGCTGTGTCACTGTCTCCTCATGCCTTGCAGCAAACACCGGAGTGTTTTTAGCTGTACAGAGTCGGTGCCATCATAATATTTTATAAACGACAATTACCTATTTCATTTGGAAAAACTCATACTCTTAAAGTATGCTGCTAGAGATGCCGCTAAAGATAAGAAAATTACTTTCTAATCCAAATAGAGTCCACGTGTGTGGCCAACGAATGGACTATGAATGGGATGCTCAGAGATGGAAACGAACTTATGAAAATAAGCCTAGGCATGTTATGGGTAGTTGTTGTGATGCTATTGAAAGATAGTATATCACTACAGACTTTGACATATTATGTAAGTGTCTACACCTAAAACAAAAGAGATGGAGAAGGCGTTAGAGGAAATGATTTTAAATTATGATCAATTATTCAATCTTGGAAGTTGAAAGCACTATTACCACACTTAGCCAAAATTTCTTTAAAATATAAAATTATTTTCAAATTTATTTTCAGGAATACCAAGTTTAGACTTTCTATTCAATTTTCAGCAGGTCAATATTAATTTTTTTCAATTAGTAATTGGGGGCAAGGAATTATTTTTGTCAGCATCTCTGAGAGTAAGGAAAAAAAGCAAAATAACAGTTCTCCCAGGCCTCAGGGATGGTCAGGTGAGAAGGGATGGGATGCACTATATATGGAAAACAATAAAGGTGTAACAGGAAAGGAGGATTAGATTTTCAAAATATCTTTTGAAGTAAACAGGTCAGAGATAGCTGAGCCAACAAGGATAAACATGTAAGCTGTTCCAAATATGATTGATTAGGGGGAACTCTTTCATTAAGTGGATAATAGCTACCTGAGAGTTACAAAAAATATTTAGCTGTGTAAAGGTTGGCGTATTGATCAGAAAATTAAAATCTATTCTCATAAATGGCCACTTGGTAAAACAGTTAATTAATTTTCAATATTTCTCCCATGCCCAAGAAGAGTCTCGGCTGATCTCTGGGATAAGTCAACCATTACTGGAAGATAAAGTGGTATCATTGAACACTGAGTTACACATCATCTAAAAAATACTTTCTATAAAAGAAAATCCCATCTTGACTAGTCTATTAGAGATGCACTTTCCAAAGATATCTGTGAAACAATAGTGCCATGACATATGTTCTATGCAAAAGCTCACACACATTCAGACATATATATATATATATATATATATATATATATATATTCTGCAGTCAGATACATTTAAAAAACACTACATTCTAAGTTCTTTGTATACGCCTGAAGGACATTAGCATATTAAAGGCTCTGAAAAGTCCTGAAATAAAGACCCAGTTTAGTTTCCTTAAGATCTTTATCCATCTAGTTAATTTTATGACTATATTATTTTTTCTCCCCTGAGTCTATTAACATCCCCTTCTCTGAAACACATTTTGGGAAATGCTGTAATATTAGAGTTCACTGAGCTAGTGACATGCATTTTCATGAAGTGGAACTAGTAGATGTAATCTCAGCCCCAAGCTTATTCCCTTGTACATAGGAACTGGTTAATGGAAGATTTGGGTTGTTAATTATAATTTAATTAAAATTGCAGACTTTCAGAAAGTATGCTATAATCTACATGGTATTTATAAATTAATATACCAAAAAATTGGAGACACACTAAAATTCTCAGGAATAAAAGGGCAAAGGATCATTGGTACATTTCTATCTATAAATGTGAAGAATGAGAGCCACCAAAGGTTGGGTTTTGATGTGGGGACTTGACTAGTTCATCATGCTTTTAACTAATTTGGAATATGGAATGATTTGGATATTCCAAATCTAGAGATACATGTAGTTTTGTTGGGGCAATCCAAGCCATGTCTAGTTAGGCAAATGACCTCTCTCCAGCACAAAATATAAAGGGCAACAAAAAACTCAGTAATCAAGATACATAATATTTTTCTTAATTAAAATTTATACAGATAAATCAATGGAAAACAAAATATCAGTATTTTAAATAAAGACAGGATTAGTGTTACAGATTTTTCCTTTTGCTTCAGGCTCCAATATGGCTCAGCATGGCACTGGGGATAAGAAAGTACCAGAAGACAAATGGCAGGAAGAAAGAGCACTTAATTGGGAGTCCAAATTAGTTCTGATCATTTCTGCCAATAAATAGCCATTTAATTTTAGAAAAAAATCTATCAATATACCATGTCTCTGTTTACTCATCTATAGGGAGAACAGCATTTCTCAAACAGTTCTGAGAAGCATTCCTTCAATGAGACATTAATAGGTGTTCATAAAAAAAGGAAGATGGGTAATATTTTTATATCAAATATATTTGGGAAAAGCTATATCAAATTTGGTCAGATTTCTTTACTATAGGACTTCCCAGAATTTTTAACATGCTAATATATTTCATTTCTGCCTTATAGGAAAATAGAGTATACAAGAAATAGAACATTTATTATCATCTTGCATAGAGTATGCAAAATGCTAAACCAAGCAATCTAAGTTCCCTCCTCCCTACGGAACAATGAAATTCTAAAGAGGTTTTTCTTTTTAGAGGTCATGTGCATAGAGGAAATAGGAGTTTAGTATAAATTAAAACTTTATAGAAAAAATAACTCTAACAATGCTTACAGAAATCTTTATTTCTGCAAACATTTATAGCATAACAAAATGACTTTAAGTTCTCTAAAAACAGAAGATCTACATGTTGGCTTCAATAGCCAAAAACAAATGTTAGATTAGGATTGACATTCTGGTATTGAAACCTTACAAGACACATGTGAAGGATGGAAAGTGAATAGAGTAGAAAAATGAACCACCGTAAGAAGATGAGAGTAGATAGAAAGGGCTATTTTTTGGGAACATATGTTTTTAAAGATGTTTCAGTATTTGAATATGAGTTTCAGAATTAATGTTACAAAATGTTATCAATCATAAAAGGTATAGATAGATAGATAGATAGATAGATGGATAGATAGATAGATAGTTGACCCTTGAACAACAGGGGTTTGAACTCCGCAGCTCCACTTAAATGCGTTCTTTTTTTTTTCTTCCAATAGTAAATACTACAGTACTACTTGATCATCGGTTGGTTGAATCCCCGGATGTGGAACCACGGATACATAGGGAGGGCTGACTGAAAAGTTATACTTGGATTCTTAATTGCACAGAGGGTTGGCCCCCCTAATCCCCTGGGTTGTTGTATATACACATACATAGACATAGACAAAAATGTATAGACAAATATATGGAACAAATGGGTATTGAAACTTGAAAGGAATACTTTTAAGGTATATAAAATAAACTCATACTCAGAGGCCATAAAATGATGTCACCCTCAAAAATTATATCAATGGCTCCTAAAATGATTTAGGAAAAAATGATAAAAATAGATCTATGGTGGATTAATAGTACATTGAGCAGGTTTTTGAAGGAGCTCAATATTGAGTAGCACAACTAAGTATTGTGCAAAGAATCTCTTGGAACCTATGTCCAAAACAAACTACTGAATTGGAACTTTCATGGATATCAACAAAGATATTATTTTTCTGTTTAAACTTTGTGAGAATTCCAACTATTTTCTTCTATAACCCCGTGCTGATTTTGTCAATCTATAACTACCACATCTAATGTTTTCAGCTCACTCTCTTAAACCCCATTTTCAACAACCCTTGACCCCAGAGGACCTATAATCCATTGATTCTACTTGATTATCATGGTCCTAATCACCTTCATGTCCCCACTTTCCTCCTTACACAGCTAACTTCCTCAGCCAGTTATGTTTTCTTCCTCACATACACTTCCAACTCCCTCGCTCCTCTTTTAATTCATTGTACTGGATGGAAAAACCACCAACCTGGTTAGATTCAACTCTGCCTATTCTGGCACATATGTTTGTACTGAATGAAACTGGAGAAACACACACAGACACACAGACACACACACCCAGTGCTTTCTGAACTCACTTTACATTTATAATCACAAACCTCAACTGTGTTCTCAGTGCTCAATGATACCATATTTTCATTCACTCCACTCTCTCCATCACCTAGAATGATGACTTCTTCACACCTCCACCTCCTCCAGTTCTCCAGTATTTCCTCCCCCATATTCGCTCATAGCAATGACTGGGAAAGTAAAAACACACAGAAGAGAATTTCCACAAGCTTATCCCACTTTCTTCATAATTCTAGCAACCTGCTTTAGTGACTATATATTTTGCCTTTCTATTACTGTGGATGACTTGTCCTTACTACCACATAAGGCCAACTCCTCCATTTGGCCATTGGATTGCATCAAATATAGTCTAATCAATTTTATTATTCAAACGGTACTTTCCTCTTTCTCATATCACTCATCTTATTTTCTCTATAGCTCTTCCATCTCTGGGTCCCATTTCCCTTTCCAACTTCTATCCAATTTCTCTCCTTCCTTTTACAGCAGAATTCCTCCTTTAAAGACTTCTACTCTCATTTTCTCCTCCCATTTCCATGTGAAACACTCCAAAAAGATTTTGCCACTATCCACTTCACCAAAACTAGGTCACCAATGAACTCTATTTTGCCAAATCTAGTGGTCAACTCTTGCCATCTATTGTATTTCAGCTATAGGTAATATCTGACAGTTTTCAAAACCACTGCTACCTCAAATCAAACCACCATTATCTCCCATCTAGATTATTACAAGTTTCAGCTGTTCTCTTTGCTCCTTCGTTGCCCCCTACAGTCTATGCCTCACTGCAGCCAGAGCCATTCCATGATAAGGTAAAATATACCATCACACTTTTATGCTCAAATTTCCCTTTCCTACTCACAGTAAAAGCCAAAGACTTCATAATGTATAAGGTCCTGTTTTGGACCCCTATTACCTCTTTGGGCTTGTTACCTAAACTTCCCCTACCCTGCCAACTCAGCTAATTACCCCTATAACCACATTGGCTTCTCTGTTATTCTCAAAAACAAACGAGCATGCTCCCAACTCACTGCCTTCAAATTTGCTGTTTCCTATTCCTCTATTGTCTGGACTTCAATATTCACGTGATTTGCTTTTTCCTTTCCTTCAGCTCTTTAGTCACCTGTCACCTTCTCAGTGAGCAACTCCCTGGACACCTTGTCTAAAACTGTGCATACACACACACATGACATACTTCCTATATCACTACTCTGGTTTTGCACCACTACACTTATCACTCTCTAACATACTATATATTTTACATATTATGTTCTTTAACACCTATTTTACTTATTTTATTTATTATTTTACTCATTATTTATTATATATTTTACTTATTATCTATTAATTTTACTTATTTAGAATGTGAGTTCCATGAGAGCTGGTTTTCTCTCTTTGGTTCTATTTACTGCTGTATCTTCAGCAACTAGGACATGGTTAGAATATAATAGGTGCCCAAAACGTATTTGTTGAATAAATTAAATGAATGAATAATAACTTAATCTGAGTTGAAAACTTTCATCTAATTATAATAATTAAATAATTTGTTCAAAGCTAATATATAATATTCTAGTGAGCATGATTAGAAACAATGTAAATGAGGTCCTCATTTCTCTTATTCTAACTTCATATTGCTTCTCAAATTTTGGAAATCTTTTGCTATACAAAGTTTTCATTTTTATATTATCAAACATGCTTATCTATTATTTTTTTTGGTAACTGGATTTCCATTCTTGCTTAAGAAGACCTCTCACAGAAACCCAGATTGTATATATAATCTCTGAGATATTTGTGCAGACTCTTTTAAAAACCATCTGGAATTTATTTTGTACATGTTGTATTTAGTAGTCCAATTTATTAATTACTTCTACTTACACTCCTATTTATTTAGTCTTCCATATATAGTTTAAGATCAGTTTATCCAATTCCCATAATAGTTCTATTTGAGTTCTATTGGAATTTCATTAAATTTAATAATCAATATTTGAAGAATTAACATTTTTACCATATTAACTCGAGACTAATAAATGAGATGGGTTAATAGTTCTCTAGTTTATACTCTTACATGTGTCCTAGTTGACAAATACATACATCCATGTAACCACAACATCGATCAAGTAATAGAACATTTCCATCTCCTCAGAATACAGAAAGTACTCTTTTGTGTCTCGCATTTGTATGTAGCCTCTCCTTAGCAGAAAAAAAAAAATTCTTCTTTTTAGAGATTCATCCATATTTTTAGATGTTTCAGTAATTTATAACTTTTATACTGCTGAGTGGTAATTCATTGTATGAGTACATCACAGTTTGTTTACAAATTCACATATTATGACTCATTTTGTTGATTTCAGGTTTTATATGTCATGAATAAAGCTGCTATGTATATCCTTGCACAAGTATTGTATAAATATATGTTTTTAATTCATTTCATAAACATATAGGATTGAAATTGCCGAATAGTTTTCCTAGGTTTTCTACTTCCACTAGAAATTTAAGAAAATACCTATTGCTCTGAAACCTTGCTAATAATTGGCATTGTCAACATTTGCTTCTTTCCTTTTCTTTCTTTCTTTTTTTGTTTGTTTGTTTTTTTGTTCTTCTAATAGGTGTGAAGGAATGGTCCATTGAGTTTCAATTATTTGCATTTCTCTGGTGGATAAAAAATATCGATCAAATTTCCATATTCTTATTAGCTTGTATATTTTGCGAATGTTTTGTTCAATTTTTTAAAACTAATTTTAAAGGGTTAAAATCCTTTCATTTAAAATAATTATTCTTTTATTATTGATTTTAAGTGTATTTTACATATTTGGGATGCATATCTTTAATATATATTGTTTTCATTCAATTTTATCCCTGTAAATTTGAAAGTAATACTATTATTTACCATTTGATTGATGTCATCGTCCTTATTGTATTAGCATAATCAGGCACATATTTCTCTATCATGATTAGAAAAGAAAGTGCTAGGTATTTACCCACTCTTGTGTACACCAAAATGCCTTACCTTCTTTTCCCAAGACTTTTTCCCCACTGCAGTAAGATTAGTTCAGAGGAATACATTCATTTCTTCCTGTTCTTCTCTTTTCCCATTCACATGAACAGGAGAGGTTTGGAAAATTTTACTTTCTTAATTCCCTCACCTGCTCATTCTCACTTTCAAGCTTAACCTCTAGATTTTGTTGAGATAGTTACATATTTTTAATTTAATATTATAATTAAAATTTCCTGTGCAGAATATTTGTTCTTTTTCAAGTCTTAATTTAGCATTTTTCTTACACATTCCAAGACAGTTAGTTTACCCATTTGAATATATTTGCATGTATCTTTCTCCCACCTTCATATGTGGATAAAACAATTCTTGGTATGGTATATCATTTTACCAGAAATATACATTTTTCCAAAGTCAGGATTCAAAACTGGGTACATTTGAATAAAAAGTCTAAGTTTTAAACATGGTGCTATTTTCCCCCTTTAATCTCTCCCCTAATACCTTTAATAATCAGTTATAAAATTTACATATAATGAATTTCAATGTCAATAAAATAATAAAACAATGATAAATATTTTAAACCAAAACCTAATAATTTAGTTTTATTACTAAATTTAAAGCTTTATATTACTAAATTATATATAGTAAGATGAAGTATATGATATATACTCTATACTATGTGGTAATATAAATAAATCATATAAAATACATATTACTATATCACAGTTTTAAAATTGTATATCACCACAACTTAACAAATATTTAAATAGAGACATAACTTGCTCTTAGATATAATAGTAAAATTTTAAATGATATCAATTCTTTCTTAAAATTAATTTAGATAGTAATGCAATTCTAGTCAAAATCTTAAAGAGAAATTTCCTGAACTTGATATCCTATTTAATAGATTTTTTTTTTAGCAAATGGCAAAATGATCCTGAAGTTTAACTGCAAAAGTCACTAGAAAGAATAGAGGTGTTAGTCAACACTCATACTTCACATCATAATCCAAAATTATTCTATAAGGATTCAAGTGTTAGATGATAAAATAAAAAGGAGAGGAAAATTCTATCAGTTTCTCTCTCAATTCTCTAGATGGAGACAGACTCCAGAAATAAGGGCAAATCAAAAAATTATGATCAGGCTCCCTGACTTCAGACTATACTACAAAGCTATAGTAATCAAAACAATATAGTACTGGCACAAAAACAGACATATAGATCAATGGAACAGGATAGAAAGCCCAGAAATAAACCCATGCACCTATGGTCAATTAATCTATGACAAAGGAGGCAAGAATGTACAATGGAGAAAAGACAGTCCATTCAATAGTGGTGCTGGGAAAACTAGACAGCTACATGTAAAAGAATGAAATTAGAACATTCTCTAACACCATACATAAAAAAAAACCTCAAAATGCATTAAAGACCTAAATGTAAGACTGGATACTATAAAACTCCTAGGGGAAAACATAGGCAGAACACTCATTGACATAAATTGCAGCAATATCTTTTTGGATCCATCTCTTAGAGTAATGAAAATAAAAGCAAAAATAAACAAATGGGACCAAACTAAATTTAAAAGCTTTTGCACAGCAAAAGAAACTGTAAACAAAAGAAAAAGACAACCTACAGAATGGGAGAAAAAGCTTTGCAAATGATGTGAGTGATGAGAGATTAATCTCCAAAATATACAAACAACTCATACAGCTCAATATTAAAAAAACAAAGAATGCAATAAAAAAAATGAGCAGAAGATCTAAATAGACATTTCTCCAAAGAAGACATATAGATGGCCGAAAGGTACATGAAAAGATGCTCAACATCACTAATTATTAGAGAAATGCAAATCAAAACTACAATGAGGTATCACCTCACACTGGTCAGAATGGACATCATCAAAAAGTGAACAAATAGGGCTTCCCTGGTGGCGCAGTGGTTGAGAGTCCGCCTGCAGATGCAGGGGACAAGGGTTCGAGCCCCAGTCCGGGGAGATCCCACATGCCGCAGAGCGGCTGGGCCCGTGGGCCATGGCTGCTGAGCCTGCACATCCGGAGCCTGTGCTCCGCAACGGGAGAGGCCACAACAGTAAGAGGCCCGCGTACCACACACACACAAAAAAAGTGAACAAATAATAAATGCTGGAGAGGGTGTGAAGAAAAAGGAGCCCCTTTACCCTGTTGGTGGTAATGTGAATTGGTACAGCCACTAGGGAGAACGATATGGAGGTTCCTTTAAAATCTAAAAATAGAGCTACCATATGATCCTGCAATCCCACTCTGGGCATATATCCAGAGAAACTCATAATTTGAAAATGTACATGCATCCCAACATTCATTGCAACACTATTTACAATAGCAAAAACATGGAAGCAACCTAAATGTCTATGGACAGATAAATGGATAAAGAAAATGTGGTATATATATATATATATATATATATATATATATATATATATATATATATATATGGTGAAATATTACTCAGCCATAAAAATGAATGAAATAATGCCATTTGAAGCAACATGGATGCACCTAGGGATTATCATACTAAGTGAAGCAAGTCAAACAGAGAAAGACAAATATCAATTATACTGCTTATATGTGGAATCTAAAAAAAAGATACAAATGAATGTATATACAAAATAGAAATAGATCCACAGACATAGAAAGCAAATTTATGGTTATCAAAGGGGAGAGGGGTGGGGGAGGGATAAATCAGGAGTTCAGGATTGACATATGCACACTACTATATATAAAATAGATAACCAACAAGAAACTACTGTATAGCACAGGGAACTATACTCAATATTTTGTAATAACCTATAAAGGAAAAGAATCCGAAAAAAAATATATTCTTTCCTATACATATATAGATACAACTGAATCACTTTGCTGTACACCTGAAACTAACACAACATGTAAATCAACTATACTTCAGTAAAAACATAAAAAAAAATTATAATAGAAAACTCCAAGGAGTTGAGTTTGGTCAATATTAAGTATGTTAAATATATATAAAGAAAAATAAAAGGCAAACAGTGTTTGAGGAAATGTTACAAATTAAAAAGAGATTTATAATATTAACATGTAAAAAGTTCTTTGTAATTAATAAGAAAAAAAAACTAATAGTTCAAAAGAGCTGCGATGATATGAGAAGGAATGTTTAATAAGCATATGAAAAATATTCAACCACGTTTGTAATCAAATAACTGCAAATTAAAACAAAATACTCTGTTTTCATCTATTATAGTGGCAAAGATTTCTCAAGTAATAACTTTGTTTTTTTCAGTATTATACTTAGTCGGGTGAGGAAGAACCAAGAATTAGGCATAATTTCAAACTATTGGTAGACATTTAAGGTGACATAATTTTGCTGGATATCAGTTTTACACTCATAGTTACACTTTTGAGGATTTATTTTGTGGAAATGTGGTGAAGCAAACCAAAGATTTGTGAATGAGAATATTGACTGTAACATCACCTAAAGCAACAAAACATGGTAAACAACCTAAATGCCCAAGAGTAGGGGAAATATTAAATAAATTTTGGTACCTACACTTGTTGAAATATCATAGAGTCATTTAAAATCATACTTTAGATATTTAATATAATGGAAAATAATAAAAAATTAAGTTAACTTTTAAAAGAAGAGTATACAGCTCAATATTTAGAAGATTTGCAATTCAGTAAAAACAGTTTATGTGCCCAGGAAAAAGACAAGATGCTAAATATTAGTAATGTTTTGTACTTGAGGATATTATTAAAGATTAAAAAAATTTTTCTATTTAGACATTTTTCTATATTAGAAATTTTCTACTTATAAATATTTTTATATCAAAGCCATTATTTTGTTATAAAAATATTTAATATCAAATATTTTCAGTACAAAGTGATTAGTGGCAAATCAGAAATAGATCAGCTTTTAGAATGGAATAGTTGTTCAATAATATTGAATAAATGATTAGAACTCAATATTAATTCTTTTACATTTTATTGTGTTTTCTCTTTCTCAACCTTTTGTTTTCTTACACTTTGTTTCTATATCCTAATGTCTTGGACTAATTTCTTCACAATCTTTCTAAATGCTTTTTAAACTGTTGCTCACTGCTCTGTCACCATTTTTGTAAAGACTTAACTAATGACAATAATATACTGAGGAATTTTATACATTTGATATCAAAGATTAAAATTGCATTCAATTTTATTTTTCAGTCTTCAGTAAAAAAAAAAAATTATTAACAGAAAATGCTAAAGGGAAAAACAGAGGCCAAGGGCTAAGTATAACAAGAGAATACTTAGGTGTTTGGGAAGTTCTTACTCTCTAAGGAAGATTGGATGAACAGTTGAAGTAAAACGTCCTGGGCTGCTAAATTCCTAATCTTTATAAAATTAAATGATGAAAGAAATATTAACGTAGAATGATACTACAGGCTGAATGTTTGTGCCCCCACCCCCCAAAAAATTTATACGTTGAAACCAAATCCCCAGTATGTCGGTATTTGGAAGCAGGGCTTTGGGAGGTGATTAGGTCATAAGGGAGGAGCTCTCATGAATGGGATTAGGGGCCTTATAAAGGAGACCCCAGAGACCTGCTGCTCTGCCATGTGAGGATACTATGAGAAGACAACTCTCTATGAAGCTGCACCAGAAAACAAAACTGCCAGTGCCTTACTCTTGAACTTCCCAGCCCACAGAACTATGAGAAGTAAATTTCCATGTTTATAAGCTACTTGGTCTGTGGTATTCTGTTATAGAAGCCAGAACATACTAAGACAAGTGAGGTTTAATTTTTCCATGTGATCAATTAGAAGTATTTTGCTTTGAGCTTGACTTTGATAAAAAGTTAAAGTGCTAGATTCAAAAATGGATTATACAAATGCATGTATTTTCAGTCTTTCCCACTTTTTGTTTAAGAATGGCAGCATATCAGACTTCCTATTTTTAAACACAATGGATTAAACATATCCATAAAAGCAGGTCCCCTACCTTGCCAGAATACAAAGCAGTTTGAACAAAATAATCTTAAATGATACTTAGAAATTTTCTTAAGATCATCAATAAAATCATAGATGTATTGTGACCATTAGAGTTACTGCAGATAAAAAATATTTATCAAATATTTTCTGCCTCACTTACCAAATAGATAATTGATTTCAGTGCAGATGTGGTTCTTGGCATTACCAAGCTGCAAATTCTTAATTATGCAGGAAAGTTGAGCCTGAAAAGTAAAACAAAGAAACATGTATGAACTAATGTCAAATGTAAAATTAAAGCCTGTTTTATGGAAAACAATTGATATTTCTCATTTTATCAAAAAAGAAGCAAGCTTACAAATTGATCCATATAACATTTCCTTATAAATATAAAAAATCCACTGTCATTGCCTTTATTTATTCCCTTAGCTTTTCAGGTCTGAATCTGACAGATGTGTATTAAATGTATCAATTGCATTTACAAAAAACAGATTCTTTTAATTGCTAGAATATACCAACAGATATTCATAACATTACCATTTCATCACAGTACATCATGATATTTTTTTAACTACCATTTGCATCTTGATACACTCTTTAACATTTTTTTTCATTTATACTGGTATTACACAAGCAATATAATATGCTGTAGTGGGTTTAAACTCAATACTTGTAAATTAATTCCCAGTTGTCTTCATAAATACTCTAGAGTATTAGAAGGATGCACACTACATGAGCTATAAAATATTATTAGGAGTATCTAGTGAAATATCTACTTTTTATGACATTTTACAAAATTATTTAATGTCATAATGCCTCCTGATATAGGAGTAATGCCTCCTGATATACCAGTCATTTATATATATTACATATATATTATATATTATATTATATATATATATAATATTATATATTATATATATATATACCATATATACCATGTCATAATGCCTCCTGATATACCAGTCCTTTATAGAGGACTTCTACTTTAAAAGAAATTGATAAATACAGTAAAAAGCAAGAGTATTTTAATTTTGTGCAGTAAGCATCAAGTAGAAAGATGACTTACAGCTATTTTTCAAGGAATATTATAAAATGTGCCCAACTTTCAAGAGAAGTAATACTCTTGAAATAAATATCTTGAAACATTGTATAAAACCTGCTCCTTTATTCAAAGAAGGAAATATGATTTTGTGTGTGTGTGTGTATATAAATGAGCCTGAGTGTGAAAGATAGAGAGAGAGAGAGAAACAGAAATTAGAAGAAAATGAAAATCAAGTAAATAAATAAGAAGTCAAATGAAAAATAAAGCATCATGTCTATTTCATGTTTTAGGAAAATTAAAGCCAAGGCATATTAAACCAACGGAAAAAAGAAAAATAGTTATTTCATTGTCTAATTCATCTGTACATTTTATTTTATTTATACCTCTTGATTTAAGTCAGAATTTATCACCAAATCATCCAACACTGGCTTAGTATAATTTTTTGTCCTGTTTTGAAATTTCAAAATTCCACAGGTATCTTTAGATCTGAGTCCTTGTAGGGCCCAGAAGCAAAGGCATTCCTCCCTGTGTTGTTGAAAAAGAAAGGATTTAGTGTGAATCAAAAAGAAATGAAAGTAAAAAGGAGGGCAAAAAATGTCACATCTACAACTTGCCACTGTTGTTGGGCCTATTTTCCTTCCACTGGGTTAGTAACCTCAGTGCTCGCTACTGTCAAGTAAAATGGTCTGAGCAACACCCGTTTTCCCCAAACCCTTGACCCTTACTTGGCCTGCAGCTCTGACACGCCCTCATGCAGTGCATAGCAATGGAGTCAAGGAAATGGGCGGTTGCCAGGGGAACTGTGCCATACTTTTTTACTAACCACTTATATATTAGCTCTCACCTCATTTGTGATGAAGAGAAATGCATTTTTAAAATTGAAGAGCAGTATTGATTAGTCTAAAAAGCTTTAAATTGGGTTTCAAGGTATCACAGCTTTATTCACTGCCACATGTCAGCAATGTGACTTGTAAAATATTTGAGACTTTCTGCAAAAGCATTCCGATTTTGGTACCTCAGTTGTAATACATAACCCAAAAAGAAACAGTGAGCCATTTTTTTCTCATAGGTTTTATAAATCTGCATTAAAATTTTAAATTTTCAATAAAACAGAAAATTACTTGACTTTGTTCAAGGAAGTGAAAGAATAAATGTTCCTTCCTAAACTGAAACATATAGAAAATACTGAGATGCTGCCTCTTAGGCATGTAAGTTGCTCCAGTCATTTTATTTACTTTATTCAGACTCATCTTTACCAAAGTCATCCAGGCAGACTATGTGTGCATCATATGTATTTGGTTCTTATAATGCCAAACCATCAAGAAAACATACCAGTTGGGTTATTTTGGTCATATGGATATGGGTTTAAGTCCTAGGCATGACTTATACAAGGTGTATGACATAATGTAATTATCTAGTTAGTATTAAAAAAGAGACTTCTTTCCCAGGAAAACAGCCTTTTGAAAATAAACCACAATATTTTTATGTTAAGCAACTGCCCCAAATTATGAAGAAAGAGGAGAACTGGAAATGAAGAAACTAGAAAAGACCACGAAGAAATTAAGAGCTTTCCAGGGATTAATGTCCTAGAAGCAATAAGGCAAGAGAATCTTTTTTCCAGCTCCATATCATTGCACAAGGCAGAGCCACTCCCACTAAGGGCTGAAATCTGGATCAGAACAGGAAGGAGCACAGGCCAGCACGGAGCAAGGCTCTAGCCTTGTAGCCAGATCATCAGCCAGTACTCTCGCTTTCATGGCCAGCTTGACTAGCAAGACCTGAAATGTGTTCAGTAAGCCCTAAGGCCTGCTCCTTTAGGTAGTTTCACTTTGAGAAATAGATGTAAAAAGGAATCAACGCTAAAAGAGATTGTGGCTTCATTCTTGAGGCTACATTGGGAAAATAAGCCAGGGCACATTAATGTAGAGCACCAAGTAGAAAGTGTCAACTCTGTCACCATCACCACAACAGAGTAGTTATGTGTTTTCTTAGTGTCTGCCACTCAGTAAGTGACAGAGTGGAAACAAATTTACATAATAACCAAACTGGATGAAAAAAGACAGTAATGGCAAAATGTACGAACAGAAGCTATAAACAAGACAAAAAGTCTTGAATTTATGAAGTGGACTTAAATAATGTGGTAGGATCAGAGATGATCTAAAAGATGTTGTTAGAGATAGGACTACCGTGAGGTTATTTTAAAAAAGAAAGAAACAAAAGGGCCACAGTTTTACCTTTAATTGATCTTACTAAAGAGAAATAGCTGGTCGAAAGTGAACCATAACTCTCTAAAATACATTTAATTATTTTAAAATGTGCCTTAGTTAATTTTTAAAGATCCACACATAGTATCATTTTTGTCTTTTCTCCCAAGATAAAAGCTTCTGACAATTGAATCAGTACCTCTAACATTTTTTATGTATTTGCCACAGACATTCTAGTTCTGGGAATTTATCTTAAAATTTCTCACAAAATATAAAAATTGTGACACAAAGATGTTCTTCACAACATTGTTTATGACTCATTCATTCATTCAATAAAATTTCTGGAGAAATTTCAGTGGGCTAGGCAACGTGTCTGCTATTTAGAAAAAACCTAAATGCCATTAAAAGAGTAATCGTTAATTATGGTACATGCATATGATGAGCTATTATGTAGTTAGTAAAATGATTTTAATGGAATGTTTAATGACTTGGGAAAATGTTAATGATATAATATTGAGTAAAAAATGCACTTATAAAATATCACTTACCATATTATATGAGATATGTAAAAATTGCATTAAAATAAAGGAATACCCCAAAATATGAATGATAATTGCCCTTGGGTGGTGGAATGATGAATAATCTTCTCCCATGCATTGCTTTTTATAAAGAACATGTAATAATTTAATAATTTAATAATAATTAACAAATACTCATATTTTGGTAAGTTAGAAATATCATAACCTGACTCAACTGACCATCTAATTAGAATTTTACTCTGTAGGTGTAAGGACTTGATTGAGTCTGACCGAATGCAGGATATTCAGATAGCTTTTACAGACATGCTTCCCTGGAAAGCACAGTGCCTGATTTTGTGGATTGCCTATATACTTGTTTCACATTTTTAAAATGCCTTGTATTCTTAATAGTAAGCTGATATGTTTAAGACTTTTTGCTAATAATCAAAAGGAAGTTTAATATGTTTCTTTTTATATCAATTTTATGGATGTATTATTTTAAGTGTATATTTTGATGAATTCTAACAAATATTTACATTGATATACTATTTTAATAAAAACACAGATTATTTCCATGATCCTCAAAAGTTCCTTTGCATTGTGTGCTTTGTAGGTAATCTTTAGCCCCATCCCTGGCACCAAGCAAATATTGATCTGCTCTGTGTCACTATAGATCATATTTGCCTTCTAGAATTTCATATAAATGGAATCATACAGTATATACTCCTTTGTTTATGATTATTTCACTCAGCTTAAAGTTTTTGAACTTTGACCATGTTGTTGCGTGTATCAGTTTGGGATGCCATTATATATACTCCAGAATGGCTAAAAATAAAAAGATTTATGATATCGAGTGTTGGTGAGAAAGTGGAGGAACTCAAAATTTCACATACCACCAATGGGAATATAAGATGGTTTAGTCACTTTAGAAAACAATTTGGAGTTTCTTATTAAGTTAAACAAGTATTTATCATATGACACAGCAACTCAACTCTTAGGTATTTATCCAAAAGAAATGAAAACATATGTCTACAAAAAGATATGTATACAAATGACCATGGTAGCTGAACTAGAAACATATCATTTATAACAGCCACAATTAGAAATAATCCAAATATCTATTTACAGAAGGAAGAATAAACAAATTATGGTATATACACTCAATGGAATATTACTCAGTAGTAAAAAGTTGTCTTTTTAAGTATAATTTTTTAAAAGCTAGTTTAATAAAGTGTATTATCTTAAGAAAAAGGTTTTAACAGTGGGAAAATATTGTAGATTCACCACAATAATATACATACCACCACTCAGTAAGGAATTTTAAAAAAATTTTCTTCAATAAGTGGTGTTGGGAAAACTGGGCAGCTTGTAGCTTCTTGCAAAAGAATCAAACTGGGCTACCACTCTCTCAACACCATGCACAAAAATAAATTCAAAGTGGATTAAAGACTTAAATGTAAGACCTGAAACCATAAAACTTCTAGAAGAAAACATATACAGTAAGGTCTTTGACACAGGTCTTGGTAATATTATTTTGGATGTGTCTCCTCAGGCAAAGGAAACAAAAGCAAAAATGAACAAAATGGGACTACATCAAACTAAAAAGCTTTTGTACAGTGAAGGAAACTATAAACAAAATGAAAAGGGGACCTACTGTATGTGAGAAGATATTTGCAGACAATATATAAGATAAAGAATTAATATCAAAGAACTCATATAACTCAACATCAAAAAGAAAAACACAACCTGATTAAAAAATAGAGGATCTGAATAGATGTTTTTCCAAAGAAGACATACAGATGGCTCACAGGCACATGAAAAGATGCTCAACATCAATAATCATCAGAGAAATGCAAATCAATACCACAATGAGATATCATCTCACACCTGTCAGAATGGCTGTTATCCAAAAGACAACAAATAAGAAGTGCTGGCAAGGATGTAGAGAAAAGGGAACCCTTGTACACTGTTGGTGGGAATGTAAACTGTTACAGCCACTATGGAAAACAGTATGGAGATTTCTCAAAACATTAAAGATAAAACTACCATATGACCCAGCAATTCCACTCCTGGATATACATCTGAAGAAAATGAAAACACTAATTAGAAAGGACACATGCACCCCTATGTTCATTGCAACATTATTTACAATAGCCAAGATATGGAAGCAACCTAAATGCTCATCAATAGATGAATGGATAAGGAAGATGTGGTACGTGTGTGTATGTGTGATGGAATACTGCTCAGCTATAAAATGAATGAAATGTTGTCATTTGCGACAACATGGATGGATATAGAGGGTATTATGCTAAGTGAAACAAGTCAGATAGAGAAAGACAAATACTACATGATTTCACTTATATGTGGAATCTAAAAAACAAATGAACAAATATAACAAAACAGAAACAGAATTATAGATTCAGAGAACAAACAGGTGATTGTCAGAGGGGAGGAGGAGTGGGGAGGAAAGAAAAAGGTGAGGAAGATTAAGAGGTACAAATTTCCAGTTGCAAAATAAATGTCAGGGGTATGAAATACACATTGTGGGGATTATAGTCAAAAACTTTGTGTGGTTGCATATTGTAACTAGACTTACCATGGTAATCATTGTGAAATATATAGAAATATTGAATCATTATGTGTGTGACAGGTACTAAATGTGCTTAGGTCAAGTATCCTTCAAAAACAAACAAACAAACTCCTAGAAAAAGAAATCAGATTGTGGTTATGAGAGGCAGGGGGTGGGGGAGGGGGAATTGGATGAAGGTGGTCAAAAGGTACAAACTTGCAGTTACAAGTAAAATAAGCACTAGGGATGTAATGTACTACATGATAAATATAATTAATGTGCTGTATGCTCTATATGAAAGTTGTTAAGAGAGGAAATTTAAGAGTTCTCATCACAAGGAAACATTGTTTTTCTATTTCTTTTTTTTTTTGCGTTAGGTGGGCCTCTCACTGTTGTGGCCTCTCCCGTTGCAGAGCACAGGCTCCGGACGCGCAGGCTTAGCGGCCATGGCTCACGGGCCTAGCCGCTCCGCGGCATGTGGGATCTTCCCGGACCGGGGCGCGAACCCGTGTCCCCTGCATCGGCAGGCGGACTCTCAACCACTGCGCCACCAGGGAAGCCCTGTTTTTCTATTTCTTTAATTCTATATCTATATGAGATGACAGTTGTTCACTAGCTTCTTGTGATAATCATTTCATGATGTAAGTCAAATCATCATGCTGCACACTTTAAGCTATACAGTGCTGTATGTCAATTATATCTCAATAAAGCTGGAAGAACCTCTAAGCGCTAATCAAGGTATAATTAATAAATACAGTTATCAATTTTGAAGCATATTTGTCTATTATTCATTTTTAAGATGAAATAAAATTTTTGATATCATTTGTTATCTATTTAAGGGAAGGTAGTAAATATGTTAAAGCAGTCAGGAACTTGAAGTGAATAACTATTACACAAGAACTTGTATATTTTATATTGTCTCAAACTCCTGCTGTGCAGTCTTCTATCAACCTTTAGTGAAAACTTTATTTTTCTCAAATGAGAAACTCCGATAGTCAGAAATGAAATTGTTTCATTTTTCTTTCATTTAAAAATCAAGTACCGAACACAGAATTAGACATGGTCCCTGCTCAGTGGGTTTCACAATCTACAGTGCTAGCCTGATTTTCTTTCTGCTCAGACTCTATATTAGAGCACACACTCGACAGGAACCTGTTTACTATTGCTAAGATATACTCCTGTGCCTCAATACACTACTGAAAGAAAGTTCACAGTCCTTTGAAAAACCAGGGCCTTGGGCATTCTGGAAAGCCAGGCACAATAACATACACTTGTACCAAATAAAGGAGAGTTCTGTGTCAAGAATGGAATTCTGTTAATGGTTTGTCTTTTTCTAGTTTACTGTTTAAGAAAACTTGCCAGAAATATTTAGAGCCAACTTTACTTCTGAATGTGTGTAAGCTTAAAAGTCTAGCACAGTGCCTGAAATGTAGGAAGTACTTGTTGAATGGTGAAGCAAATTAAAAATGTGTTTGAAATAAAATACTCTATATCAACAATAATCCCAATATTCAGTCACAGTCTAAAATTATAAAATGATTAAATTCTAAAATAAAACCCCCAAAATTATCACTGTGATTTATCCACATTCATGATTTTCACAACACTGTTCAAATGGGCTCAAAAATCTCTGGCCATCATGGAAGTTTCTTACACCATTTTCTTGAATTTTTTTCTATCAGAAAATTCATTCTTGGTTTGCACAATAACAATAACATACACAGGAGGAAAATGTACTTGTTCAGACTCTGGGGAAAAATGAGAAATTTTACATATTGGAAACCTACTCTATCTCAAATACTAAGCTAAACAAGTTAATACATCTACTCAACAAATACTGTTTAAGTGTGGCAGGCATAGTTCTGGTCCTGGTGACATATAGAAGTAAAAGATTCAGAAATGCTCCTGGGACTCATGGATCTTACATTCCAGTGGAGGGAGCATGAGGTTAGGGGAGGGGAGAAGGAAGTGAGACAAAGAACAAATAAATTAGTATATAATATTATGTCTAGTTACAGACCTGGTTTCCTTCATTCTCAACACAATCTTGTTACTTCACTATTTTTTAAATGAGGAAATTGCAAACCAGAGGTATCATCTAACTTGTCCTCAAGTCATGCTCTAGTATGGTAGTAATTTAACCCAGGTCCTTCTGACTGGAAATCCTTTGTTGTTTCCATTTGTTTATATTAGGGAAAAGAATCCAAAGACAATCACTAAATTCAAAAATTATAACCAACAAGGAAGAAAATGGAGGGGGAACAGGAAAGGACTTCAGAAGTAAACACCTGTCTCTGTGTGAAAGCCATGAGGATGTGCCTTGTGTACTTCCCACTATGGGAAGTGTAACTGACCAGGGGCCCCACTGCTGCACCGTGAAACCCACTGTGACATTTGCACTGAGGCCACACTTCCCATGGGCTGCTCCTAGCCAGTCACCGAGCATAGCAAGGATATTAAGTGATGCCTATTCCTGGGAGACACTGGACTCCTCTGATAGCTGACTCTGGCTTGAAGACTCCCTAAAGCCCTTGCTAAAACTTCCTTAGACAGTATCAATTGTCAAGGACACTACCTTCCTTCTTTCTCTCACATTGTGGCCTGAAGGTGCTAAACACTTCCCTCACTATTTTATCTCAAAGGGGTGTTTTCTCTAATAAAATACTTGCATGTTTAATCCAATCTTGGTGTCTACTTCTCAGAAGTACAAGACAAGTGGCATCAACGTTCATCTGAGCAAATGAGCAGTAAGATGAAGATTTGGGACTGGCTCACCTACCACCTGGCAGGGGCAGAGGAAACCATCCTGGTTAGTATGATAGTCCTTGGCACAGTGTAACAGCTCAACTGCTAAAGATTTTACCAGTGATGACCTGGGGAAATGTCTCAGTGGAACAGAATGCTGTAGCAGGTGCGAAGATGCAGACATTGAAAAATAGGGGGGCGGGAAACAATGCATACAAAGACAGCAGAGTAGAACACTCTTCAGATGGATAATGAGAGACTGAGGGTTGTTAACAAGAAGTTTATGGTTAAGTGTGTGAACCTGGAGAGTCTCAGCGCTAGCTTACAAAGAGGCCCTTATCACCTGTAGTGGAAGTGTAAATACAATTAAGTGACAGGCTAAAGAATTAACTGCCAGAGGCACAGAGCTTCAGACATATTTGAATACTCAACCAAGGCAGTTTGTTGTGCAAAGATGAGGGCCCTGGTGGGAAAAACCTATGCTTATGAAACATGGGACAGGGAAATCTGGATGGCTGACCTTGAGGACTATTCAAACTTCTGGTCACCCCTGGACTCTCTGGGCTTGCAAAGATAGCCCATATTTCCTTAGTGAGAGCTAGTACTCCCACTGGAGGGGAAGATGATACAGAAGCTTCTCTCTCATAAGGTAATAGTTACCCCCTCTGGAGTTGTCCCAACTCCTCTTCTGACTGCCAGGCCAATAACTAAGGTCAAACCCCATCATAACCTGGGCAGAAGTGTGTTATCCTTGATAAGGGAGGAAAGAGACTCCACACTTAACAAATTTCAAGAATGAGCTGACATGTTCCAGCAACGGTAAAGGGAGGACCCCTTGGATTGGATTTTGAGGGTGTTTGATCAAGGGGACCACATATAGCTGGATAAGCAAGAATTCATTGCCTTAGATGTACTTTCTAAAGATATGGAATTTAACATCCTAGCAAGAACTCCAGGCAATAGGGCAACCTTGCTGCTGGATGGCTTTTAGAGGTCTGTGAAAAATAATGGCAAACTCTCAGCAAAATAAAAGTGCCAATATTGCCCTGGCAGATAGTAGAGGAAGGAATAATGAGGCTGAGGGAAGTGAGAGTGCTGAATGAATATGTTACATAAGCACAGAAGAGTCAAGAAGATATACCCTTCACCAAGACCATCAGAAATGTGCTGGTAAGAGGGGCACTGGAATAAGTAAAAAGCTCAGTGATGGATCTTCAGAGGCCAAGGATGCTAGGAGGGGCAGTTACAGAGCTGTGCTCTTTAACAACCGTGGGAATAATACCCTCCATCTAAGTAACAGAAGCCAGGTGATGGCACTTTATTGCCAGAGTTAAGTGGCTTCAATGATCATAATGACAGGTGAAATTGGAGAGACAGTCAAGGGATTTAACCTGCTGAGTTGTGGAAATGGTTAATAGAGTATGGCATCCTTACAGGCAGAAGGGACTGGCGGCCAACAATGTTGATGCTTGACATCTAAAATTAAGAAACAAAAAATGAACAAAAACCACAACGATGGAAGAGCAAGAAAGGATGCTGTAGCAGGTCCATGCTGCGAGGCAATCAGCCCCACCATCTGGGACATAGAATACTTTATAGTGTTGGAGGGTCCAGAAGACTCTATAGTGTTGGCAAAGGAGCAATGGGGAACTTATGGCAATCTCTAGTGGAGAATCACAACACAGACCTCTGGGATTCTGAAGTAAGGTCCGACACAGTAGAGAATTTATTCACTCTGAGAAATATCCGTGTTGCTGGCTCTAGTAAACACAGAACACTTGGTTATGGAACACATACTGACCATACATCTGAAACTGCCCATCATGAGCTGGATTCTGTTGCACCAATCAAATCATAATATCAAACAGACCCGGACACACGCCATTGGTCATGAGAAAGTAGCCCAGACCACATGTCACCCACTATGGTTACACCAGTGTCCCTCTGCTTATTTGTATGGGAGTTCCTGTATCACTAAGTAAAAGAGCAAGAAAACATCTGAGCTTGACATATGTGGCTAGAATACCTCAGTAGGTGGGTGCAAGTAAAATATGGACAGTGGTGGCATTATAGCCACATTCAGGATGGATTGGCCTTGAAAAAGTGGAGTGAAAAAAAATCTTCCTAATGGCAGCACTACAGGCAGTGCCCCTGGTCATCCGCTTTGAGTGGAAAGAGATGTAACCTTAGGTAAGAATACATATAGATTTCTGGGCAACGGTCAGTGGCCTGATCATTGGAGTCTAGAAAGAAATGAACAAGAACCTAAGAGACAAGGAGGTCCAGGATAGAGCCATGTTGATGGACATAAAGGAATAGGTACAAGGTATGAAGATTTTTGTATCACCCACTGTCTACCAGAAAGCATCCACTATGGAAAAGGCAATGAACAACAAAGTAGACAGAATGACTCCTGCAGTTGACATTAGCTAGTCTTCATTATCAGTCACTCCAGAACTGGCATGATGGGCACTAGCCATAGTGGCAGAGATAGGAGCTACATATGGGTCCAAAAACATGGACCTTACTTATGAAAACTGATCTAACCACTGCTACCTCCAAATATCCAACTTGTCAACAATGAAGACCAACACTGAGTCTCTGATATGGCACTATTTCCTAAAGAATTCAATTAATTAGTTGACTACATTGCCCCATTCTACCCTGGTTTAACTTACAGGGGTAGACAGTTATTCTGAGTATGAGTTTATCTTTTCTGCCTACAAAACTTTACCCAGTACTGCTCTACAATGGCTAATAGAATGCCTGAATCAAAGACATGGAATCACCCACAGCCTAGCATCTAATTTAGGGACCCACTTCACAGCAAAGGAAGTATGAGAGTGGGCCAATTACCATGAGGTCCACTAATCATAACATATACAGTGCCACTCAGAGGCATTCAGCATCATAGAATGCTTGACTAACTTCTAAATGTGCAGGTGAAGTGTCAGTGCTGAAAAAATGCTCTGAAAGGTTGGGGTATGTTTATCAAACCAGAGACCCCTATATGGTGCTTTGTCCACAGTAGGAAAGACACATGGGTCCAAAAACCAAGGAGTGGCGATTACTGACTCATTGAGGGATTTTGTGCTTCTTGTCCTCACACTCTTGAGCTCTGCCAGGGAATACACCAAGGGTCCCATCAAGCTATAAGTTATGGCTACTACCTAGAAACTTGGGTCTCCTGGTGCCTGTGGACCAACAGGAGAAAACAGCAGTCATCGTATTGGCAGGGGTAATTCATTCCGATCAGCAGAATGATGTAAGGGTGCTTGCACATGGGGAGACAGGGAGGAATGAATGTGGAGACCATTTGGATCTTAGTAATCCCTTGCCCTACTGTACCTGTGAACAGTCATATGAAGCAACCCGGACTGTAAGAGATATGATAGTAAGGGTTGAGATATGTCAGCGATGAAAGTTTGGTTCATACCATCAGGCAAGCCACCCAGACCTGCTAAGGGAATCAGTGAGAGTGAAAGGAATTTAGAATGAAGAGTGGAGGAGGGAGACAAGTACTGGTTATAACCCAGTGATCGGCAGTAATGATGGGAGATTTAGTTCATTCCACTCACCTCCCTCTTTTTCATCTTTTGCTCAGGAAGAAAGGCTCACGGAAACATGGAGGAGCTGCTCCTGGACCTGTGGGGAGAAGCAGATCTGAATGGGTCAAGCGGCTCGTTGCAGCAGCCAGGAGAATCAGCTTTGCAGACCCACCACTAGAGGGAGTGTTGCCGACCAAGGAGCCCAGCCACTGTGCTCCAAAAGCTATAGCCTCATTTATGCTGAGGTCATGTGTTCCACGGGCTGCTCCCAGCTAATGACTGAAATGGCAGGAATACTAAGGCAGACACATTCTTGGGAGGCAAAGTGACACCTCGGATGGACAGCTTTGGTTGGAGAGCACTCTTTGACAGCCTTGCCAAACCTCCCTTAGATTCAGGGCTGTCTAGAACACTGGCAACCAACCTTCCCTCCCTCTTCCCTTCACTGTGGGTCAGATTTGCATGTGGTTTTATTATCATCCCAGCTTTATCCAGCTCCCTTCCTGTTTTATTTCACACAGATATTTCTCCTAATAAAATCCCTGAACATTTAAATCTGCTTTGTCATCTGCTTTTTGAGGGCCTCTGTGACATCCATATATGTTATTAAGGTTGAGATTTATGGATAAGCCGCAGGTCCTTTTTAACACGCTGAGGAAAGTACTGCAAACAAGTGAAATGGCACATGGCAAATAAGTGAGAATAGGATAGTGTGACCATACAACACATTCTTTAAAAACCAGCATAGATAGTGTTATTGAAGACATTGCAACCGTTCATACTGTGGCTGAATTGCATCACTAGAGGGACAGAGAGCCTAAGTATTCTTGTCTCTCTATAAAAAACATGCAACCTAAGAAGACAGGCTGGACGAGGCTCAGGCTGCTGAGCACTGCAACCACAGGTGGTAAAAATTCTTTTCCAACACTTCTCTTCTTCTCTTTCAAAAATTAAAAGGATTGGATTCTCATTCCATCCCAACACTTGGGAAAATCTCTCACTCTGCCAGTTCCTTGCCATTTTGCTCCTGTCTCCCTTCCACAAACCCCCCTTCAAATTGCTCCACATCTACCTTACAGGGGCTTCCTCCCACTGACTTTCTACCAGATTTCTCACTTTCTTCCTTTTTGCTCTTTTTACCCATTTTCAATACACTCATTACAACAGATTCTTTGGAGAAAAGACAGGCTCTTCAGTAAGTGGTGCTGGGAAAACTGGACAGCTACATGTAAAAGAATGAAATTAGAACTCTCCCTGACACCATACACAAAAATAAACTCAAAATGGATTAAAGACCTAAATGTAAGGCCAGACACTATAAAACTCTTAGAGGAAAACATAGGCAGAACACTCTGTGACATAAATCACAGCAAGATCCTTTTTGACCCACCTCCTAGAGAAACGGAAATAAAACAAAAATAAACAAATGGGACCTAATGAAACTTAAAAGCTTTTGCACAGCGAAGGAAACCATAAACAAGACAAAAAGACAACCCTCAGAATGGGAGAAAATATTTTCAAATGAAGCAACTGACAAAGGATTAATCTCCAAAATATACAAGCAGCTCATGCGGCTCAATATCAAAAAAAACAAACCACCCAATCCAAAAACAGGGCAGGAGACCTAAATAGACATTTCTCCAAAGAAGATATACAGATTGCCAACAAACACATGAAAGGATGCTTAACATCACTAATCAAAAGAGAAATGCAAATCAAAACTACAATGAGGTATCACCTCACACCTGTCAGAATGGACATCATCAAAAAATCTACAAACAATAAATGCTAGAGAGGGTGTGGAGAAAAGGGAACCCTCTTGAACTGTTGGTGGGAATGTAAATTGATACAGCCACTATGGAGAACAGTATGGAGGTTCCTTAAAAAACTAAAAATAGAACTACCATACGACCCAGCAATCCCACTACCGGGCATATACCCTGAGAAAACAATAATTCAGAAAGAGTCATGTACCACAATGTTCATTGCAGCTCTATTTACAATAGCCAGGACATAGAAGCAACCTAAGTGTCCATGATAGATGAATTCATAAAGAAGATGTGGAACATATACAATGGAATATTACTCAGCCATAAAAAGAAACAAAATTGACTTATTTGAGGTGAGGTGGATGGACCTAGAATCTGTCATACAGAGTGAAGTAAGTCAGAAATAGAAAAACAAATACTGTATGCTAACACATATATATGGAATCCAAAAAAAAACAAAAAACACAAGGTTCTGAAGAACCTAGGGGCAGCACAGGAATAAACATGCAGACGTAGAGAATGGACTTGAGGACATGGGGAGGGGGAAGGGTAAGCTGGGACAAAGTGAGAGAGTGGCATGGACACGTATACTCTACCAAAGGTAAAATAGATAGCTAGTGGGAAACAGTCGCATAGCACAGGGAGATCAGCTCGGTGCTTTGTAACCACCTGGGGTGGGGGGGGGATTGGGATGGTGGGAGGGAGAAACAAGAGGGAAGAGATATGGGGATATATGTATATGTGTAGCTGATTCACTTTGTTATAAAGCAGAAACTAACACACCATTGTAAAGCAATTATACTCCAATAAAGATGTTAAAAAAACAAACAAAAAAAAGATTCTTGACCAAGGTTGAAAAGTTTCCAAAATCAGTCATCTTACTCTTATCAAAGAAACTAATAAAATCGTTAGAAAGGGGCTTCCCTGGTGGCGCAGTGGTTGAGAGTCCGCCTGCCGATGCAGGGGACACGGGTTCGTGCCCCGGTCTGGGAGGATCCCACATGCCGCAGAGCGGCTGGGCCTGTGAGCCATGGCCGCTGAGCCTGCGCGTCCGGAGCCTGTGCTCCGCAACGGGAGAGGCCACAACAGTGAGAGGGAGAGGCCACAACAGTGAGAGGACCGCGTACAGCAAAAATAAATAAATAAATAAAATAAAAATAAATAAAATCATTAGAAAGGACTTCTGAATGGTTAAAAATGACATTGAGTTGTTTGAGAAGCTGAGAGTTCATCCTGAAAGTTTTCAAGTTAAGGTAATCTGCCCACTTCCCAAGAGCTTTCATTTTCAATGATTCTTAAGTCTTGCCTATAAAAAATACCTAGGAGATTTTCTTTTTAAAAAGTGGGAAAATGATTAGCCATAGGTGCTTCGATAACAGTGTAGAGAATTGACAGTTTTTGAAAGTTCTTTAATCAGGTTATCATTTTATTTACATTACTTTATTTTCTTCTTCTGCAAAGAGCTAAAGATAAACTTTAGTCTGTCAAGAATGTCATAAACTCTGAATCATCAGTGTCAGAAATAATGGTATTTTTGCTCTTATAAACTTGTTCTCTTTTGGTTTGTTCTTGTGTTTCCTGAAATGAGAGTTTTCCAGGATTCAGAATTCAAAAAGTTTAGCATAATTGTTTTGAATTAAATTACCACCATCAAAGGTTTCCAATGTTAATATTTTTCTGTCAATCAAGAAAGGCAAAGTTTTGGGGAATCATTCATTTTAGGTCTTCATCAATATGAGCAAAAAACATGAAAAAGGATACATTACTTTTTCTTTCTTCAAGCATAAGTTTTTATTCATAGTTTCCTTATGTCTGCACTTATCTCTTTAAAGTTCCACTTAAGGTATAATGGAAAGGTCTCCATGAAATAAGCTAAGAATTCTGGAACTAAGTCATAATTCATTTCCTTTATCAGATACCTCTTCTCAAGGTAAGCTCGAAGTCAAAAATAAATGTCATAATACTTCTATATTTGCTGAAGCTGTTGTTGTGATGACAGAAATTACTTCTAAATATTTTGAATTACTTTTATCTACTATAAAAATGTTACATGCATTTTTTTTAAACATCTTTATTGGAGTATAATTGCTTAACAATGTTGTGTTAGTTTCTGCTGTATAACAAAGTGAATCAAATATATGTATACATATATCCCCACATACCCTCCCTCTTGTGTCTCCCTCCCACCCTCCTTATCCCACCCCTCTAGGTGATCACAAAGCACCGAGCTGATCTCCCTGTGTTATGTGGCTGTTTCCCACTAGCTATCTATTTTACATTTGGTAGTGTATATATGTCCATGCCACTCTCTCATTTCGTTGCAGCTTACCCTTCCCCCTCCCCATGTCCTCATGTCCATTACCTACATCTGCATCTTTATTCCTGTCCTGCCCTTAGTTACATCAGAATCTTTTTTTTTTAGATTACATATATATGTGTTAGCAAACGGTATTTGTTTTTCTCTTTCTGAATTATTTCACTCTGTATGATGGAACCTAGGTCCATCCACCTCACTACAAATAACTCAATTTCATTTCTTTTATGGCTGAGTAGTATTCCGTTGAATATATGTGCCACATCTTCTTTATCCATTCATCTGTCAATGGACACTTAGGTTGCTTCCATGTCCTGGCTATTATAAATAGTGCTGCAATGAACACTGTGGTACCTGTCTCTTTTTGAATAATGGTTTGCTCAGGGTATACGCCCAGTGGTGGGATTGCTAGGTCATATGGTAGTTCTATTTTTAGTTTTTTAAGGAACTTCCATATGGTTCTCCAGGGTGGCTATATCAATATACATTCCCACCAACATTGCAAGAGCGTTCCCTTTTCTCCACACCTTCTCCAGCATTTATTGTTTGTAGATTTTTGATGACAGCCATTCTGACCAGTATAAGGTGATACCTCATTGTAGTTTTGATTTGCATTTCTCTAATGATTGAGCATCCTTTCCTGTGTTTGTTGGCAATCTGTATATCTTCTTTGGAGAAATGTCTATATAGGTCTTCTGGCCATTTTTTGATTGGGTTCTTTGTTTTTTTTGATATTGAGCTGCATGAGCTGCTTGTATATTTTGGAGATTAATCCTTTGTCAGCTGCTTCATTTGAAAATATTTTCTCCCATTCTGAGGGTTGTCTTTTTGTCTTGTTACAGTTTCCTTTGCTGTGCAAAAGCTTTTAAGTTTCATTAGGTCCCATTTGTTTATTTTTATTTCCATTTCTCTAGGAGGTGGGTCAACAAGAATCTTGCTGTGATTTATGTTAAAGAGTGTTCTGCTTATGTTTTCCTCTAAGGGTTTTATAGTGTCTGATCCTACATTTAGCACTTTAGTCCGTTCTGAGTTTATTTTTGTGTATGGTTTTAGGAAGTGTTCTAATTTCATTCTTTTACATGTAGCTATCCAGTTTTCCCAGCACCATTTATTGAAGGGGCTGTCTTTTCTCCATTGTATATTCTTGCCACCTTTATCAAATAAGGTGACCATATGTGCATGGGTTTATCTCTGGGCTTTCTATCCTGTTCCATTGATCTATATTTCTGTTTTGGTGCCAGTACCATACTGCTTGATTACTGTAGCTTTGTCATATAGTCTGAAGTCAGGGAACCCGATTCCTCCAGTTCCGTTTTGCTTTCTCAAGATTGCTTTGGCTCTTTGGGGTCTTTTGTGCTTCCATACAAATTGTGAAAACATTTTTTCTAGTTTTGTGAATAATGCCATTGGTAGTTTGGTAGGGATTGCATTGACTCTGTAGATTGTTTTTGGTAGTATAGTCGTTATCAAAATGTTAATTTTTCCAATCCAGGAACATGGTGTATCTCTCCATCTGTTTGTATCATGTTTAATTTCTTTCATCAGTGTCTTATAATTTTCTGCATACAGGTCTTTTGTCTCCTTAGGTACGTTTATTCTTAGGTATTTTATTCTTCTTGCTGCTATAGTAAATGAGAGTGCTTCCTTAATTTCTCTGAGATTTTTCATCATTAGTGTATAGGAATGCAAGAGATTTCTCTGCATTAATTTTGTGTCCTGCTACTTTATCAGATTCATTGATTAGCTCTAGTAGTTTTCTGATAGCATCTTTAGGATTCTCTGTGTTTAGTATCATGTCATCTGCAAACAGTGACAGTTTTACTTCTTCTTTCTGATTTGTACTTCTTTTACTTCTTTTTCTTCTCTGATTTCTGTGGCGGAAACTTCTAAAGCTATGTTGAATAATAGTGGTGAGAGTGGACAACCTTGTGTTGTTCCTGATCTTAGCAGAAATGGTTTCAGTTTTTCACCATTGAGAATGATGTGTACTGTGGGTTTGTCATATATGGCCTTCATCATGTTGAGGTAGGTTCCCTCTCTGCCTACTTTCTGGAGAGTTTTTTTTTTTTTTAATTTATTAATTTATTTACTTTTGGCTGTGTTGGGTCTTCGTTTCTGTGCGAGGGCTTTCTCTAGTTGCAGCAAGTGGGGTCCACTCTTTTTCATGGTGCGCGGGCCTCTCACTATCGTGGCCTCTCTTGTTGCGGAGCACAGGCTCCAGATGCGCAGGCTCAGTAGTTGTGGCTCACAGGCCTAGTTGCTCCAAGGCATGTTGTATCTTCCCAGACCAGGGCTCGAACCCGTGTCCCCTGCATTAGCAGGCAGATTCTCAACCACTGTGCCACAAGGGAAGCCCCCTCTGGAGAGTTTTTAACATAAATCCTTAATGAATTTCGTCAGAAGTTTTTTCTGCATCTATTGAGATGATCATATGGTTTTTATCCTTCAATTTGTTAATATGGTGTATCACACAGACTGATTTGCGTATATTGAAGAATCCTTGCATTCCTGTGATAAACCCTACTGGATCATAGTGAATGATCCTTTTAATGTGCCTTTGGATTCTGTTTGCTGGTATCTTGTTGAGGGTTTTTGCATCTATGTTCTTCAGTGATATCGGCCTGTAGTTTTCTTGCTTTGTGACATCTTTGTCTGGTTTTGGCATCAGGGGGATGGTGGCCTCGTAGAATGAGATTGGGAATGTTCCTCCCTCTGTTATACTTTGGAAGAGTGTGAGAAGTATAGGTGTTAGCTCTTCTCTAAATTTTTGATAGAATTTGCCTGTGAAGCCATCTGGTCCTGGCTTTTTGTTTGTTGGAAGATTTTTAATCACAGTCTCAATTTCAGTGCTCCAGATTGGCCTGCTTATATATTCTATTTCTTCCTGGTTCAGTCTCGTAGGTTGTGCTTTTCTAAGAATTTGTCTATTTCTTCTAGGTTGTCCATTTTATTGGCATATAGTTGCTTGTAGTAATCTCTCATGATCCTTTGTATTTCTGCAGTGTCAGTTGTTACTTCTCCTTTTTCATTTCTAATTCTGTTGTCTTCTCCCTCTCTTTCTTGATGAGTCTGGCTAATGGTTTATCAATTTTGTTTATCTTCTCAAAGAACCAGCTTTTAGTTTTATTGATCTTTGCTACTGTTTCCTTCATTTCTTTTTCACTTATTTCTGATCTGATCTTTATGATTTCTTTCCTTCTGCTAACTTTGGGTTTTTTGTTCTTTCTCTAATTGCTTTAGGTGTAAGGTTAGCTTGTTTATTTGAGATTTTTCTTGTTTCTTGAGGTAGGATTGTATTGCTATAAACTTCCCTCTTAGAACTGCTTTTGCGGCATCCCATAGGTTGTGGGTCATCATGTTTTCATTATCATTTTTTCTAGGTATTTTTTAAAAAATAAATTTATTTATTATTTTTATTTATTTTTGGCTGTGTTGGGTCTTTGGTGCTGTGCACAGGCTTTCTCTAGTTGCGGCTAGTGGGGGCTACTCTTCATTGCGGTGCACGGGCTTCTCATTGTGGTGGCTTCTCTTGTCATGGAGCGTGGGCCCTAGGCGCACCGGGTTCAGTAGTTGTGGCACGCGGGCTCAGCAGTTGTGGCTCGCAGGCTCTAGAGCACAGGCTCAGCATTTGTGGTGCAGGGGCTCAGTGGCTCCGCAGCATGTGGGATCTTCCCGGACAATGGCTCGAACCCGTGTCCCCTCCGTTGGCAGGCAGATTCTCAACCACTGCGCCACCAGAGAAGCCCCTCTAGGTATTTTTTGATTTCCTCTTTGATTTCTTCTGTGATCTCTTGGTTATTTAGTAGCATATTGTTTAGCCTCCAAGGGTTTGTATTTTTTACATTTTTTCCTGTAATTGATATCTAGTCTCATAGTGTTGTGGTAGGGAAAGATACTTGATATGATTTCAATTTTCTTAAATTTACCAAGGCTTGATTTGTGACACAAGATATGATCTATCCTGAAGAATGGTCCATGAGCACTTGAGAAGAAAGTGTATTCTGTTGTTTTTGGATGGAATGTCCTATAAATATCAATTAAATCCATCCTGTTTAATGTGTCATTTAAAGCTTGTGTTTCCTTATTTTTTTTTTATTTTTTTTTTTTATTTATTTATTTTTTTTTTGCGGTACGCGGGCCTCTCACTGTTGTGGCCTCTCCCGTTGCGGAGCACAGGCTCCGGACGCGCAGGCTCAGCGGCCATGGCTCACGGGCCCAGCCGCTCCGCGGCATATGGGATCCTCCCAGACCGGGGCACGAACCCGTATCCCCTGCATCGGCAGGCGGACTCCCAACCACTGCGCCACCAGGGAGGCCCGTGTTTCCTTATTTATTGTCATTTTGGATGAACTGTCCATTGGTGAAAGTGGGGTGTTAAAGTCCCCTACTGTGATTGTGTTACTGTCAATTTCCCCTTTTCTGGCTGTTAGCATTCGCCTTATGTATTGAGGTGCTCCTATGTTGGGTGCATAAATATTTTCAATGGTTATATCTTCTTCTTGGATTGACCCCTTGATCATTATGTAGTGTCCTTCTTTGTCTCTTGTAATAGTCTTTATTTTAAAATCTGTTTTGTCTGATACGAGAATTGCTACTCCAGCTTTCTTTTGATTTCCATTTGCATGGAATATCTTTTTCCATCCCCTCACTTTCAGTCTGTATGTTTCCCTAGAGCTGAAGTGGGTTTCTTGTAGACAGCATATATACTGGTCCTGTTTTTGTATCCATTCAGCGAGTCCGTGTCTTTTCATTGGAGCATTTAATCCATATACATTTAAGGTAATTATCGATATGTATGTTCCTATTACCATTTTCTTAATTGTTTTGGGTTTGTTTTTGTAGGTCTTTTCCTTCTCTTGCATCTCCTGTCTAGAGAAGTTCCTTTAGCAATTGTTGTAAATCTGGTTTGGTGGTGCTGAGTTCTCTTAACTTTTGCTTGTCTGTAAAGGTTTTAATTTCTCCATTGAATCTGAATGAGATCTTTGCTGGATAGGGTAATCTTTGTTGTAGGTTTTTCCCTTTCGTCACTTTAAATATGTCCTGCCACTCCCTTCTGGCTTGCAGTTATTCTGCTGAATATTCAGCTGTTAACCTTATGGGGATTTCCTTATATGTCACTTGTTGCTTTTCCCTTTCTGCTTTTAATATTTTTTCATTGTATTTAATTTTTATAGTTTGATTAATATATGTCTTGGCTTGTTTCTCCTTGGATTTATCCTGTATGAGAATGCGTTTCCTGGACTTGACTATTTCTTTTCAAGTTTGCAACTATAATCTCTACACATATTTTCTCAGTCCCTTTCTTTTTCTTTTTCTTCTGGGACCTGTATAATTCGAATGGTGGTGCGCTTAATGTTGTCCCAGAGGTCTCTAAGACTGTCCTCAATTCTTTTCATTTTTTCTTTATTCTGCTCTGTGGTAGTTATTTCCACTATTTTATCTTCCAGGTCACTTATCTGTTCTTTTGCCTCAGTTATTCTGCTACTGATTCCTTCTAGAGAATTTTAAATTTCTTTTGTCGTTTTGCTCATCATTGTTGGTTTACTCTTTAGTTCTTCTATGTCCTTGTTAAACATTACTTTTATTTTCTGCATTCTATTTCCAAGATTTTGGATCATCTTTACTATCATTAGTCTGAATTCTTTTTCAGGTAGACTGCCTATTTCCTCTTCATTTGTTTGGTCTGGTGGGTTTTTCCCTTGCTCCTTCATCTGCTGCATATTCCTCTGTCTTCTCACTTTTTTTAACTTACTGTGTTTGGGGTATCCTTTTCACAGGCTGCAATTTCATATTTCCTGTTGTTTTTGGGATCTGCCTCCACTGGGTGAGGTTGGTTCAGTGGGTTTTGTAGGCTTCCTGGTGGAGGGGACTGGTGCCTGTGTTATAGTGGGTGGGATTGGATTTGTCTTTTGGTGGGCAGGGCCATGTCCAGTGGTGTTTTTTTGGGTGTTTGTGAACTTAGTATGATTTTTTATTTTTTTGCTGTTTTTTTTTTGTTGTTGTTGTTTTGTGGCAGGGAGACGTACCTGCTGAGGGTGCTGCTGGTGATCACGAGCAGTTCAGTGTTGCCAGAGTATGAAGTTTGCAGCTGGAGAAGGTGACAGTGGTTCAGAAGAGGTGGACCCAATGCAGGGTCCTGGAGGGTTTTGAAGACTGAAGGAAGGAGATCGGTCTTTTCTGAAAGGCAGTGAGGAGAGTAATGTGATCTGTTGCCTTAGTTTGGTTTCCACAAGCACAGGCCTTTTGACAAGGATTTGGGTGAAGTCATTTGTTTGCCAGGTGATTCTAGGAAGCAGGTCAGGGAGTAGGGAAGCCTTCCTAGTAATTGGATATCACATGCTCTCAAAACGCTCTTCTAATGGGGAGGGTTGTGTTCCTGTCTTGCTAATTGTTTGGCATGGGGCATCCAGCACTGGAGCTTGCTGGCCATTGGTTGGAGCTGGGTCTCAGTGTTGAGATGGAGATCTCTGGGAGAGCTCTTGTTGATTGATATTATATGGGGCCGGGAGGTCTCTGGTGGTCTAATGTCCTGAACTGGGCTCTCCCACTTCAGACGCTCAGGCCTGACACCAGGTCAGAGCACAAAGACACTATCAGCCACACCACTCAGAAGAAAATGGAGAAAAAAGGAAAGGAAAATAATAATAAATTTTAAAAAATTTAATTATTAAAATAAAAAAGTAATAATAATAAAAAAAGATGAAAACAACCAAACCAACAAACAAATCCACCAATGATAACAAGTGTTAAAAACTATACTAAGATAAACATAAAAATCAGAAAGAAGTCAGTTGCAGACAGCAAACCCCAAGCCTACAGTTGCTCCCAAAATCCACCACCTCAGTTTGGGGATGATTCGTTGTCTATTCATGTATTCCACAGATGCAGGTTACATCAAGTTGTTTGTAGGGATTTAATCTGCTGCTCCTGAGGATGCACAGAGAAATTTCCCTTTCTCTTCTTTGCTTGCACAGCTCTCGAGGTTCACCTTTGGTTTTGGCCCCACCTCTGTGTGTAGGTTGCCCTAAGGTTTCTGTTCCTGCCCAGACAGGACAGGGTTAAAGCAGTGGCTGATTTGGGGGCTCTGGCTCACTCAGGCCTGGGGGAGGGGGGAGGAAGAGGTATGGTAGTTATAATTGGAATGCAGTGCAAGCCTGAGGCAGAAGAGGTTGGCGTGAGTTGCAACAGCCTGAGACGTGCCGTGTATTCTCCCAGGGAAGTTGTCCCTGGATCACAGGACCCTGGCAGTGGCAGGCTGCACAGGCTCTTGGGGTGGGGGTGTGTGTGGATAGTGACCTGTGCTTGCACACAGTATTCTTGGTGGCTGCAGCGGCAGTGTTAGCGTTTCATGCCCATCTCTCGTGTCCGAGCTGATAGCCATGGCTTGCGCTCGCCTCTGGAGCTCATTTAGGTGGTGCTCTGCCTTCTGTGGGCAGACAGGGAAGGAATCCCCTCTCCTTGTGCACCCCGAAACGATGGTCTTGCCTCTTAGGCAGGTCCAGACTTTTTCCCAGACTCCCTCCAGGCTAGCTGTGGCGCACTAGCCCCTTTGAGGCTATGTTCATGCAGCCAACCCCAGTCCTCTCCCTGGGATCTGACTTCCTAAGCCCGAGCCTCAGCTCCCAGCCCCAATCTGCCCCAGCGGGTCAGCAGACAAGCCTCTCGGGTGCTGGTCAGCATCGATCCTCTGTGCGGGAATCTCTCCGCTTTGCCCTCGGCACCCCTGTTGCTGTGCTTTCCTCTGTGGCTCCGAAGCTTCACCTCTGTCACCCACCATCCCCGCCAGTGAAGGGGCTTCCTAGTGTGTGGAAACTTTTCCTCCTTCACAGCTCCTTCCCAGAGGTGCAGGTCCCTTCCCTACTCTTCTGTCTCTGTTTTTTCTTTTTTCTTTTGCCCTACCCAGGTACGTGGGGATTTTCTCGCCTTTTGGGAAGTCTGAGGTCTTCTGCCAGCGTTCAGTAGGTGTTCTGCAGGAGTTGTTCCACATGCAGATGTATTTTTGATGTATTTGTGGGGAGGAAGGTGATCTCCACATCTTACTCCTCCACCATCTTGAGGTCCCCCCTCGCCTTTTTCTTTCTTAACTAAACTTATCAACCATTTTTAGCAATGCAGCAAAAGTTAAGACTGAATGCTGTATTTTTAACAAAAATTTCACAGGTGGCACTAAGATATTTTTAAAACTTATATCAAAATTATAAGTTTATGGAAATATAGTTTCTCAAGATCAAGATTAAGCAGTGTATATATTGGTAACGTTTTTTTTTTTCTTTTTTTTTTTTTTTTGCGGTACGCGGGCCTCTCGCTGTTGTGGCCTCTCCCGTTGCGGAGCACAGGCTCCGGATGCACAGGCTCAGCGGCCATGGCTCATGGGCCCAGCCGCTCCGCAGCATGTGGGATCTTCCCGGACTGGGGCACGAACCCGTGTCTCCTGAATCAGCAGGCAGACTCTCAACCACTGTGCCACCAGGGAAGCCCTGGTAATGTTTATATATGTAATATATATGCCGTTGTCTGTGTATATATATATACATATATATATATATATTATACCTATATCTAAGTATCTATATCTATACTTGATTATAGTGTCAAACTATGGCATCCATTACAACATATGGATATATGTTCTGAATTTCTCAGTTGATAAAATAGGTTGGTCACTTGTATTTTTGACTTTCATTCTTTTTTGAAGAGTCATGTAACTTCTTAAGGTAGAGAACTATCTAGCATAACATCAATTTCCTTTTCATTACCTTCTTGATTTCCCCATGAAATAAAGGCTTGTGTTCGTCCCAGAACATCTCTAAAATTTCCATGCACTCTTTGTTTTCTGAAATAATTCTTGAGGCCCTTAATATATCCGTGACTCACATCTAAAGATACATTGTATATATTATACTTGATCAAACCCTTTCCAAGAAAAACTGCAATATGTGTGGTGATAAAACTATCTTATAACTTTTTTTGTGTGTTTATATGTCTACTAGATAAGCCCAAAGTTTTGAAAGAAACCAACTTTATTCAAAGATTGATTAATTCAATGTTGTTGAAATACTTTCTGTCTTCCCAAAGAAAGCATTATTATATTTTTATGCAGGAGAGTAAAGATCCTAATGTAACCATTCCTCCTCCTCTTCAATGCCCCCCCCCACCTAAAAATGCACACAAATCTTTTGGTTACAAGGGGAAGTTTAAATAAATGCATTTATTTCCTCTCTTCCCTGAGGTCCATTAAAATGAAAGAAGGAAAAAAATGATAGTAAACTCATAAATGAAAGAACAGGTAAGGGGCCTCAGTAATTAAGAAATTATAATACATTTTTAGAAGATATGGAGCAGATAGAAAAAAAAGAAATAAAGGAAGCTATTTCCAAGGGAAAGTGAAAAGTAAGTAGAGATATAAAGGGAGCCTATTTTCTCTTGAGAATCTGAGAACATTGGGAATTGAGAAATACCAGCTAAGATGGGATCAGATAGGAGACTGGGTGCTAAAAATACATTAATTAAAAGTCTACATAAGGGAGACTCACTGCCCTAAACACAAATCATTCCCCTAATTTGGGTACAGAATGCCAAGCAGATAAGTGTCCAGCTCTGATAATAAATAAGTCAACAAATTAAGTTAAATCTGCAGTGTCCTCTCAATCAAAATTGAAAGACATAAGTGTCTTAGTTTAGGCTGCTATAACAATGAACCATAGATTAGGTAGCTTATCAACAATGAAATTTATTTCACACAGCTCTGGAGGCTGGCAGTCTGTGATTACAGTGCCAGCATGGCCACGTTCTAGTGAGAGCCCGCTTCCAAGTTGTGGACAACTCTCTTCTCATTGTATCCACACATGAGATAAGAGAGAGCTTACTGAAGAGAGCTAGAGAGCTCTCTGGGGGTCCCTTTTATAAGGACACTAATTCTATTCATGAGGGCTTCACCCTTATGACCTAATTACCTCCCAAAGATCTTACCTCCTAATACCATCACTTTTGGGGTTAGGATTTCAACATATGAATTTTGGGGGGATACAAACATTCAGTCCATTGCACTGAGATCATTGATTTTTGCATTTTGGTGACTTCAGAAAATTGGCTAATTCTTTGTATCACCATCATAAAGCAAACCTGCTTGTTAATAAAACTAAAGAATTGGCTATTCTCACTGCCTCCACTTCCAAGCTTGTCATTCTCTCTTGGACCTATTCCATGAAACAGCTTTTGACAGGGTCACCAAAGGCCCCTATATTTTAAAATCTTATGGTCAGTATTCAATTTTCCTTTCCTCTCCTTTTTTCTTTTCTTTTTTTTTTTTGTTGTTGTCTTTCCTGTGAGCCTCAATAGTTGCTCTTTCCTTCTTCCTTGAAACACTGTTTTTACCTGGATTCCAGATTCCACACTGCTGTTTAATTTGCTACCTCACTAGCTGATCCTTCTCAGTGTCCTCCTCACTGGAGTCTTCTCTTACCAACTCCTAAGCATTGGTGTGCCTCTAAGCTCAGCACTGAGACCCCTTCTCTCTATCTACACTCTTCATAGATGATCTCATGTGGTCCCATCCAACAAACAGAATTGTTAAAAATGTTTTAAGTCACAACATTTTGAGCTGATTTATTTCACAGTAATTCCTAAGTGAAATATAGGATTAACTAAGGGATTGCATATATACGTATTTGCATATCCATTGCTATAAACACAGACTTTTAAAATATAAAATGCAGCATTCTGTCAAGGTTGTCTTGAAAATTGCACTTTGTTGGTTTCACTTTTTATAAATAGGATTTAGGCCATTAAATATCCATCAACATCATTGATGGTGGCTGCATACTTAATTATTTGGATGTGCCAACATTTATTTAAATAATACTTTGTCATTGGACATTAAAGCTGTACTCAATTGTTTTACTATTGTAAACAAACATTTAATGAGCATCCTTATAGCTAAATCTTCGCACATCGTGATACTTATTCATAATAAACATTTGGAAGCATAGTTCTTAAATCAGTTAAGTAAAGACTTTTGTTAAGTTTCTGTGAAGAAAGTCTATAACCAATTTACGTAACTACCAGCATGCAAAAGAACTATATCACTGGTTCTTAACGCCCAAGTTAATTTTTGATATCTAGTCTTAACACTGTATAAGAAAATAAATATATTTGAAACTTGAACTTGTGATATTGAGAAGAATATCACTAGAAGGCAAAAAATTTCATCCTTATGATGAATGATAGACTATTCATTAAAGACAAATTCTTTATCTCAGAAATTGAAGAGAAGGGCACTTGAAAATTAGTTCTCACTTACAATTTGAATAGAAAAGAACTATATTCAGGAAAAACTCTAACTATATCATTTTAATTTTATTATAACTTCCTTTGAATCCTGGATTCTCGTTTTATTAAAAAAATATTGATAGGCATTTAAGGCTTGGTTTAGCTGCTTTCCTTACATTAATTATTTTAGTTATACTGTTATAAATAAACTGTTAGCTAAAGAGTACCTTATGCTTGTGGAATTATCTTTACTCTTTAGATTAAAAAACAAGGTTTCCAAAACATTTGGCATTTTTTAATACTGGTCTTTTTAAAGGTTTCATTGAGGTATAATTTTTATACAATAAGCCATATATACTTAATAAGTGCAATTTTATGTTTTGATACATGTATAAACCTGTGGAAACGTTACCAAAATTAAGATAATGAACATATTGATCACTCTCCAAAAGTTTCTTCACTTCCCACTTTTATGTATCTTTCTCATTCCTTTTTGTACCCCACGCCCCAACTCTCATCCTGGGTGATGACTTATCTGCTGTCACTAAAGGTTACTTTGCATTTTCTAGTTTTATATACACGGAATCATACATAATGCAGTCTTTTTTTTGCCTGGTTTCTTTTACTGACATAATTATTTTGAAATTCATCCATGTTGTTACCCATATCAATGGCTCATTCCATTAACTTATACAGTCTGTCTTCAAGTGATATTATACCACTTCCTGTATAAGAATTTGACAACAGTGTACTTTAATTTTCCCTTCCTTGCCCTTATTCTATAGTTGTAATATAGTTTACTTACATATATATGTGTGTATATATACATATATATATATATATTCAACATGACATTGAAGTTGTATCTGTTTAAACAGTTGCATATTTTAAAGAAATTTAAATATAAGGAAAATATTTTATATTTACACATTTTTACCATTTCTGATGTTTTGCATTTTTTTGGGTAAATCAATATTTCTTTCTCATATAATTTTCCTTCTGCCTGAAAAAATTGTCTTTAATATTTCTCATAGTGTGGGTCACCTGATGATGAATTCTTTTAGCTTTTGGAGGTCTACAAAATTGTCTTTATTTCAATTTCATTTTTGAAAATTATTTCCTTTAGGTATAGAAATATAGGTTGCCATTTGTTTAATACTTTCTAAAAATTTTTATTTATTTTTTATACAGCAGGTTCTTATTAGTTATCTATTTTATACATATTAGTGTATACATGTCAATCCCAGTCTCCCAATTCATCCCACCACCACCACCACCCACCTCTTTCCCCCCTTGGTGTCCCTACGTTTGTTCTCTCTGCCTGTTAATACTTTGAATGATGTTGATTCACTGTCTTCTCATATTTTTCCCATTAAAAATCTACTATCCTCCTTGTTTTGTTTTTGTGCATGTAATGTATTCTTTTTCTCAGGCTGGCTTTAAAATTTTCTCACTATCTTCATTTTTAATCAATTTATTTATGATATGTCTTGGTGTCATTTTCTTTATGTTTCTTGTGCTTAGCTTTTGTTGAGATTCTTGGATTTGTAGGTTTATAGTTTTGATACCCCTTTTGCTTGAGGTATTCCAAGTATATACCTATTAGTCCACATAAAGTTGTCCTATAGCTCACTGATGCACTTTTCTTTTTTATTATTATTTTTTCCTCTGTTTTATTCTAAATGGTATCTATTTTTATTGCTTCAAGTTCACTAATCTTTTCTTCTTCAATGTCTAATCTTCTATTCATCCATTCTAGTGGGCTTTTTTTTTTGGTCAGAAATTATACTTTTCATTTCTTACAGTTTAATTAGGAATTTTTAAATAATATCTTTTATTATTAAGTTCAGTCTCTACTGAACTTTTTGAATATATGAAATTTATGGAATACAGTTACAATAACTTTTAATATTTTTGCTTATTTTGACATCTGTGTTAGTACAGGATTGGTTTCAATTGATTGATTTTTTTTCCCTCATCATGTGTTATAATTTCCTTCTTTGCATGCTGATTAACATTTGGATTCAAGACGTTGTGTCTTTTACCTTTTCGGGTGGTAAACAATTTTGTATTTCTAAAATATTCTTAAGCTTTGCTTTGGGATGCAATTCAGTTTTAGAAATAGTTTGAGCCATTCTGGTCTTGCATCTACTTTAGAACTGGAGGGTGTTTGTCTAGGGCAAATTATTCCATTATAATGAGGGAAGACTCTTCAGAGTACTCTGCCCAATTATGAGGTCTTTCCAGTCTGGCTGGTGGGAATGATACTATCATAAGTGTTGGGCACCATTTCCTCTAATATTGGGGGGTGGATATTTCCCAGGGCCCGGCTTTTTTCCTCACATGAATGCACTGATCAGTACTCGACTCCCTACTTGAGGGGACCCTCTGTAGTATCTGGAGTTTTTTCTATGTGCAGCTCTCGCCTTTTCTGCACTCTGTTCTGTGAAGTTCAACAACCTTGGTGCCCCTGGACTCCCAACACCATCTCTTCATTTCAGGAAAGCTGGAAGACTCTATGTGCCTTTCTTCTGTGCCGTCACCTGGAAACTCTCTCAAGGCAGTTAGCTGGGGTAGTTACTGGGCTCACCTTGTTTGTTTACCATCTCTCAGGAATTAGTGTCCTTCATTGACAGTTGTCCAGTGTCTTAAAATCTTTGTTTCAAATAAATTTTTCCAGTTTTGAATGCTTCCAGTAGGAGGGTAATTTCAATCCTTATAACTCCATCTTGACCAGAAGTGAAAGTTTACACTAATTTTTTTAAACTATTACCTGGCTTAAACTTTTTACTTTCTAGGGCTGTTAATTACATGAAGGGAGGGTTTGAAATTACAGACTTATCTTCACAATATACTGCTTTCATTGTGTCACTCTCAGCTCCAAAACCCAAAATGGCTCTTCTTGCTCACGAAGTTAATATAAATATAAACACAAGCCAATAAAGGTAGTTGTATAAGGAACTAAAACAGGATGTTCATTGTCTACAGCTTTCTTATTCTAGCTTGATGCAAGGAGACACTTAATACAGAGGACTGGATAGACTATATAACCTTTATTCAATCCTCCATGACTAATATTACTTGCAAACATAATTTTTATAAGAATTTCACAAGAAGTTATAGGTTGTATTCTATGAACACAACCTGGACTCCAGATAATCTGTCAGATGAAAGAATATTAACCCCCACAAGTGTAAAACTTAAGGACTCTAGCCAAGAAATTTGCCTAAATAGTTGATCACCTCACTTACATATATAGTGGGAAACAGTTTTAATCTACTACAAGTATAAGAGTATCTTTCCTTAAGCATTTACAATATGAGTTGTGATTTTTTTCCACAATGTTTGAATATATTTGTAGACTTGTACCCTCTTTTCAAAGGCGACACATAAACTCCTATAGAAGGTCAAACTCCTGTAATTATCACTTCTCTTAACACTTTTCAAAATAGAAGGACTTTTAAGTAACAGAGTTTTTGTTGGAGGTATATTAATTTCTTTATTAAAGAATAGTAGAATATTAGAGAATGAAAAAAGTTTATGTGGATTAAACTCTTTAGGAAATATTTCAGTGAAGGCATTTTAACCTTAAAAATTCATAGAATTTTAGTAAACAGGGAAGCTGTAAATACTGCTTCCACAAAATAAAATTACTAACTTCATGGTTTAGTTCCTTATTACTCTATATATTATTCTTGGAGCCAGATTACAATACACCCTAATTATGTCTTAATCACTAATTCTTTATATACAGGTGCAGAATTGTTTTAGAATTTTTGTGACTTAGGATATGTCCTTTTTATACAGTGATGAAATCAGCAAAGTCAGTACCTTTCAATATGTCTATGTGGATGAACTGTACTTAATCAGTCCTACTAGAGATTACCATTAGCATGTATTTCAGCCAGCTATTTCCATAATAGTGCTATATAATGAATCACTCCTATTCTCCTCAGTGTCCTAAAATAACAACCATTTTTCCATGCTCACCAATCTTCAGGTTGGCTGGAGGTCAAATGATTTAGGCTGGATCTGACTGAGCTTCACAGTAAGCTTCAGGTTGAGTTTAGGACTGTTCTAGCTGGATCTATTCCCCATTGCTTGTACTCTTTTTCTATCTCATTAACAGGCTAATAGAGGCAGATGAAATCTGTTCAGTGGTGAACTAGATTATTTTCTCCACCACCAGAAATGGATTTTAGAGATGGTTAATGTGAGAGTATTCCAGAGATGTGGGAATGTTTGCATAATTTTACCTGAGAATTTCCCAAGCATCTCCACCTTGTCTTCGACTATGTCCTTCTATGTCCCCTGAGCCTTTGCCAGGAGACTATACACAAAGCAAGACTGCCTTTTTTGAATACTTGATAACTTTATTTGTTGCAGCATATTGTCTCCTATAAGCCAAATATCATAGTACCTCTAAATGGCCATAGCCAGTTGCCTACTAAGTTAACTCTAAACATGAAACCTTTCTCTGAGAAGAAACATCTTAAAATTTATAGCCTATAAGAAAATTTACCTTAGAATGTCTCATTTTAAGTCTGAAATTCTCAGATACCTGTTAGGAATATAAAACAGAGTCTTTTTTTTTATTTGGATGGGAGAATAATAAACAGCAATAAATAATGGTTTGGAGTTTTAGTGGCTTATCAATACCTGACTGAACTCATTAAGTAATCTGTCTTCAGTCTTATTTAGTGCTATGAAGTCCCCTAATAGCTTATAAACCTGAACACAAATGTAGGAGCACTACTGCTCATTTATTTTTCACCAGCCACATCATTAGTAAAACATTTCTTCTTTTATAAGAAGATATTTATAAATCAAAATCATATTTGGACTGTTACTATTTGAGCTCCTTTGGAACCATTATCTACTATGACACTTTAAACCGTCATGTTCCTTATAAACACTGCTGTAAAAAATGTAGGGAATTTGAGGGTCGTGTGCATAAATGTGTGTTTTGTCCTTTTTTTTCAAAAAATAAAGAATGGAAAATAAGAATTTTGCACACTTGCCTAATATATAAATTTTCTGCCTTCTGGCACTGGCCTATACATTTTCCTGTTCAGAGATCTTGCCTGGTACCCATGCAAGAAGGTAGACCTACTGACTCCTATAATTTGGCTACCACTTGAAGATAGTAATCAAAACTTTCTTGGAATATAGTAACATAAGAGCGTTGAATAACAGAAACCTGGAGAGGACTTGGGGAGAGAATAAGGAGTACTGGTTTTCCTGGGGATGGCAAAGCTCTCTTCTGCTCCAGTCATTTCATTGTCCTCCATGGATCCCAGTTCCCTGCCCTTGTCAGGATCCCTCTACTAGATGATTCAGAATTCCTCCTAAGAGTAACTTTTGAAAACATAGTTTTAATTCTTCAGTGTCTATCATTCCTTATTGATTATTATTTCTTTCTAAGTTTTGCTTTTCCCTGAGGGAAAACCTTGTACACTAGCACACTGGAACATTTCGACCAGACTAGAGTGACTCAGACTTATTTAAACAACGTCAAATGTCTTTTTATTCCACATTAAAACATTGCAACAACATAGGTAAAATATAAGAGACCTGGATTTGCTTCTTTCTGATATTGCTATATTTCTCTAAAGGTCTCCAAATAAAGTTGTGATTTTATATGGAAACAGAGTATTCCCACTGGATTCTAATAATCATGAATGTCTGTGCTTATCTACAGTTAGAGTAATGTCTAAGCTCTTAAGACTTATACACACATGTCTTCATTCATACAATAAACATTAACTGAGTGCTTACTATGTTTCAGGCACTGGTACTACAGATAAGAAGGCAGACTTTAAAAGAGGGATATTTCTCATTTTAAGAGGACAAGAAATAGGAAAAAGACAAAAAGAAAGACAAGAATGGGATGAAATAAACTAACACATTCTGACTCATACTCACTTATGAGCTGCGAAGATCATCCTGGCTTCAAAATCACCATGTCCATGACCCTGTTGGCACCTGCCTCTGGCCCAGTGCCTAACACATTCTACTCTCCCATGTTAAATTCCTCCTCTCTGGTCTGTCACAATGCAAAGCACTCAGCCTGGTAATCTCTATGGCCACTGGTTAAGTTGCAGTGCAGACCAAGTGGCTGAGATCTAGAGCTAAGGAAGTAGACAGTTCTCAGACGCCCCAGCTAAACTGGTGTAGTTGCATGACTGCTAATGCAATGCTCTTGAGTCCTGAACTGTGTTGACATCCTGAGAGGGATCAAGGGAGTTAGCATTACACTGCATTACATTATAATGTATTACATCACATTACACTACACTACACTACATTACATTACATCTGATGCCTAAAACTGGCATTATTTTACATTCTTGGGACACATATCTTGCAGAGGCAGAAATACTTAGATGGGAACCCCAAAGACCCATACTTGAAAGAAAAAGTAATGGACAAACAAATGTAGGTATTTTTAAATGTTATTTTTAAGTTTATAGAACATTTCATCCTTTCAGATTAAAACGTATTTAGGGACCTCTGCACTGCTATCACATAGAATAAGTAAATTTCAGCTAAGAGTATTAACACCAGCCTTAACAATACCATTAGCTAGAAGAGAAATTTTAGCTAATGATACCCAAAGGTCAAAAGACTTGATACCCAAAGGTCAAAAGACTTCAACTCATAGGTCACTTGGAAGTTCCCACTTAGGAACTTGAGAAAGGCATTTAATGCTGTACTTGGACTTAGAAGCACTTTCTCAAGAATAAATCACTAATAAGAATCCTCCCTTCCATCACATTGGGTTACCTCACAAGTCAGTCCAAATGTCAATGCTTTTTGCTTTGATTTTCCCAAAGTATTACTAATATATTGTTATTCACTTCTGAATGATATTTCTCTGAGTTTTAAAAAAGTAAACCTAATTTAAGGTATTGCTGATATATTAAAGAAAAGTTAATCATAATGATGTGATTTAGAACTAGGTATTTGAAGAAACAACTTTTTCTACATCATTTCTGTAAAAGCATCTCTTGGCCTGGAGCTGTGCCTGGGACTTCTATAAACAGTCAGTGTAAAAACTGTGATATATTTCCCCCAAAGAACTTACAGTCCAAATGTATGACACAGATCCTCAGGAAGAGTTTAAATCATTTTAGAATTGGTACTAAAAATTAGGGGATGGCAATTTATAAGATAAAACATTTCAATTGTTAAGATAAAACTTTTTAAAGTTTTAAAGATAAAAACAGATTTTTCCCCCCATCATCTTAATGGTCTGGTGTCATATGTAATTCAGAGAAGGTAACTCTACAACTAAGCACACTGAACACATGTAATCTATCAAGAGAGTAAATAATAACACTTGTAAATTTCTTGAAGCCCTGCAATCAATCAAGGGAAAAGAAATAAATTATGATCTATGACTTGAATCTTTTACTAACATTTCTACTTTTTGAATGAATGGCATCGTTCCATTGAATGCTTCCTCTCAGGGTGGGTGGGGGTGGTGGTGGGATGAACTGGGTGATTGGGATTGACATGTATACACTGATGTGTATAAAATTGATGACTAATAAGAACCTGCTGTATAAAAAAATAAATAAAATTAAATTTAAAAAAAATTTTAAACAAACAAACAAACTAAAAGAATGCTTACTCTCTCTTACAGTTAGAAAAATGTGTAATGGCATCATAATTAAAATATACCTATTGGTTATAAATTTACATATAATGCTACAGTAGTCATTGGACAAGAACTATTCAGGCAGAGATTCTACCTTCTAAGAGTTTAAAATCAGAACTGATGACACAAACTTGAATAAATCAGTGTCAGTCATATGACACAATAACTGAAAAGAAGTAGATACTAAACTATGATCATAAATTCATCTAAGGAGACTCAGTGGAATATGGTGGAGGTTACAAAAAGTTTAGGTGAAACGTAGCAGAAGTATGGGGCTAGGGAATGTGTCAGCTCTCTTCTGATCACTACTCAAAGGCTTCCTGGAAGATGCAGGGCTTCCAAAGAGCTAAGTTTGGGGCAAAGTGACAGGATGGAGTTCTCTCTGATCACAGAGTTATGGGACTGGCTTGAACTATGCTGGGAAGTGGGAGCGGGATAATAGGATGGAGGAAAGCTGAGAGACCTTGACTGAAGTTAACAGAAAGTACACAGCAAAATAGGCAACAGCGCCAAAAGGGAGCCAGAGATGAGCACCTAGAACCAAAATTACAGCTTTCCAGGCCAAGGAGAAGTCAACGTCACTCTTAGTTTTGACTCAAGAAACTGAATTAGAAACAAACAAACCTGAGAATTATTCATTAAGAAATTCCCATGTGGACAGTTTCTATTTCAAAACCACGAATTTCAGTGTGCAAAACATATGAGCTAAAGGCAGAACAATGCTTAATATATGAGGTATGCAGAAATGATTCTAGTAAGAAACCAGAAAAATGCAAGAGACAAAAAATTATAATTTTGTACCCACTTATTCAGGACTTCCTCTTGAAAGTGAAGAACAATCAGGTTTAATTATGATAGAAAAAAAACAAAGCATTTACCTGTTTGGTTGGTGGGCTGTTTATTTATTGCTCTGTTATCTAAATATTTATTATAGATACTAAACTAATACAATACCCAACTCAAACAGACTGTTCTCCATCAACTCAAAGTGAATTATCCCATTCTGGTCTATCTCCCTCTTATCCACATATCAAGCTTACAGTGCACTTTTAAAATGAACTGACACTTGGGATTTGAAGAATAATTAGTTTTCTATTGTAAAAAGATTTTTAGAGGGAAAAAAAAAAGGAAAGAAGAAAAGATCAAGTCATATCTATTAGTTCCTTAGAACAACAAATAATTTTTCTGGAACATAATATAATTATATTTCCTTTTTCATGGTGGTCTTCTCTCATGTATACACACACACACACACACACACACACACACACACACAAATCAATGAAAAACCAAGTCAGGTTGGCTTTCCTGAGTTACAGACCACCCTTTACAAAGGGTCACAATCATCCCCTCTCTTATCTCAAGACAAGAGAGCCTTAAAGTAGCAACTGGTTTGGGTCTTGAGAAGGCAAAACAACACAATAGCAAAAACAAAACAAACAAAAATGAGAGAGAGAAGAGAAAGGAAGAAAGATAATTCTGACCACTTGAATATATTTATATCCAAATTATGTGCATTAGAAGGTTGTTTACTTAGGGAACTTATTACATATTTTTCTGAAGTTATGAGTAAAAATGTGAAACAGTTGGAAATAGTCACTACTCAAATTAAAGATACTTTTATTTTTTATTAGGAAACCTAATGGCTGGAACACAGTTTAGCATTTGAAAAAGACTAAGATTCCTTGCTTGTGCTTTTAAATAAACAATGAAGTTCAAGGGAAGGGTGGATTATTTGACCAAGGTGGTGAAACAGGTGAGCAGTGGGTTGATGAGCACTAGTAGTATTATGACTGCTATCGTTCTGAATTCAGGAAATATTTGCACTTCCTTTTTCTATTCCCCTTTTCTTTTAGTCTTTGATGGATATATAATAATTATATTTTATAAGAATGCCAGTGGTGACGGAAGTGCTTCTCCTAATGCAGAGGCTGTAAAGCTATCAGAAGAGCTTTAAGCAAATGTTATCTGTTTTACAGAAGAAATCAATTACCCGCAGATTGCTTAAACAAGTGACAGGCATGGTAAGGAATAAAATGTGTTAAGTAGAAAAGTTACAGCCATCAACATGTAAGGAATTACATGATATATGAAAGCAATCACTTGTTCAATTTACCTTCAAAACTAAAACAAGTTCTTCTGCATTGGAAATAAACATGAACCTCTCTCTGAAAAGGGACCAATTTCCAACTCAATGGAAAAAGTACTGTATAAATTTTAGCCAGCAGTAGTGCTATTAGGAGCACACAACCAGGTTTTCAGAGATAAAGCATGTAAACTATTTAACATACTTATTTCAAAGTAGGCATCAGTTTGTCTTCATCTTCCTGCAATTCAGCATTATGTAATTTTTCAGATATGCCTGGAATAAAAGAAGTCTGCTAGAAAATACTTCACGCTTTATAACATTCCTTATATTTATGTCGAACTGCAAAGGATTTTATTCAATTAAAACTATCTTTAGTATATTTAAGTTTTAATACTCATTATTCTCTGTTGGTAACATCTTATTATCTATATTAGCAAGACAAGATTCAGAAGTGGGCCTTTTTTCTCTGCTTAAGAAAAGTAAATGTTTCAGAGAGGCTCTGACAGTTCTTATGGAGGACATCATGGTTCAAAATGCTCATCAAAGCTGTTAATTACTCAGGTGGAGTTGGCATCTTGCTTGTGAAACAAGGTCACCATTTTTAGTTCTTTAGCTTATCGGTCCTTTAGGAATTTTTGCCTTGTATCATTTAATTTTTAAAACAAATTAATTCAAATCACATGTAACATAAAAAGTGATTTCTTAATATTGCAAAACAGGAACCATTTTACCAGATGTGCCATTAGTGACATCACAGCATAAGCATCACATTTCTGTCACTGTGTGCAATGACAGCCATAATGAGAGATACCTGCCTAATGAAGAACTTATATTTTTTTTTACTTTCTTCTTTTTTTTTTTTAAAGAGGGAAGTGTTTAGAAGAATTTGCTCCCATGATCTTTTAATAGAATCAGGAGTAATATACCAGCTGGTGCATATCATTCTTTTACAATATTTTGAGGGAGAGTTCTACACTGATTTAATTTTCTTGGGAATAAAATAGGTATATTCAGATTTCATGCAAGTCAATTGTCCTTAATGGACACGTGTTAATGATAAATTCAAAGTACTACATTTTTGGAACATTTTTAAGTTAAAATTTTTAAGAAGAGTCATACTAGTAGTCTCCCCCACCCCCATTCTGACACAGAAAACAATATTGTGAATATTCCCAAATGAAAGACAACACAGCTAGTGCTTTTCTCTCTGCAAAATTATCAGGTTGATGTAATGGTGATGTCCTACTGATTATTCACCACAGACCTTCCAGCAGGATAATGCATTCTTAAAATATGAACTTGAAGCTAAAATATTAAATATGCATTTCCTACTCCTACGGCACATGTTGAAATGCCACATGCTGTTGGTGAGAAGGACCCATGAGTGTTGGATTTTTCTCCCCCTTGCTCTTCTTTTCCAGAAACAGTTAGTGTGGCGTGCAGTGAACCAAATCAACAATGTGATTCAAGCTGTCTCCGTAGCTTCTTGGCAAAAGAAAGGATAAACTATAAAACCCCCCTGCTACAGCTTCCAGCTCTTGCTTCCCACACTTTAACATCTTCTGTCACCTCTGGCGCTGTTACTGACCCATGCTAAGCTAAACTAAAGGATGATAAGTTTGCTGCCTTTGCCCTTGTCCTGAGGGGCTGCACATTATCCTATCAAGTATCAGTAGCCATTTCTGTGGGATATTTGTCACCCCACGAAGGCTTTTGGAACAAATGAAATGGGCAGCGAATTACAAAAATGTCATTCTCTAAAGGAAATGGATGAAGCCTTTTGTTCTCCAGTAATAAATAGATGCCATAGGCTTATAACACTATTTTTATATGAATTGACAGGGTTACTATTTCTAGTTCATTAAGGGAACAGCTTGAAAACATTTCTTTCTGTACTTTAAAAAATAATGTTGTTTCCCTCTTTTCTTCTCAGTGATAAATATAAACAATACCTTGCAATAGATCCTAGAAATCACAGATCATGATACATTTCAAGTTACTTTTGGTAATAACTGTTTTAAGAATGTATAAAAATAATTTTAGGAGGGATTTTGAAATTATAAATGGATTAAGTGAGAGGTATCTATGAAAGGATTTTAAAAGTCTGATTTATACCTATTTCTCCTTTCTTCATAAATCACAAATATATTACTTCCTTTTCTTACTTTTCTCACACATTATAGTTTTACAGGGCATCATGATAAATATGCCATGGACAAAGGTCAAGCAAAGAATAATAACTCAATTCCTTAAATGAAAGCTTCAAAATAAATCCTGTGTTTAACAGTGGTATACAGGGGTCAAGATGACTATGTCCCAGACTAGAGAATAAAATGTGTGTTATATCTTTGAGCCTCAGTACATTTGTTAAATGGGTATATTTGGACTGACATACTTAGATGTTCTTTGAAGTAGAATTTGAGAAAGACACATAATACATGGTAAAAAATTAAATAACATCACATGTTTTTAGATAGACTTGGATTGGGTGGTTTATCAAGCTGAGCTGAGTAGTTATGGTAGTTATGAACTATTTCTAATATAATAGGTATATTTCTTCTATAAATTCATGTAGCCAAGGATTTTAGAATTGAGCAGCCTTTTGCTTAAAAAGCTTATTTTGTTAAGCAAGATTTGTAAGATAAGGTAGTGAAAATCATGCATAAGAATTTTTATTTGACATGTTAATATATTGATGAAGACTAGTAATAGTTGTGATATACTCTTTGTGGACATAATTTAAGAGTGGGTCTTCCCTGGTGGCGCAGTGGTTGAGAGTCCGCCTGCCGATGCAGGGGACACGGGTTTGTGCCCTGGTCCGGGAGGATCCCACATGCTGCGGAGCGGCTGGGCCCGTGAGCCATGGCTGCTGAGCCTGCGCTTCCGGAGCCTGTGCTCCGCAACGGGGGAGGCCGCAATAGTGAGAGGCCCGCATACCGTAAAAAAAAAAAAAAAAAAAAAGTGAAATACATTATCTGGGTTTATCTTCAGATTTTCTGAGTCTACGTTTTAAATCATAACTCTTGAGTAGACTGCATTGCATACCTTAGGTTTAGTGAATATATGTCAATATTTTGAGAGAATTGATTAGTAAAAACTGGGCAAACCAATTCTAACTTTCAATCAGGTCATAGTCACCATTTCCTGGAGGCAAATGATTGAAAAATTTCAGCTATATCTTATACATCTTCAGTGAACATCTACCTTATTTTATATTTTTTATTTCTTTTTCCTTCTTAAAATGGGAACACATGCCTGGCTCTGTGAACTCCCCAACTGTATGAGCTGTGATAGGGCATTATGGGAGCCAAAGGTTCCTCAAAGAATACCTAAGTTTGTCAGTCCACATATATTCATTTAACGCGTGCCAAAGCTCCAAGTACTAACGCATGATTTAACCTCTAGATGGATCACTGTCATTTTGACTCCTGTTTACTGCTGTGAGCCACCCGATACTCACCTTCTAGAGTCCTTTTTCTGGCAAGTTAGTCTCCATTGCTTGCAATGAAGAACTCTTTATCTTTAAACACTTAAATTCCTTAACTAAACCTACCTGGTGATTCTTGCACATAAGGGAGGGGAAAGCGTTTGAAAACACAAAGGAAGAAAACCATAAGTATTTTTTTTCTCTGCAAATGAAAAATGATGGCTAATATTCCCCATCTTTGTATCACAAATAGCATAGGTAGGTTAAACAAAAGTATGGTAGATAAAATGATTTTCATTAATAGAAAAATTGTTGAAACATTACAGTAGGTTACTCAAAGAGGTGAGTGATTTGTTTTTCTGTTGATCTTTAAAAATAGAGCAGATTTCATCTTATTTAATTGTATTTTGTTCTGTCTCATCCAAAGGAATTAAAGTGAAAACTATATGCAATCTTTACATCATCTAGATACTTATTGTTTAAAATTTGGCTTCTATCTATAACTGAGTTCTCAAATGAAGACACTTCTCAAGGGCCATCAGTGTTCTCTTAATTACAAAATGTAAAGTCCATTTTAAATTGATTAATTTCCCTGATTTCTAATCTTTAATTTAGTCAATAGATCTAAATCTGAGCTTCTTATTTCCTAAAATATCTTCCTGCTGATTCCTCATTGTTATATTCTAGGAAGCAGTAACTGTAAGCCCAGAGAACATCAGTGGTATTGTGAGAAAAGCCATAGGAAAGGATGCTATACTTCCACCTAAGAGGGAAAGAAAAAAAAAAAGTAACAAGAAGCAAAAAGAAATGAGTTCCCCCACCTACTGGTGAAACTGAAGATTGTTTGAGCCACATTTGAGCCAAGGGCTTCAAAGCAAGGAAACCAAATGAAGGCTAAAGGTACTGGCAACAACTTGCAGCCTCTGGACCCTACCAGGACAGGAGATGGACAGACGGGTGTGTGGCTGCTTCAGAGCCGTGGCAACCTAATGGAAAGATGTTCTAACACATAGACACCCTGATCTCATTGACGGGCTGATCGGCACTCAGGAATATAGAATTTGGCAGAACGAGGTGAGGGTGGGGGGAGTGCAGTTTATTTTAGCATTTTTTTGGATAATTTATTGAACAAATGATATTTTTGATAGTTAATGATATAATGAATTACATTAAGTTATTCTGGGTAAGAATACCTACCTGCCTATATATACCCATGTTTTGGAGGAGAGAGGGCAGAAAAAGTTACAATATGTCAATCTGGACATATTTTATAAAATCACTTAGGAAATTTGCCCCCCAAATGGCAGATTATTTATATCAGAGGCACTTGTGGCATTTGAACATTTAATTTGACTAAATCTAGCTAGTGAGTCTTCACTATAAGAGAGGGAAACATATTTGAAAAGCATATAGAAAGAAAACATAAGAAAAACTTATAGTTTGAAGAACTAAATTTTCTAGAAAAGTCAAGTCTAAAGAAGAAAATTTTTTTCATTTTTTAAACAAATTAGAAGCACGGTAGGTAAAAGGAGATTCCTTTAATAGAAAAGTGTTAAAACATTGTGGTAGGCTACCAGTTTAATTTGCTTTTGCGTTGATCTTTAAAAAAATAGAGTAAACTCTGTTCTATTTAGTCAATTCTCTTCTATCTTGTTAGCACATCTCTCTCTTCAATTCCTGTCAAGTCAGTTGGCTAACACTTGATTTTGACCTTCAATATTTCTACCATCCGAATATAACTTTAAATTTCAGTTGCCTCTATCCTAGTTTGGACCCTCATGATCTCTCTCTTATGTAGATTGCTACCACACAAAAACAAAAACGAAAATTTTTTAGAATCAGCAAAGCTTACCTTCATTCTCCCTCCATCTGTATTGTACTGTATTGTATAATAAAGGAGACTTTGTAAATCACCTCTTCCCTTCACCCCAAAAAGCCTGGAAGCAGTCTAGTACAGGATTCACACTGTTGCATCTCTCACTAGCTCGGTGAACGTGGCCAGGTTGCTTCAAATCTTTAAGACTCAGTTTCGTCATTCAGAAAAGCAGGACTAATAATAGTTGATATTTTGAAAGCACCTGATTTTTTTTGAAAACTTTTCCCAAGCTATTTGTCATAGTATGTTCCCTCCCAAGATAGAGGCTTTTGGTAGGTATGTTTTCTAACAACACCTAAATAAAGTGAAATGCGAAATACATTATCTTTTGAATTTGCTGACATTTAGAACATGTATTCAATAATATTTAAAATAGTATTTATTTACAAAATGATTTGGTTTTCTTCATAAATATAATTGTATATGCTAATTTCATTACCTGATATTTATACACATATGTATAAATATGTAAGTGCAAGTGGTTTAAACTTGTGTACTGAAATGGATCTAGGTGATTTTTTTTTCTGTAAATACTTTCTAAAAAGATGGGAACAATCAGTGTTTATGAAATCTGAGACCAGTTTTGAGTAATATGCTCAAGGGTTAAAGAGATACTCTAAACCTAGATCTTTAAATGCCTTTTTTATAGCAGCATTAATATATTTTTTTGTTAAGAACACAATAACTACCATATTTACTCATTCTTGGGGAATAATCATGAAGGCTGATTTTCATTACCATCTTAATTTTCAGATGATAATATTAAAGTGGAATCACAAACTTGGGCTGTTAACACTTAGTAAAATGAAATGTAATTTAAACCCATAATGAACAATTTTAAAAGGGAAGTGAACTACTGCTTTTAAATGGCTCAGCTTGTATTGATAAAAGTTGGCACACATAACTAATCTTTTTAAAGTTTACTTTCCAAATTTAACTTTGAGCTGTCACACAGCAACTATTGCTGGTTAAAAACTGCTTTGCAAAATCAGCCATAAAATGTGTATTATATATACATTTAATATAGAGAGAATTCTTCAAAGCATAATATATTAATTAGCTACATGATATAGCAAGTCACGATCAGATTACTTATTGAACTAATTTAATTTGCACAGTGGCAGCTAATTTAAAGGAAGCATTTTCTTTTCAAGCTTGTTTTTAGAAATTGTTGGGTAAAAATTATTAGTCTGGAATTTGAAAACAATCTTTCTCCCTCCCTTTCTCTCTTTGTGATAACTTCTACCTTTGGTGATAACTTTTACCTTTGGTGGATAGAGATAGAAATATTTTTAAAATGATAAGAATAAACTAGATGATGAAAGCCCACTGGAAGAAGAAAATGAATTCCGGTTTCTAAGATTAGCATCAGATTTTCATCTCTTTATGCCCTTTTCAGTATCCTTTTCAAATCAATGGGAGATCTATGCATCGGGGTAAGAAAGCTCACCTTAAATACGCTGCTGGGATATACTCAGAACAAACAGATGGAAACTGAATCCTACTGCCCACAGGCCTACATGCTTGTTTCTGTACTCATATATTCTGAAGAAGCAAATGTTCTGCTTGTCCCTAAGAAGTAGGAGATCAGAGAGAGAACAAAGGAATAAAGGGCCTTGATCCAATAATAAAGTGGGCCTTAACCAAGCTATTCATGCAAAAAGACATGATGGAAAAAGTTTGTGTATGATTACTAATATATTTTGAGACTGATGTATAAATGTCTAAGGGGACATGGGGATATGGGGATACACATATACATATAGCTGATTCACTTTGTTATACGGCAGAAATTAACACAACAGTGTAAAGCAATTATACTCCAATAAAGATGTTAAAAAAAAAATGTCTGTGAAGAGTCTCCTTGAAAAGAACAAGTGACCCAACTGTATTAACGCTAACTGATAAGGAACAAAACTTTACCACATTACAGAGCCCCAAACTTGCGGAAAATAAAACTATTCCAAGGATGTTGCAGATATACTTTAGAAGACATTCTAATTAAATAATAAATATCCATAGTCCAAATACACCAATGGGTTCATTAGTGGAAATGAACAAAAGAAAAAGTGACATAAGGAAATAGGAAAGCTCTTTATTAAAATTTAGTTCTGGTATACAAAAGGTAAAATATGTCCCGATTCAACAAGCATTGTCTCTCTTACCGATCTGTGATCATCCTGCTATTAGTATGGCTCTCCTATTCTAACCACAAATTACTCAGAAATAAGTGTATTGATGGTTTAATCAAACAGATATTTGCCAAATTAGAAGTCATTTGTCAACATGAGATGTACACCTTGTATAGTTTTCAAATGATGGAAACTGATAACTGCACAGGCAAAGCTCTGATCAGATTTATCGATCTGTGGATTTATTGAACATTGATTTTGTGCTAGGCACTACTCAAAGCCCACAAGTAAATCCTATGTGGTTGATACTCTTCTTAGACCAAAAAAATTCACTAAAATTTACCTATAAACCCAACCCCCCCCAAAATTTACCTATAAACCCATTTTCTGAAGTCTAGAACCCCTCCCACATCCAGTGGTAACTGTAGCCTAAGATACAAAAACACTGGTCACCCAAACCACTTATACCCTCTGAGAGAAGCATTTATGCACACTTCACAGACTAGGATCTAATTCCAGTTAATGTATTCAGAAATAATGAAATTCATTAATTCTATTCTGGTTTAAATTTTTATTCTCTTAAGTAAAACGTGTTGCCTTATGGCCCTCAATTTAATAGAAACGATTTCAACTTCACATACACATTTCCCCTCTCTGTTTTGTGCTTTACACTATAATGGAGATAAACAAAATATTTTCGAATTAATTAAACAAATAAAAGCCTGAAGTCCAGAAATGTAGGTAGAAACACTCTTACTGAGTTATCTGTTTTTTGTTGTTGTTCCTTGTTTGGAGTTCTTATTTCAAGTTCATACTTTGATGTTGGGGTATAGAAAATATTCAAAATAAAATAAAATTAATGAAATTAATAATAAAAGAGCTGGTAAAATCAATTTGAACAAGAAACAGGTTGATATTCTCATGTGACTTGTGAAGTAAACTAAGTTTATTAAAAATTTTAAAAAAGGATATTCTAGAATGTTTTGGAAAATGGGAGCATCCTTGAAAAAAATCATACATCCATGAAACGTGGTAGCTCTCATCTACAGGTTTAAATTTAAGACAGGATATTATTGTCAACCTCACACACATATTTAGATGTTTAACGATTTAAGAGGGTGTTGTCTTCCATATTCTTTTAACAGAGCACAAGTCTTATTTTTGTTTTTCTGTTATCTCATATGTTTTAATAGGTCAGTGATACAAGAAGACAATTATTTCTCCTTTACCTGTTCATATCTAGAGGAAAATTATATGGTAAAAGCAAGGATGCAAAATAGGAAGAAGAAAAAAATGTATACATTATGAATAAAGAAGAAAAAGAAAATATAAACAAGATGCTAAACAAGTATTCATGAATCAAGGATCTTGGGCTGGCCTATCCATTTCTCATTTTTCTTTCCTCTCTCTCCTTTCTTTTATTGTCACAATGGTTGTCTACAGTTCCTAGTCATCCATATCTCTTACTCTTTATTTTCTACTTTGAACCAAGTTGGCTATTTGCCATGCACTAAAATTTTGTATAGAAAAACTTTTACTTCTCACTTATTTCAGTTCTCAAGTCTGATACTTCACACAAATCCCCATCTTCCCAATTAGGTTGAAGTAGAAATAGAAAAACATAAATAGTAATAATTCCCATCCCAAAAGGAATTACCGAAAGGAATGATGGAATACTTGGATTTTTTTTAAAGGGTGACCTATGATCGCCTACCTTATCCATTTTTGAAAGAAAACTCACAAAGATTTTTCTTATGTTTTCTAGTTTTCTGAAGGCATTCAATAAACTGAAAGAGAATCAGCTCATGTTGAAAAGAGCACAATGATTTTGCTAGGGGGACAGTAGCTCCAGGACCTTTCAAAATAGCAACAAGCAGAGAAGAACTCGGAGTATGCTGTTGGTGGCCTTGTCTCAGCTCATTCAGGACAACCCAGGAGACATGAAATTTCAGACAATAAACTGTTCAATTGGATCTCTGAACTGGCTGGAATGACTGTGCCACTGTGAGTTCTGGCTGTCTGAGCAGCTTATTTCAGCAATTCATTACTTGTGGGCTTTGAGTGCTAGGCACAAAATAAATGCTCAATAAATCTACAGTAACAGAAATTTTGATCAGAGCTTTGCCTGTGCAGTCATCAAGTCCTAGTTCTGTAGTCAATAACACTTCACTTAGTGTTGAACAATTCAGTTATCACCATCACCAACCAGAATGTTTCTAGAACAATCAAAGCCCTGTACCTCAAGAAGTTTGATAACAAACTAGAACTTTGAGAATCTTGACGAACACTCAGTTTCTCTTTATTAGACCAGCTTTTGACTATTAAGAAAGAAGGTCTACCTAATGAACTAACTAAAAAAAAAATAAAGATGAAGGCAAAGCAAACAAGAACATAATAGCTTTTACATGATATATGCCAATATTTTACCTGTTTCTGTTATTCACCTTTCTTCCAGATTTATATATTTCTCCATTTACACATAAGGAATTGAGGACTTTTAAAAGTTCTTTCTCACCCTCAATAGATGCAACAATGTTTGGGATTCTGTGAGACACCTACTTATTCTTTAAAAAGAAATTTACCAATAAAAAGTTTGTTCTCAAAAACCATTGTGAATTTAGAATCCTCTTTTGCTCTTTTGCCAATAGATCTCCCACTGCTGTTTGGTTAGTTTCTTGGCAAGAAGCTTGCCCTTCTAATGCAATCTCCCATCCCAAGGTTTCCCAACCATGGACATTCTGAGGTGGAGTGGAAGAGGGAGCCCTAAAGTTAATGCTAATGTTAAAGTACAAAGAAGGAAATTTAAATTTCCCCTAATATTATGAACACTGAAATTCAATACACTCATTTTTATTGTTTTTTTCTCTCTCTGAATCCTAGCTGTCCTAAATTCTACTTTTCAAGGTTGCAGGAATTTAAAAAAAAATCTCAATTAGGCCATCAACTATTATAACTATTGTTTTTTCAAGATCTGTTTACCCAGAAGCTAGAGTATAGAAAATGCAAGTAGAGTAATAGGAAGCACATGTTTTGATTATTATTAAAACAACTTAATGAGAAACTCCTGAGGTAAATGTGTTAGCCTTTTTGTACCCGAAAGGATGGGCAGCTAGCTTTCCTGGCCACTGACGAGCTACTTTTGACCTGACTAAAACCATTTCGGAACCTCTCTAGTGTCTACTCATTCACAAAGGCCTCCCCCACCCCCATACCATCTCCATCCAATGAGCTGTCTGCCTGATCTGCATGCAATATTGTCCGCCAGGATGAACGATTTACAATGGGCACTTTATTTCTGTAATTTAAAAGGAAAAAGAGAGAGAAACAACTACTGATGCAAAATATCATTTTTTCCTTTCTAATGGATGAGTAATAACCAGGAGATTTCTGAAAAGCTGTCCGGGGTGCCTGTCAGCGTTGGCAAAATTTCTGACCTAGAGAAATATATTCACAAACAGCCCCTGTGATTATGAGTTACAAGCCCCTTTGGAGAAAGCTACTTAGAGAAGCACCAGAGAAATTATAAAACTAGTCTAAATACTTGGCACATCGAATTCACCATTCATACATACATAGATTTTCACAGAAGAAAATATATACAATTATGTGCTCTGAATTAAAATTAAAACAACATATATGGAATACATGTTATACAAGAACTCTATAATGAAACCCTATTTCAATAAATGCCAAAAGGCTGGAAATCAGGAAATGGACGTAAATTAGATCAGACTTGGCACCTTGCAAATCCATATTCCCATCAGCCCCAATCCTTGTGCTCCAATTTAACTTGATTCTGAAGATCCTCTTTGTGGTCTGATTTGGAACCTATTACTTGTCTTTTGAAAAGAGAACAATGAGGGAGGAGAGAAGGAATATGTGAAGAAAGGTAACAATAATTCACTTGAATTAAGGGATCATTTTGCTTCGTGTTCCCTTTCAGTCCCTCCTGCCCTTGCATGGATCTTGGCAATGGTTGCTGTTCTGGTGCCAATTTAGTGAAGGCAGTGGGTATCGTGCTGGAGTAGAAGGAACAGTGTAACGTCTCCAAACGGAAACTGCTTGTCAAACACCAGAAACCAACAGAGGAAATTAGGAAACTAGGGGTTAAAACAACTGTGCTCATTCAAATCAGAGCTTTGTCCTACACGGGATTTCTCTTAACAAGGGCTGTTCAGCAGCGGGATCCTCTGGCAGGTCCCTTGGGAAAACCCTGCGACTTGGGCATAACTGTCCTCTAGGCGGTCTCTCTGAGTGCCGTTCACTTTGCAGAATGTGAAAGCTGTGTCTCCAGTAAGTGAGGAAGTGTTCACTTAGCAAGGTATGTGGGATCTACACGAGATTATTTACATGGACTTGAAATGAAAATGATTAATGCAGTGTTTATACAATCCCCATATACATAGTAAGTTTCTTGGATAAAAATCAGTTAAAGTAGCAGTTTGGCATCCTGTGGAAGAAACATCTGGTTGGTTGACTGCAATTTCATTTATGAATCAGCAGTTTTGGCACTGTATAGACACAGTTTAATTTTATGACATTATTTGAGCTTATTTGTGCTCCGTTTTAAAACGCGGGCAAATGTCCCCGTGTGATGGTAGGGGGGCTGATATAGTAATAACACTGTCTAGTGAGTAAATCGTTTAAATAAAATACTAATGGGATAAATCATATAAAGAGTAATTTATGTCATATTTACAGTCTGCAGAGTACTTCTATAGGTATTTTATCATTGGGTTCTCATATAACCCTCTGAAGTAGACAAAGGAGATATTTTCAATTTCACAACTGAGGAAACTGAGGCCAAGGAAGTCACTTTGCCCAAGGTAACTTTTTTTTTACCAGAGCTTTAATTCAGGTCATCTGATTCCAATTCCAGGGCTAATTTTCAGCTCATAAGAGGTAGGGACATGAGCTAAATTGAAGAGAGAGTGTTTTAAAGCCTGGTCAGGGTTGCTGCTTTGGGTTCAGAAGTGGAAAAGCAAAAAGGAAAAAAAATGCATCCTCAGAATTCAGTCTGTTTTGCAGTAACAGTGTGTGTTTGTGGATATTGGGTATCAATCGGTATGGCACGTATGTACGCAAGTGTGCACCTTTGCATTTCATGTGTGACCATGCCCAATAGATACAGATCGGTATTCACAAGGCTTGTGTGGTTGAAAACGCATCGGTAACTCTGGTCTTAGTCACTTTTTACATGCCCTACAACAGTAAAGGTAATTCTTAGTTAGCTGCCACCATCACCTTATTATCCTTTAAGAAGATTAAAAAGTAGAAAGGAGAAATAGAAAGATGTTTGCTGTAGCAAACACCACCTTCACTTTCAGTGTGCACTGGATAAGAGACAACTTTCCTTGTCTATCCTGTGAGGAGCTAGAATTCGGATTCTCAATTTCTATATTTGAAAAAGAAGGTTGACCATCTCTTTACTTCAACATGTTTATGAATGTACCACTTTCATTTTAAAAAATTCCGAAATGTCAAACCTCTTTTTTTCCTTTTTTTAAAGATGTAGTGTTTGCATGGCATTCTGAACATACAGTGAAACTCAGACTGGGAGGAAATTGAGTTGGTTATTGACTAACTTTTTCCTAGCAGTTCAATATAAAATTCAGGAAATAGGTTCTTCATGTGTTATGTGCCCAGAAGCACATAAAAAGAAGCCATACCTGTGCTTAAGGACATAAGGAGATAATGGTAAAGGATACAAGTGCCAAAAAACATGCTTAGTTTCATAGGCTTGGTTTTTAATTCTGCTTTTTTTTTTTTAATGCTTCAAGAGTAAAACAAAGAACAAGCTAGTGGCAAAGATTAATGCAAAAAAGGTGGCTCTTCCCCAAACATTCTGCCTTTTTATCCCACTGTCTGGAAAATGAATTGAGGTTTCTGAAACTAGCTTTTGCATTTCTCTTCATTAGGAAGTGTATTTGTAAAACAAGCTCCCAATTTTTGCCATTCATGATTCCTGGTCACAGGGCGATATTCTTCAGTGACACAGTCTTCAATGTATATGAGCCAAAGGATCATTCCTCATCCAGGGCTCAGGACGGAGTTTGGGCGCAGCTGAAACCGCCCCTCCCTCACTCTCCTTTTCCACAACAGCAGCTCATTATCAGGAGCACGTTGCAAAGGGCGGTGCAAGCACAAAAATCAATCTGATTGCCTGTATAGCTCTGCAAAATCATTCCAGGGGAGAAAAAAAGAAATGTCGGAGAGGAAGGAGAAAAGGGGCTGGGAGGGTGGAAAAGAGCAGGAATGAGGACATAAGCCCTCACAGGCCCATAAGGACTGAAGTTTAATGGCTGAGTGCTTGTTTTGAACTGTGACCTGAGGTTTGGCTGGGCACTAACAGTGGCATGCCTCATCAGCCACTGTCATAGCCACCCCAGGGTATACCTCCAGCAGGGAGTCAGCTCCATACCCTGAATTCTCAACTACCAGCTACCCACTGCCGCCTCTGCACGCACTGCTGAGACCCTGCCGAGAAATCAGCATGCAACCCAAGGAAGCATCCTTTCCTCTGGAATAAAAATTAATATTACTTGTCATATTTCATGTCTGAGCTCTTTTCATGCTTTATCCTCTGGTAATGAGGGCTAAATTACCAATATTAGTAGATTTTCATGGCTAGCACAGAAAGAGCTGTTACCAGAATAAATGTTTGCCTTGCTTCTGTTGGACACAGGCTCTGCTAATGCAGCTTTGCTAATTATTTCTAAATAGGCAATAATCTGCATCCCCTAGTGCTGGATAGCGGATTGGCTACGTACCTGCTATTTCCCTTATTTACATGTTTTACAACTTTATCAACTACACTAATTACACTCTGAGCACTGTTTAAAATTTTCTGTTAATAGAGATACAATGATGCACCAGAGGATGTGTATTTATGCCATAATTACGCCTCTGTTCCTACGATGCAGTCTCCAATTAGCTGTCTACGGTGGCACAAGCAGCTGCCTGATATTCTAAAGCAGTGAAACATCTGCACGGCGGATGATACGCTCACATGGATTTTTTTTTTTAAGCGTAGAAATTTACACCCAAGGGAGTGCAGACAAATAGGAGCCTGTCATGTGTAGGGATGATTAGAAATCCTCACCATGGCAACATTGGAGCAGCCATGTCACAGAGTGAGGGGACACATGTCTAGATGAAGGCGCTAAAAACATTTGCCATTTTTTTTTTAGCTTCAGTCTTCCAAACTTCCCTCCCTCCCCCTTTCTCTTTTTCATATTCTTTGCTTTGCATCTAAAGCCAACCAAAACAGCAGGTGAAAAGGCCAAAGTCTGCAGCCATGCATATGACGCACGGGATTTAGTGTCAGGAAAAACAGTGCGCAATCAGAAATGTTAGACCCAGGAAATGTGCAGGGCCAGGAAAGGGTATGTGTGTGGTTTCTTTGAAATATTTTGTAATAATAATTATTTTTTATTTTTAGTTTTTGGTGGTAAGTTGTGTTCAGAGCAAGAGGCAAGATAGAAAATAAATATTAGACAGAATATAACCGTTGAGGTACCTTACTCAAAAGATGACACCTAATTTAAAATTTCCTTTTAACCCTCATTAACAGTTACAATTTCTGCATGAACAGTTGGCTAGCACACATTAGTGAGAGTAGGGGAAGGCACACAAATGTCTTCTAGTCTGATATTGAATATATTTCTTAATGGCTGCTCCTTTGATAAGCCTGCTTATATAAAGGCAGTGCATGGATGTGTTTAACTATACATAAAAAAGTCATTACACCCTATAGGCAAATATGGAGGAAATTCAAAAACACATCATCATGTTTCCTAGAATTATTTCGATATGTATGTTATATTAATTAAACTTTTGTTAGGAGTAACATTGTACTTTGCTTGTGCTTTGACCACATAGGCTTCAAAGAGGTAGCTTATGGTACGTGAGCTCTATTATTGTTTTGCTCTATTATATTGCCTTTATTTCTATATGAAAATACTGAAGTTTAAATTATTAATTTAAAATTGGTTTTCCAAATAATTATCTTATCAGATGGTCATGGCAACACTTCACAATTAATAACAAAGACATGTTTAAAGGTATTTAATTAGCAGAGAGCTGAGAGGTGAAGGGGGCTACCACTAGTGAAATAATTAGAGGGAAAATGCTTTAGTATGAAGAGTAATTATAGGTAGGAGCAAAAACGTAACATATGTGCTAAATTATAAGTGTACCACAAGCAATGTGAATTGCATTAAGGATCAAACCTAATCAGTTAAAATCAGTACTTGTTCTGTGACAGCAATCCTAGTGGAAAGGCACTAGGTTGCTCATACCTGTGTTCCTTAACATCACTTTGGATGCTACTTTAGAATTTCTAAAATGTCAGGGTAAGGTCCAGATCATTCTATCACAACTAGACTTCTCTTGGGAACAAGTCCCAAGAGTGCACATTTCAAAAAGAAAAAATCCTTTAATTCATTCTTTTGAGAAAAAATACAGCATTAGGAAAGCTTTAGTTATTAAAAGGCATACATAATACCTTTCGTTAATAAACTAAATATTTGCATATCTGCATATATATACATACATATGCAAAGCTGGCAATGCTTTCAAAATAATTGCATAATACTGTATGCCCATAGTATAAAATCTCAATGTTGGAGTTGTATGTTTTAGAAGCAGGGTTTTTATAATTCCTCAATGTGTTTAAAATAACTTCTAATAATTCTAATAAAAATTTTAAAGAAAAGATCATTTTGAGTTAACAGACTGTATCAGCGTTATCTTGGGTTAATGGCAGATAAGTCTCCTAAGCCCACTTCTTCTAATTTCCCAACACTTTGGTACCACTGGGTAAATGGTGATCAATATTTCAGTGAGCCCCCTCAGGCTCCTGGCTTTTAGAGACCATGGCACTAAGGCACCTTACAGTGTTTACCAATGAAATCATAAGATGTTATGTTAACAGTGAAAATGTCTTTTCTCTTCTTAACACTTTAGGTAACATGGGAATTAGTTACCTATTCAATTCCAAAAGAGAAACTGAGAGTTGCCTTCATTTCCCCAAACCCAGCAAGTGAATTCTGAGTGCAGTTGGAGAGTGGCTACATAAACAATTCTTGTCATGACTCTGGGTTTCACCGTCCCTCAGCATACCATATTTTGTACAAGCCTTAGAGTAGAGAAGTATGATACTGAAGATCCACCATCCACCACATCTGTCAGCATAAGGACAGAGTTTATCTGATAAACAAGTCATTTTTGGAAACTGCAGATGCTCCCACTGTGAAGTATTAAATGTGGCCCCGCTTAGATACATAGAATAGGGTTCCGGTCGACTGAACGCTGGCTGATAAGCTCTGCACAGCTCAGAATGCTGTTTGCCCACATACTAATGTTAAACAAAAGAACCGCAGACTGCAGAGAAAGGATGCGGGTCAGACCAGTAAATTGCTTAAACCCTTAGGCAGCCTTCTGAAAAGAAAAGGCATGAAAGAAGCTGATATGAGCTTTTATGCAGAATTGTTCTGTTTATTATCCCTGTTAAGGAAATGATGGCAAGTGTCTTGTTAAACTCTATATTCCCAACAAGGCAAGAGGACTGCCTCCCTCTAAACAAGACACAATATGCCACTGGCCATCACTTGATAAACCATACATCTCTTCTGTATTGTTTCTACATTATGAATACAATAAAAAGATGATAATAAAGCAGTACACATGATAACCATAAATGCTGTTAAACTGTGTCCTAGTGTTACCCTACCTGACTTTTCACTGGGCATTCCAAGTTAATAACAATCTGTCATGGGAGAAGTCCATTTTGTATAAAAATTTCACAATCTTCCAGTAAAACTTTTAATTTTCAATTGTGATGACTCAATTTCAGATGAATTGCTGAGACAGTTTAATAATAAAATCAGATGAAATACATCATTGTGGCAACATGTAAACTTACCCTGAGTAGAGCTGGGATATAATTTTATTAGTAAAATTCTCCGGTGGATAACATGACAGTCAGTATTGAATCTCCCCTGTGTTAGGGGTTTGAGCTGGGGGAAGGGAGGGGAAGATTCATAAGTTTGCTAGACTTCCAACACTTCCCCTCAGGTCTGACCGCTTAAAAAACAGCATCTTTTCTGAAAGCAGATATTTTTCTTCTGCTCAACTCTCCTCTCTTCTCCCTCCCCTTCCATAGAGACACTCTCATTCTGATTCATGTATTGGGACAAAGGAAATGAGGGAAGATCCCAAGAATTAAGGAAAATCTGATGAGAGAACCCTAAGAGAGAAGCAATCCACTCCATCCAAATCACAGAGCAAGAAAGGATTTGGCAATCAAAGGGCCACTGTACAGGACAAAGAAATAAAACTACATGATATAAAGATACAGAAGAAAGAAAAACACACACAGGCAATTGTACTAACAATAAAAAATTAAAAATTACCCTTTGCTTAAAAGTAGTCTAACATGTCATTGAGTACTACTTTGACATTTCCCTGCGGCTTTTCTCAACAGGCAACAAATGAAAACAATCTTGAAACCATTCTGCTAAAGGCTCAGTGCAGGAGGCCTGTCCGTACATTGTTATCAGATAATCTTACAATCATGGTCAGGCTTAAAGCATTTATGCCTATAGGAGCAACAGGTTTTTAATAGAAAATACTTAATCCTGATCTCAGATGTTTAAAAAACAAACAAAAATTAAAGACACACACATCTACACAGACACACACACAAACACATGTTAATATGATTCTTCCCTATTATAATCAAATTTTAGAGACAGTAAAATTTAAATAGCTGAACCAATTAGGGATGTAGAAACTGAGAAATATTTCTAGACAGAGTACTAAAGTAGTAACAAAGAGAGCCCCAACCAGCAAAAGGCGGGTGGAAGGGGAAAGTTGGGCCTGCTGGAGCACAAGTGACTGGGGATTGTGTGGACTCAGTGTGACCAGTAGAGAGTTCAGCTAAGAACAGACATCAAAGAGTAAGGGAGGGTCACAGACATAAAAAAAAAAAAAAAATTATCTCTAGATTTAAAAAACAAAACACACACACGCACACGCACACACACACACAAGCTTCTGACACTGTGACATTGCAACTCTAGCAAATGGTCCATGGAGGGAGCTGTTGACACAAGTTCCTGGGTGAAGATAAAATGACACCATTACATCCAGCTGAAAAGAAGGAAAGGGAAGAGAACTTAACTAAACAACACATTTGACATGATTTGGCAGAAATAACTTTCCTTTAAGCTACAAATCTGCTCTCCAAAAGTGTTGCCTAATGTAGATCCCTCCCCTGTTCCTCTGTAGGCCCCTGCTGTGCATGGATCAGAACCCAGTGTCACAGCTTCTATCGGTCCAGAGCAGAAGCAAAGATTCTTCAAATCACAGAAATAACCCACCAGTCCAAAGAGGAAAGCGCTGAGAAAGGCTGGGAAGAAGTGAGTTAACCCCTGCAATGCCAGCCATTCTGTTATGGTAAATATTGATTATAGGCAACACGTTGGGTAAACAGATTGGAGGGAGGCTGTCATTAGAAGGGCCACTTTCAGACCCCTGTGAAGGGACAGAGCCCGCGGGAGGAGTATCTTTGTGCATAATGTCTGACTCCAGAATGCATAATGAGTGCATCACTTCAAATAATTTTCATTTTACACATTTTCCTGTATAGTAGTTTTGCCGAGTAAGCCTTTTTTTCCTTCTAACTCCTTGGTAATAGGCGTTGACAGGCTTCTGATGCTGAAAGTGGAAAATTATACGTATGGACTGGGGATCCTAGCTGCTCGAGATTTATTCCCAAGGACCTTCACCCACCTAACCTGGGGGGTGGTTCTTCGGGGCATAGGACTCACTGACCCCCTGAAGGGTGGCTGTGACCGAGAGCAGGGCCAGGGCAGAGCAGTCTGTCCTCAGCTGCCTTCTGTTTCAGCTTATCTGAGGAAGATCTGCTGGAAGCTGCACACTTTCATGGGGTCTAAGAGCAACAGTGATAACATTGGTTCACAAAAATGGGATAAGATTTTTTTTTAAATTGCAGACTTCCTCCTCCTCCCTTTTCATGTCTTTAGATCTCTACGTGTAAGGGGGTAAAGCGTAGGACTATTACGTAACTTGGAGTAAACCTGAATGATATCTTTTGGACAATAAAACTTTTCTTTAGCAGCACATGCATATTTCCTTTTAGAAAACCTACAACAAAGGTTATTATCTGAGGTTGAGGAATCTTTTTGGAAGTGCAAATATTGAAATGAGAAAGATATTCTTCTATTTTTCAGTTTCTATGGAACTTACACTCATGTTCAGCCATTATCACAAATCATTTTGCCCTTAGGTCATAAAAATTATGTATATATTTTTGAGATATTAAAGATTCTCAGGATTAACATTTACTAAAAATATAAAGAATATGAAAGTACCAATATTAAAACCATGGTTTGACCCTACCTACTTGGAATGGTACTGAAGAGGTATAGGTAGACCAGGGAAATTCTTTTCCATAGGATTTTGGTAAAAATTCATGAAATGGTGAGGCCTCTACTTGAATCCTTAAGGACTGCCTTGAAATAAAATGCTCTTTTGCCTATAATATCACATTTGTTCTCATAACAAACTTATGATGTGGGACAGAAGTTATTATTAATATCATGGGTTTAAATGGAGAGCTATGGTAAGAAGTTAATGACTATTAATGATGCCTTACTTAATTAAGAGGAATGCTTTTTATTCTGTTTGCATTTTTTGGTAGCTTTGCTTTTTGTTGAGTAACTTCAGGCCTTGGGGTAATTACCAAAAATTACTTTTGATGTATAACCTAAAGTTGGTTCTCAAAAGCATGATGCTGTATTTCAGCACATAGGATTAAGGATTTACATGTTGATCCATTAAATTGTTTTTATTTTCTAATAAAGAATTCTTCCCAGTCTGGCTTTCTTGTGTCTGAATTGCTGAGTTGTTTGTGAAGTGTGCTAACTGGTCATCCTGCATGAACATTACTTATTGTTCTGTTACTTATTGAAATTTAGCCATACATAAGAATGGATGTGAATACATAAAATGGGACAATAAAAGGAAAATAGAAAAATAAAATAAAATAAAGTTACTGATGGAATAGTTTGGTAATTTTCTGTCATGTGAACATATTTTCACACCAAACATATTTCTAGAATAGTATCAAAATAAGCAACATGTTTTAGACTTTAAGGAAGTTTGTACATAGATTGTGTTTACATAAGTTAATACATCAGAAAGTTTGAGACTGAGTGTTTTGGAATCAGTAATATTTGTATATTTAGCATATCCCCAGTTCCTAGCTGTGTCTCCTCTTAACTAACTTGACTTCTCTGATCTGTTTCCTCATGTATAAATGGTCATTCCTCCTAGCCATAAGGTTGATGGGAGAATTAATTGATTAGTTAATGTGACTAATACATGTGATCAAAATTCCATCAGTTCAAAGGACTAAGGATTTTGTACTGAATTAATTTCATATTTTGATCTTATTTAGAACAAGCTATTAGAAATTTTAAAAAATTACTGGATCAAAAAAAGAAATCATGCATGTGTACCTAATATTCTTGATTATTTTTGGAATGAAAAGTTTGAAAATTTACTGAAAAAGACATAAAAGAGTTATCTTGATATTTGGGTTCTAGCCTTAAATTCCCCTTAAAAGGAAATCTTATTCCTCAGTGTCCTCCTCTGCAGACCCAGTGGTTCTGATATGCTTTCCAGCAGTGGGCACTTATTGCCAAGTTATATTCCTCCCTATCTAGAAGACTCTGAATATGGGACAGAAATTTCTCATTTAGAAATCCATTACTTTGGTTTATAGGTTTATCAGACAAATAGGAACCTTTGGGAATAAAAGGGGGCACTGCTGACAACCACTTTCTAACAACAGGAGTAAACCTAGATTCTCTCTAGTAATCAGGGGCAGGTGGTCCATCTACTGATAAGTGTCATCCTATTGGTGAGCCATTTGTTTTAATTAATACACAAAATCAATAACTTGTGAAATATTTTCCCCTTCACCATACGTTTATCACTTGAATGATGTGGAAATTCTGTCTTTAAAAAAGATTTGGGGTGAGTGTCAAGGAACTACTTCTTTAGGTTATGAGGGACACCTTTGTGATACAGAAATTATCTTCTGTGATAGTATTTTTTAAAGCAGAGACCTGTAAATATCTGCTTACATTAATTTGGTGATATTGATATAATTATTCATAGAAAAGGAGTCTGTTGAATGAAACTAAACAGGAACCCGCCCCAACCCCCCGTTTTTAGACAATTTCAAAAGGACATAACAGTCTGACATTAATATTGTACTTATTGATGCTTGCCTTAATTTAAAAATGCAAGCCACTATAGAATATTGACAAGGCTCTTATTTTTATCTCTTTGGTGGTATCTCCATTGCCTCTAACTTACACAGAGATCCTGAACTAATGCTATGAAATTCTCTTGCGTTAGCGATGATTCCCAAACATACCTTTCTGGCCAGATGAGGTTAACAGAATCAACGCATGTGAGCTGCTGCAGCTCTTCTAGTTGGGCACAGGATCATCTTGCCATCAAATGTGACCTGACACGCTCAACAACCGTTGATATATGTGCAGTAGTTACTAAGGCTAAACTCTTGATCAATATGTCAGATTTCAAAAGCGATTGCAACAAAGTAGACTCTGGATTATGAGAGAGCTGAATGCACAAAGGCAATGGAAGGACAAATCAGGCAGGACTGCCTGCATTTTGCATGTCAAAGGACAGAGCGCATGATGCCCGATCTATAAATGCTCCAAGTACTTAGGGAGGCAGTAGTCTGTGGATCGTTTGGTGGGCTAAACATGTTAAACATTACAAGCTAATTATTAGGAAGAAGAAGAAAGAGAAGAGGAGCACGAGCGCACAGAGTTCTGTAAACCCCAGTAGTTCTGTCCAGGCCTGTGACTTGCTCAGACCTCACCTAAGCATCCATTAACATGATAATGCACATTAATCCCGCCAAACACAACTCATCTGTCATCCTCAGTGGCAACCCATCTGTGTGCATGTTGAGGGGGGGAGTTTGCAGTCTTAGCTGTCGAGGGATTAGCTTCAGAGGAAAGGCTAATTTTCCGTAATTCTTTGCTAGGAAAGCACTCATTTGTTTGCATTTATTGAAGCACCTATTTACTTTTCAGCTTCATCATCTCACCAACATCTTAAGCGAAAGCAAAGCAGAGGATGGATAAAATGGCAATAAAAACATCTCAGGACGATCAAGCTGAAACCTAATTTAGTTCTCTCTCCAAGTTTGTGATATTATTTATTCGTATTTCTTTGGCTGATCTCAGATATGCTTTCTATCAGAGCAAAGGAGAAATATGTACGTAGTTTTATATCTTTAAGTGTTGCTTATTAATGGGCTATGATCTTCTGTATTGCTTTGATCTAATTGATATAAAATGGGTAAAAAAAACTGTGTATGCTTTATTACCATATACATTATCTGTTGCGTGAACAAGAAAGAGAAGATACTGCTTCAGAGAAGGTACAAATAAAAGGAGCTTAATTTTTTTTCTCACTAGTTATTTAAAAACAAGCACAGTGATTTATCTCCTTGCCCTGAAATCTTATCCAGTGGTTAAATGGTCTGTTCTTTGGGCTATATCTACTTTGGACAAAATTATATGTGTGTAATAAGCAACACAAACTTCCTTCTAATGCAAACCTACAAAAATAAAAAAAAGCATAGGCAAGAGAAATACCATTAAAATGTTTTGAGGGTAAACTAACTATTCCATTCAGTCAATTTAATGAAGAGAAAAATCAGTCATAAGGCATCATGACTGGTTGGTTGACTTAATTGTTCACTTTTCAGTGGGTTAGGTTGGAATAATCCAGCAATGACCCCCTGTGCTAAGGAAAAGATACAGATAACCATTTAAAAAATAGCCATCAGGAGAGACCTTCAAGATGGCAGAGGAGTAAGACGTGGAGACCACCTTCCTCCCCATAAATGCATCAGAAATACATCTACATGAGGAACAACTCCTACAGAACACCTACTGAATGCTGGCAGAAGACCTCAGACTTCCCAAAGGTAAGAAACTCCCCACACACCTGGGTAGGGCAAAAGAAAAAAGACAAAACAGAGACAAAAGAATAGGGACGGCACATGCACCTCTGGGAGGGAGCTGTGAAGGAGGAAAAGTTTCCACACACTATGAAGCCCCTTCACTGGTGGAGACGGCGGGTGGTGGTGGGGAAGCTTTGGAGCCACAGAGAACAGCACAGCAACAGGGGTGCGGAGGCCAAAGCAGAGAGATTCTTGCACAGATTATTGGTGCCGACCAGCACTAACCAGCAGAGAGGCTTGTCAGCTCACCCGCCAGAGCAGGTGGGGGCTGGGAGCTGAGGCTCTGGCTTCAGAGGTCAGGTCCCAGGGAGAGGATTGGGTTGGCTGCGTGAACACAGCCTGAAGGGGGCTAGTGCACCACAGCTAGCTGGGAGGGAGTCCAGGAAAAAGTCTGGACCTGCCTAAGAGGCAAGAGACCATTGATTTGTGGTGTGCAAGGAGAGGGGATTCAGTGCACTGCCTAACCAAGCTCCAGAGACAGGCATGAGCTGAGGCTATCAGCATGGACACAACAGACGGGCACGAAACGCTAAGGCTGCTGCTGCAGCCACCAAGAAGCCTGTGTGCAAGCACAGGTCACTATCCACACCTCCCCTCCTGGGAGCCTGTGCAGCCTGCCACTGCCAGGGTGCTGTGATCCAGGGACAGTTTCCCCGGGAGAACACACGGCATGGCTCAGGCTATTGCAACGTCATGCTGGCCTCTGCCGCGGCAGGCTCACCCCGCACTCCGTATCCCTCCCTCCCCCGGCCTGAGTGAGCCAGAGCCCCTGAATCAGCTACTCCTTTAACCCTGTCCTGTCTGAGCGAAGAACAGATGCCCTCAGGTGACCTACATGCAGAGGCGGGGCCAAATCCAAAGCTGAACCCCAGGAGCTGTGCGAACAAAGAAGAGAAAGGGAACTCTCTCCCAGCAGCCTCAGGAACAGCGGATTAAATCTCCACAATCAACTTGATGTACACTGCATCTGTGGAATACCTGAATAGACAACAAATCATCCCAAATTGAGGCGGTGGACTTTTGCAGCAACTGTAGACTTGGGGTTTGCTTTCTGCATCTAATTTGTTTCTGGTTTTATGTTTATCTTAGTTTACTATTTAGAATTTATTATCATTGGTAGATTTGTTTACTGATTTGGTTGCTCTCTTCCTTTTTTTAAAATACATTTATTTTTCTCTTTTTGTGAGTGTGTATGTGTATACCTCTTTGTGTGATTTTGTCTGTATAGCTTCGCTTTTACCATTTGTCCTAGGGTTCTGTTTGTCCATTTATTTATTTTTTTTTTTAGTATAGTTTTTAGCTCTTGTTATCATTGGTGTATTTGTTATTGGTTTGGTTACTGTCTTCTTTCTTTTTAAATGAATTTTTAATTTTTAAATTTTTAATAATATATTTTTAATAACTTTATTTTACTTAATTATTTTTTTCTTTCTTTCTTTTTTTCCTCCCTTTTCTTCTGAGCTGTGTGGCTGACAGGGTCTTGGTGCTCCAGCCAGGTGTCAGGCCTGTGCCTTTGAAGTGGGAGAGCCGAGTTCAGGACATTGGTCCATCAGAGACCTACCGGCTCCACATAATATCAAACGGCAAAAGCTCTCCCAGAGATCTCCATCTCAATGCTAAGAACCAGCTCCACTCAACGACCAGCAAGGTACAGTGCTGGACACCCTATGCCAAACAACTAGCAAGACAGGAACACAACCCCACCCATTAGCAGAGAGGCGGCCTAAAATCATAATAAGGTCAAAGACAGTCAATACACACCACCAAATGTGGTCCTGCCCACCAGGAAGACAAGATCAAGCCTCAACCACCAGAACACAGGAACCAGTCCCCTCCAACAGGAAGCCTACACAACCCACTGAACCAACCTTAGCCACTAGAGGCAGAAACCAAAAACAACAGGAGCTACAAACCTTCAGCCTCTGAAAAGGAGACCCCAAACACAGTAAGTTAAGCAAAATGAGAAGACAGAGAAACACACAGCAGATGAAGGAGCAAGGTAAAAACCCACAGATGAAACAAATGAAGAGTAAGTAGGCAGTCTACCTGAAAAAAAATTCAGAGTAACGAGAGTAAAGATGATTCAAAATCTTGGAAATAGAATGGAGAAAATATGAGAAATATTTAACAAGGACCTAGAAGAACTAAAGAGCAAACAAACAATGATGAATAATACATTGAGCAACAATAAATGAAATTAAAATTTCTCTACAAGGAATCAATAGCAGAATAAAGGAGGCAGAAGAACGGAAAACTGACCTGGAAGATAAAAAAGTGGAAATAACTTCCACAGAGCAGAATAAAGAAAAAAGAATGAAAAGAATTGAGGACAGTCTCACAAAGCTCTGGAACAACACTAAACACACCAACATTCTAATTATAGGGGACCCAGAAGAAGAAGAGAAAAAGAAACGTACTGAGAAAATATTTGAAGAGATTATATTTGAAAACTTCCCTAATATGGGAAAGGAAATAGTTAATCAAGTCCAGGAAATGCAGAGAGTCCCATACAGGATTCATCCAAGGAAAAACATGCCAAGACACATATTAATCAAACTGTCAAAAATTAAATACAAAGAAAAAATATTAAGAACAACAAGGGAAAATCAACAAATAACATACAAGGAAATCTCCTCAAGGTTAACAGTTGGTCTTTCAGCAAAAACTCTGCAAGCCAGAAGGGAGTGGCAGGACATATTTAAAGTGATGAACGGGAAAAACCTACAACCAAGATGACTCTACCCAACAAGAATCTCATTCAGATTCCATGGAGAAATTAAATCCTTTACAGACAAGCAAAAGCTAAGAGAATTCAGCACCACCAAACCAGCTTTACAACAAATGCTAAAGGAACTTCTCTAGGCAAGAAACACAAGAGAAGGAAAAGACCTACAATAACAAACCCAAAACAATTAAGAAAATGGTAATAGGCACATACATATCGATAACTACCTTAAATGTAAATGGATTAAATGCTCCAACCAAAAGACATAGACTAGCTGAATGGAAACCAAAACAGGACCCATATATATGCTGTCTACAAGAGACCCACTTCAGACCTAGGGACACATACAGACTGAAAATGAGGGGATGGAAAAAGATATTCCACGCAAATGAAAATCAAAAGAAAGCTGGAATAGCAATTCTCATATCAGACAAAATAGACTTTAAAATAAAGATTATTACAAGAGACAAAGGAGGACATTACATAATGATCAAGGGATCAATCCAAGAAGAAGATATAACTATCGCATATATTTATGCACCCACATAGGCGTCCCTCAATACATAAGACAAATTCTAACAGCCATAAAAGGGGAAATTGACAGTAACACAGTCATAGTAGGGGATTTTAACACCTTACTTTCACCAGTGGGTGGGGAGACCATCCAAAATGAAGATAAATAAGGAAACACAAGCTTTAAATGATACATTAAAAAGATGGACTTAATTGATATTTATAGGACATTCCATCCCAAAACAAGAGAATACACTTTCTTCTCCAGTGCTCATGGAACATTCTCTAGGATAGATTATATCTTGGGTCACAAATCAAGCCTTGGTAAATGTAAGAAAATTGAAATCATATCAAGTATCTTTTCCAACCACATGCTATGAGATTAGATATCAATTACAGGAAAAAAATCTGAAAAAATACAAACACATGGAGGTGAAACAAACACTACTTAAGAACCAAGAGATCACTGAAGAAATCAAAAAATACCTAGAAACAAATGCTAATGAAAACACGATGAACCAAAATCTATGGGATGCAGCAAAAGCAGTTCTAAGAGGGAAGTTTATAGCAATACAGTCCTACCTCAAGAAACAAGAAACATCTCAAATAAACCACCTAACCTCACACCTAAAGCGATTCGAGAAAGAACAAAAAGACCCCAAAGTTAGCAGAAGGAAAGAAATCATAAAGATCAGATCAGACATAAATGAAAGAGAAATGAAGGAAATGATAGCAAAGATCAATAAAACTGAAACCTGGTTCTTTGAGAAGATAAACAAAATTGATAAACCATTAGCCAGACTCATCAAGAAAAAAAGGGAGAAGACTCAAATCAATAGAATAAGAAATGAAAAAGCAAAGAGTAACAACTGACATCAGAAATACAAAGAATTATGAGAGATTACTACAAGCAACCATATGTCAAAAAAATGGACAACCTAGAAGACATGGACAAATTCTTAGAAAAGCACAATCTGCCAAGACTGAACCAGGAAGAAACAGAAAATATAAACAGGCAAATCACAAGCACAGAAATTGAAATATGATTAAAAATCTACCAGCAAACAGAAGCCCAGGACCAGATGGCTTCATGGGCGAATTCTATCAAACATTTAGAGAAGAGCTAACACCTATCCTTCTAAAACTCTTCCAAAATATAGCAGAGGAGGAACACTTGCAAACTCATTCTACGAGGCCACCATCACCCTGATACCAAAACCAGGCAAAGATGTCACAAAAATAGAAAACTACAGGCCAATATCACTGAAGAACATAGATGCAAAAATCCTTAACAAAATACTCGCAAACAAAATCCAACAGCACATTAAAAGGATCATACACCATGATCAAGCGGGTTTTATCCCAGGAATATAAGGATTCTTTAATATAAGCAAATCAATCAATGTGATACACCATATTGACAAACTGATGAAGAAAAACCATATGATCATCTCAATAGATGCAGAAAAAGCTTTTGACAAAATTCAACACCAATTTATGGTAAAAACCCTCTAGAAAGTAGGCACAGTAGGAAATTACCGCAACATAATAAAGGCCATATATGACAAACCCACAGCCAACATTGTTCTCAATGGCGAAAAACTGAAATCATTTCCACTAAGATCAGGAACAAGACAAGATTGCCCACTCTCACCACTCTTATTCAACACAGCTTTGGAAGTTTTAGCCACAGCAATGAGAGAAGAAAAAGAAATAAAAGGAATCCAAATCGTAAAAGAAGAAGTAAAGCTGACACTGTTTGAAGATGACATGATACTATACATAGAAAATCCTAAAGATGTGACCAGAAAACTACTAGAGCTAATCAATGAATTAGGTAAAGTAGCTGGATACACAATAAATGAACAGAAATCTCTTGCATTCCTATACACCAATGATGAAAAATCTGAAAGAGAAATTAAGGAAATACTCCCATTTACCACTACAACAAAAGAATAAAATTCCTAGGAATAAACCTACCTAAGGAGACAAAAGACCTGTATTCAGAAAACTATAAGACACTGATGAAAGAAATTAAAGATGATACAAGCAGATGGAGAGATATACCATGTTCTTGGATTGGAAGAATCAACATTGTGAAAATGACTATACTACCCAAAGCAATCAACAGATTCAGTGCAATCCCTATCAAACTACCAATGGCAGTTTTCACAGAACTAGAACAAAAAATTTCACAATTTGTATGGAAACACAAAAGACCCCAAATAACCAAAGCAATCTTGAGAAAGAAAAACAGTGCTGGAGGAATCAGGCTCCCTGACTTTAGAGTATACTACAAAGCTACAGTAATCAAGACAGTATGGTACTGGCACAAAACAGAAATATAGATCAATGGAAAAGGACAGAAAGCCCAGAGATAAACCCACATACATATAGTCACCTTATTTTTGATAAAGGAGGCAAGAATACACAATGGAGAAAAGACAGCCTCTTCAATAAGTGGTGCTAGGAAAACTGGACAGCTACATGTAAAAGAATGAAATTAGGACACTCCGTAACACCATACACAAAAATAAACTCAAAATGGATTAAAGACCTATGTGTAAGGCCAGACACTATAAAACTCTTAGAGGAAAACATAGGCAGAACACTCTATGACATAAATCACAGCAAGATCCTTTTTGTGCCACCTCCTAGAGAAATGGAAATAAAAACAAAAATAAACAAATGGGACCTAATTAAACTTAAAAACTTTTCCACAGCAAAGGAAACCATAAGGAAGATGAAAAGACAACCCTTAGAATGGGAGAAAATATTTGCAAATGAAGCAAATACAAACGATTAATCTCCAAAATATAAAAGCAGCTCAAGAAGCTCAATATCAAAAAAACAAACGACCCAATCCAAAAATGGGCAGAAGACCTAAATGGACATTTCTCCAAATAAGATACACAGATTGCCAACAAACACATGAAAGGATGCTCAACATCACTAATCACTAGAGAAATGCAAATCAAAACTACAATGAGGTATCACCCCACACTGGTCAAAATGGCCATCATCAAAAAATCTACAAACAATAAATGCTGGAGAGGGTGTGGAGAAAAGGGAACACTCTTGCACTGCTGGTGGGAATGTAATGATACAGCCACTATGGAAAACAGTATGGAGGCTCCTTAAAAAACTAAAAATAGAAGTACCATACAACCCAGCAATCCCACTACTGGGCATATACCCTGAGTAAACCATAATTCCAAAAGAGACATGTACCACAATGTTCACTGCAGCACTATTTTCAATAGCCAGGACATGGAAGCAACCCAAGTGGCCATCAACAGATGAATGGATAAAGAAGAAGTGGCACATATGTACAGTGGAATATTACTCCGCCATAAAAAGAAATGAAGTTGAGTTATTTGTAGTGAGGTGGATGGACCTAGAGTCTGTCATACAGAGTGAAGTAAGTCAGAAAGAGAAAAACAAATACCATATGCTAACACATATATATGGAATCTAAAAAAAAAAAATGGTTCTGATGAACCTAGGGGCAGGACAGGAATAAAGACACAGATGTAGAGAATGGACCTGAGGACATGGGGAGTGGGAAGGGTAAACTGGGGCGAAGAGAGTGGCATGGACATATATACACTACCAAATGTAAAATGGATAGCTAGTGGGAAGCAGCCGCATAGCACAGGGAGATCAGCTCGGTGCTTTGTTACCACCTAGACGGTTGGGATAGGGAGGGAGGGAGGGAGGGAGACGCAAGAGGTAGGAAATATAGGGATATATGTATATGTATAGCTGATTCAATTTGTTATAAAGCAGAAACTAACACACTATTGTAAAGGAATTATACTCCAATAAAGATGTTAAAAAAAATAGCTGTCTTCAAGCAACCAATTTGACTGATTTCTCATCAAAATGATCTGTCATTTAACAAAACCGATCAGCAAGTTTATCCCAAAATCATATTGTTCTATGTTTGTGCATGGATAGGCATTTTTAAATTAAAACCTATAAAGGTGGTAAATCTTTTATTTTCATTTTCCTAAAGTGTCATAAAGTATGTCCTGTGTGATGTAAAAAAATCTTACATGCAAATGTTCCATCATATAATAAGCTTGGGAAAAATTGAGCTAAATAAAATTAACCAGGTTAATCATGACAGGACTTTTTAGTTAATGGATTCTGTGCATCTTTATGTGGGAAATGCATGAGGAAGTTATTTTACGTTTTAAACTGTTTCCTAATCTGGAAAATGGGGTCAAACACAGGACCTCAAACCAATTAATGCAGGCAAAGCATAGAGTAAGCACTTAATCAAAGTTAGCTAATATTGTCAGCATGTATATTTTTCCAAACATATCTGGCAAAGTATCATTTTCCCAAGTAATATTGCCTGGAATTAAATTTACAGAATTTACTCCCCTAGACTAACATTGTAAGATTTCTGTGAGAAATATCTATCAGAAGAATTTTTCCAACTAATAAATCTTCAATGTGAAGAGTTAACAGCTTATTTCTTTTTAAAGTACCTATTAAAGAAAGACAATTAAAATGAAAACCAATGCATTCAAGAAAAGAGGATCAAACTGTAAAACTTGGTACTTGAGCAACCTCTTTTTTGGGTACCGGTACTGAACATTTATTACCACCTGTCCATCACACCTGGAAAATGCAACAGATATTAGAAAGCTGACACAGTAAAGCAAGGATTACTATTTAGCTTTTGTTTTCTTTTTTCTTCCTTTCAAGATGCTACTAATGGAAATGACATAGAAATCTGTGTATGGCAGCACTTCTGAAAAAGAACATTTATGTAAATAGAGCATGAAGGAGGCATGAAAGAAGCTAGCAAGACCCATTTGGGTCTTTAGGCCTAATAGCCCAGATTTGGCCCTCAGATGTGTATGCATGCACGAGGTGATACTGAATTTGACCGAAGATGTGCAAACAATCCTAAAGCAAAATGAGTCCGATGTTTGATGCTTAAAGAGTTGAAACTGCAATTTCCAGACAAGATAGTCATAGAAAAGCTACTCGGGCACAGAGGAAATGTCCTGTTTCATCCTCACTGAGACCAGAGTGACATTATAAGAAAAAAACGTTTAGAGCTTTTAAAGTTTTTTTTCTTTAGGGAGTTAATAACCAGATTTCTTTTCAAATTTATTTAAATCCATCAGAAGTAAATTTTGTGGTATAAAACACTTCATTTCAATCATTTAAAAATATGTGGGTATTTGTGATCTATCAAAGTCAGTGAAAGATTTAAAATTTACATATGTGTATAAAACTTCAGCTCCACCAAAGTGAACTCAGTGCATTTTCTTGAATATGCAATGGTGCAATCACTAAAATAAATGTACTTGCTGCACTCAATTAAGCATTGTATTGTACATGTGTGTTTATTCAATTCTGTGATGATACAGTGATTGAAACACACACACTTGGTGCATTTGTCTCAATCTGCAGTGCATTTATTTAAACGTACAATCAATCATAGGCCTCTGCTTTTAGTTTTCCTTTGTGTTTTTAGAGAATACTAAATATAAACCATTGTGTGTGTGCTGTGACATGGTGAAGAACTGAAATGCACATTAAATAAAACAATATAAAATTGGAAATTTCAGGGCAAGAAATAATGCAACTAATATGTGTAAATGGGCAACTGCTGTCAAGTCTAATATATAAGGTCAGAGTTTTATGTTCTGAACTCTTCCTGTTGATTAGCAGCTGTGTGTATGGTGGTATTAATATATCTTTAATAGTAACTAATGATAAGTATGTAAAAGATATTCAAAGCTATATTAAAATATTTGCTTCATATTTGTATATAGCTTTATTGAGTCTTGCTCTATATCATTAATTATTTTAAACATGCTTATTATTTTATTCATCAGGCTATTTTACTGTCTGAATTTGCCTCTCATCCTTCTGTGAATGTCTGTGAAGTCTTACTCAGTATAGGATATCATATTGTGTAATTTTAAAGAGTAACCCTCTTCTTCCTAGGGCTCTATCTGTGTCTATTCTATGTGGTCTGAGTTGACAGAACGTCTCTTCAGAGCAACATTTCCTGCCCGATACTCTGGCCTGGGACCCGAATTCAAGGGTTTCATATTCTCAGGGGGCATTTTTCCCTCCATCCAGTGCCAAGGTAGAGAATGAGAAACTTCCTCGCCCACTTCTGGATTTTTGTTCATGTATTTTCTTTACCTAGAAAGTGTTTTTTCCCTGTATGTGACATGGTCAACTCTTCTCATATTTTAGATCTTAACTTATATCTCACCTCTTTAAAGAAGCTGTCCCTTAAGACATTTCTACTCTTTTTTTCTTTCATTTATATATTCACTCAATTAATATTTCTTGAATGCTCATAATATTCCAGGCATTGAGGGTACGGTGATGAACTGGACAGATGCAACCACTATACCCATGGAATTGGTAATCTGTCAATGTGACCCTTTCATTTCTCATCTCCTTATTCCATTCCTTGTATAGCACATGCTGTAATTTGCTGTTTTTCTACCTACTTACATTTTTTCTGTTTCTCTATCTTGCTTGGCTACACATTTCTCAAGGACCAGAACCATGCCTCTTTTGCTCACCTATGTTTTCCTTAACACCAAGAACAGTGCCTGGAACATAGTAGGTGGTCAAAAAAAATGAGATGAATTAATTAGTCAAGAGGAGAGATGAATTTAGTCCTTGCAATGTCCCAAAGTAGCCTCTATTATCCCTAGTTTGCAGTTAAAGATGCAGAAGCTGAGTGGTACAAATGGCATGTCCAAACCATGCTGCTTGTCAGTTACAGGACCAGAAATTAATATGAAAACAGTGTGACTGACAGTCGCCACTCTTCTCCATGGTATGCTGAATTAATTCATTTTGCACCTGTGAGTGACAGCAAATAGTTAAGAGAGTAACCTCTGAAGAGAGTCAAGTCCAAATTCAGGAAATTTTCTTAACCTCCCTCATCTCTATAGTGGGGATAACAGTAATACCTAACTCATAGATACACTGTAAACTTTAAATAGATGATAGATGTAAAGTGTTTAGAACAGTGTAAATATTACTGTTCTTGGTGTAATGATTATTATTACTACCTAAAAACAAAAACCATGTAATTGTCAGAAGTGGCTTCTGTGTGGAAGCTATTTGAATTATATCATTTCGATGAAAAGGCTAAGGATCATTTCTTATACTTCTGTTGTATCTAGATTAGCACATAAGTCTGTGCCATTCCTCAAAAAGCATTTGAGCTATATGTGTTGGTTGGATGGCTAAATGGAAGATAAAGAAAAGAAGGAATGACTTAATTCCTTTGCTGAAGAAAATAGATTGCAAATGATAAATCCAAACTTAAACAATACTATGAAAATTATTAAGCAAGCACGGTCTCTTTAGAGTATGTTTAAGCACAAACGTGCTGTGTGTTTACTGAATGTAGAGATCAGAACAGTCCAAAATTTTAGTCCAGGCTCTCCTCTTAACTTTCCTATATAAGTCTTCTTGTACTACCCAATGCCTATAAAATAGGGTTAGCAGTAAACACAGAAAAGACAATGATGATACTTAACAACACATCTGACAAGGCCACTGTCATCAATTAAAGTAGATTTTTTTTTTTTTTTTTTTTTTTTTTTTGCATTACGTGGGCTTCTCACTGCTGTGGCCTCTCCCGTTGCGGAGCACAGGCTCTGGACGCGCAGGCCCAGCAGCCATGGCTCACGGGCCCAGCCGCTCCGCGGCATGTGGGATCTTCCCAGACCGGGGCACGAACCCGTGTCCCCTGCATCGGGAGGCGGACTCTCAACCACTGCGCCACCAGGGAAGCCCTAGATTTTTAACAGTAAAGCATTTTGACACTTAAAATACTATACACATCAGAACTATGATTACTTTTAGTAAGAGTTGACAACAAACACCTGACTCAAGGGAAAGATAAAAGGACCCAAGTGCCAGTCATGATTTCACTCACACTTAGAAACTTTCAGCTTTTTTTTTTTTCCTGTGAGACTCAAGTAGAGGTTTTCTTCATTATCCCTATTCAGAGGACTCTCCGTTATCAGGGGCTTTCCCCTCACCCAAGGCAGAGGGGGGAGCTGAACAAGGCGGTGGAAAGCTCAAGAGAAGGGAGACGGGGTGCTTGGGAAAACAGGACCTCAACAAGGACAGTCCAGAGACTCTAAGGACTAAAACCTCACCCAGTCTCCCAGGAGCCTAAACCACTCCCTGCCAATCACTAAACCTCAGAAAGGCACGAGATTACTCTCCTCGTCATCCAGCCTGGGCTCACTGTGGCCTCCTCTTCCTCCACGAAGAACAGCTACCTGACCAACAGGGGCCAGGCTGCCGAGCCAGGAGGACCCACATAAGGTTGGAATCTGCCCGTCTTGCAGCTGGGCAGTGCAGGATAGAAACAGCCAGCCCCCGGCAGCTTACTTCCATCAGGACAAGAACTTTTCAGTTGACTCTGAGCTACTTTATTTATGACTCCTGTTTAGCCTCAAGCCACTATCAATCCTACCCTGTCCAGGCGTTTACTACTTGGGCTACATCATTTTTGCCTAATGCTACCTACATGAAACTACACTGACATCAGCACTGCCTGCCAGAAATGCTTCTGCTCAAGTCCCCAGTTACTGGGGTAATTGTATCTCCCTAGTTTACCTGAGACAGTCCCCATTTGCATCTATTGTCCCTATGTGATACCCACAGCTCCCCTTTCACTCCTAAAAGCATCCTGGTTTGGTCCATAAATTATATGATCATACTGCTATATCCTGACTGTAACCCAACCGCCTTCACATTCATTCAGTAGGGAAATGCATCCATAGCCATGTGGATAAATCAATCACTGCTTTAGGTTATCCAGGAAAACTACCAATGATTGAAAAAACAAAAAAACAAAAAACAGTAATTTGACTCCTAATGCCACAGCCATTTATCAATAGCTGATATACCATATGTTCCTTGCTTTTTTATTGTAGATGTTCCCTAACTGGAATATAATTTTGATAAAGGCAGGGACTTTGTCTGTTTTGCATACTGTTGTATCCCCAGCACTTAGAAAGTGATTAATAAATGTTTAAATGAATGAAAGAAATCCAGGAGCTAAAGTAGCAGAATTTGAACCTTACCGTGGTCCCAGAACTATACCAAGGTCTTTACATACACTTTATTTTTCAATACTAACAACTCTATTAGTGAAAATATTACTTTTAAAGATAAATAAACCAATGAAGACCAAGGATAAATAATTTGGCCAAGATCACATGGCTAGAACACCTTGGGCCCAGGTTACACATGCAACTGTAGTGCCAGAGTGCTTGGATATGCTGCTGATGTTATAGCTGAAACATACATCCCTGACTTTTCACTTCCAACTGTTATAGGAACAGAAAGAGACCAGTCCTTTTGTTTTGTTTTGTTGTAGCAGATCTGAGGAAATTCAGGTTTAGGTAGAGTTAAATACTTATTTTCAGTATCTGAAGAGATATATTTTGATTTTTTAAAAACGAATAAACACGAAACTTGTCATGCTTGCAAGTCTGAAGAGTTGTTAATAAAAAAAGCATATGCCTCATTTCAGCATTTCTCTAAGATGGTTAAGATAGCAAATACCATTAGGCAGTGTTGACTGCACTATCACCATCTTGCTAATAGACAGTAGAGGGAGGGCTTCCCTGGTGGCGCAGTGGTTGAGAGTCCGCCTGCCGATGCAGGGGACACAGGTTCGTGCCCCGGTCCGGGAAGATCCCACATGCCGCGGAGCGGCTAGGCCCGTGAGCCATGGCCGCTAAGCCTGTGCGTCCGGAGCCTGTGCTCCGCAGCGGGAGAGGCCACAACAGTGAGAGGCCCGCGTACCGCAAAAAAAAAAAAAAAAAAAAAAAAAAAAAGACAGTAGAGGGAACTGTTAGTACGTTGAGCAGCAAGGTGTAAACAGGCGACAGGAAAGGGGGGAAAAGCAACCAATGACAGCGTACATTGCACTTGGATCTCTTCTCCTTTTAAATGTGATGTCATTTTATTATGAACTTCTACCTGACAACTCCTTCTAGGCAATTCTGAGTGATATCTCTAAAAGGTTGGTATTGCATGCTAAAGTACTTAGAATTTCTTTTTTATTGGGTTTCTTCACTGGAATCTCATTGTCATTCAGATGAAGCTGAAGCTACCTGTCCAAGCCCCCAAGGGTTTTCAACACTCTCCTCTTCTTTTTCTCTCCAATCAATGCCTCCTCTGAACTCTTCACCTTCTTCTCACAATCTCAACCATCTGGAACAATTTTCTTATTTTTCTCTGACAAGTGTCTTATCTTACTTAAGACTCTCCATAAAACTCTTCTCTTCTGAGGGGATAATTTCAAGCTTACTTTGATAGATGTGTGGCCCTTCTGGTCATGACATCTACCACCCCACTGATAGCCAGGGGTTGATGGTACCAGTCTACTGTCCAGTCAGTTGATCCCTCCTTTCTCACTACCCTATTTCTTTCCTCCCCAAAAAAGTGCCTGATAAGTCAAAGAGACTTACCTTTCCAAACAAAGGAGGAATACTTTTACTCAAGAATTCGGGTATCACAATAGTCCACTATAAGAAGCACCAAACTTCTCCTTTGATAGTTGAGGAAATGATTCCACCTTCAAATATCAGCTGCATGTTGCATGAGGTGAACGCACACCTTATTTGTCTTTCCTACATGGCTTTTAATGTATCAGGGGAAAATATTCCATTGAAATTCTTGCAATTACCACCTGAGTTTCTGAAGTTACATTGCATGGATCACCTAAAACAGATAACCAAGGCTTATTCCAATTTCAGTAGAGAATCTATTATGTATAGTGGGACAAGCAATAAAATACATATATTTCATAAAACCCTGACATCAAAAGATGTAAGCTAGAAGGGTCTATGGTCACATAATCTTGGAAAGCAGTACACATATACTTTCCACCTTGGAAATGTATAAAAACCATTTATGAACTTTATCAGAATAAGGCTCTGAGAAGTCCTCTCAAAAACAAACTATTACTGTTTTACTCAGTGTTTCCTAATACTGTTTGATCACAGAACTCTTCTTCTTTTAATTAACATAGCACATGTTATAATCTAGCAGAAATAGCATTCAATAGAACACAATTTAGAAAATATTGATTCAGAAAATAAAAGCTGGAGCAGGACTATAAAATAAATCAAGTCCAGTCCATTGATCTTACTGATGAGTAAACTTAGACATAGAAAGGATGTCTTGCAAATTCATGAAACATAACATATTTTACTTTCTTTGTCAGCTTCCTTGAAGCTAAGTTTCCCCGTGCCAATCTATCTTCCTCTAACTCCTGCCCAGGTAACTTCTCATTGCCCCGCATCCGTCATTTTATGTCATAGTCAAATATCTCAAAATTATTGACGTAGCTTAAAATTCATACTCCTTAGCATGGCCTGCTATTATCTGAGTGAACTGAACATGCAATTTGTGTCATAGAAATGCTCCTAACATGCTGGCCAAAACGTAGAGCTGCTTCCCAAAGACATTCAGTGCTTTCTCACCTCTGGGGATTCTACTCAACTCCATGTACCAAGTCCTGCCCATCCTTTGAGGCCCTCTCAATGGTGTTTTCTCCATAAGGATTTCTAGGACTCTCTTAGTTGGAATTTTATGTTCACTTATGTTCCTAAAGCACAACAAACGTGTACTCTAATTTATTAGTCTTCATCATGTATTTAAGGGTTTGTTTGATATCTTCCTTAAGGGCAGGGTCTGCATTTCGTTCATCCCAGAATCCTGTTTCCTGAAGCAGGTTCACAGTAAATATTTGTAGCGTTAATCATATAGTTCACAGTCACACCAACATGTAATGACAGAGTGACGGCCAGACCCTAACATCTTTCAGAATTGGTCTGTTGCAAATAAAACCTATAAAAAGCAATGGGAATGTATATGTTGGTAAGAGACCATACTTTCAAATTTTCATAGAACCATAATATGCCACCAATAGAACAATTGCTATACACTCATATATTTCATTTTGATTATAGTTCAAGATGATAAATAAGGATGTGTGAAGTTCAAAACCCATTGCTCTATTTTCTGGCTTGCTCTGAGTGGTAGCATGTTTCTCTGCACACATGCTCGCCTGCACGTGTACACACACATACACACACACACACAGAGCAATGAAGTGCCAAAAATATGCAGATGTAATGTGAAAAACTCTGCCAATCATCTAAATGTTTAAAAAATATCCAGGTGCTGGATTTAATGTAGACAAACCATCTGGCAGATTAGCTTAGTTTTCTACTTTTCATCCAGCTGTTGGATGCTATGGAAGGATGACCTAGGTCTGTACTTAAAGATGATCAAGGAAAGCGGTGTCCTATGTATATTGCTAATCCTCTGGAAAACACTTCCAGTTCAATAGGTTCTAGGTATCGATAATATTCTTGAGGCAGAAAAAACAGAAATTCCATAGAGCAATGATGTGTTTGGAACTGCCCACTTTAAAACACCTGTTATGAACAACTGTTTTTCAGAAACTCATCATCTTAAAATAATACTGAACTTTGAAGTACTTGATTCCTACCAGCAAAATCTCCAGATTTTTATTTATTATCAAATATTTCACAGAAGTAAAATACCATAGAATTATTTTATTTCAACAGCAAGTTACCAAATATAAACTGCCAGAAAGCAAATCATCTTTGACAGAATGAAAAAGAGTGCTGCATCACTAGCACCAAGTTATAGACCAAAAGATGTTCTACCAAACACTTCTGTTCCTCTACTTCCATCAGCATATTCACATGTGATGAGGCACCAATGTCAAGGTTCAGAAGCAGAGGTAGCCCAGCAGTCATTAGGACTGAAGTTGGTTTTGATTCTATTTTGCAAAAAAGTTAAATACCTCAAGGTTTAATCATTGATTTTCAAAAATTCATAACTAAAAGAAATGAACGACTCTTTTTCTTTCCAGATAATGTATCATTCACATATCATAGCATTACATTTTTAATGTTCTTTTTTAAAAAAAAAAAACCTACATATTAAAAGAGAAAACTAACCAATGTGATAAATGCTACTTTCCTCCTTAATTTCCACGAGGCAGATTTTTTTATATTTAGAAGTCATAAGAGGTATAAAAATGTCCTATAACAAAGCAGTGAAAGGGACAGTGAAAAATCAACAAATATTATTTTGTTAACAATAAAGTAGGCACAAAATCATAGTATACATACCACCTCTAAAAATTATTAAAGGATGCCACGAGATAAAGCAGGGGAAAATGGTGTACAAAAAAATCAGACGTTCTGGAAAAAGCAAGGTGAAAAAGATGGGCATGAAAATTTATAGACAGTTTGAGGGTAGGTTTTCAAAGTTGCATGTGACAGAGCCAAGCACAAATCCTCTTACTTATTAACGGGATTTGTCCCTGTACCTGTCACACATTGCTTTGAAAATATCTGCCTCTGTGAAAGGTATACTGCTTCTCTCTGTCAGTTTTACTCTTAAGAGACTAATGTATAATCTCTTTAGGTTTCATCTTTTGTATTTCTGTGCACATGACAAATTGTTTTGAACACTCTTCATCCATACACATAAGAAGGTAGGCACTAAGGGCTTATCACCACATATTTAAAATCCCTGAGATACTACTTTCCTCATTGGGAATAAGTGTTCTATTAAAATAATCTCTAGATTTATCATTGAAAAAATTTTCTAACTAATGCATTCACACCTTGATGCCAAAAGGCAATTGTTCTCAACCTTATCAGACTTAGTGCCTCCTTTTTATAACAAATATTTTATAACCCATTTACTATAGTGACATATAGTTTGTAGATCTTATAACCATTCTAAGCACATCATTTAAAAAATCAGTACAATGCCCCAACTATAAAAGAGAAATAAAAAGAAAGTTCTTCATAATAAAACAGCAAGTATTTTGAAATGTAAATACCTGACCATTGCTACATAATGAGGACACAAAGAAGTCAAGTCTGATACCTATGCAGAGAACCTTGCAAATTTGTAAACACATCAGCTACCAAGGCAAACCTAAATGAGCTTGTTGCATTGATGCAGCAAACACCATGAAGGTAGTTGCTGCCAGTGACCAGCAATTGGTAAAGTTCAAGACAACAATTTTCTCTAAATTTACATAATAGTTTGAATTTTGAAAAATTCAGTGTACATGAAAATGTGAACAGTCTTTTAAAATGACATGTAAAATAGAAGTAGGTTTTAATTGTAGATAATAATACATAGGTTTTTCATCTACATGAATATCTGATAAGATAATCAAAAGTCCTTCAGGCATGGAACAATATTTCAATGTGCTGAAAACTCCTGCAAGTTGCAAATGTCTGGCATTCCTTGGTTCACCAAGTCAGTGGTGGTCCCAGTGCCACTCCACCTAATATTTGTAAAAACCTAATACACCCTCACAGATTCCCCATATTCTCTTTACAGTGATGTTGTTTCCCAGTAAGAACTACTTCTATAGGATTACAGAAGGAGGGCTAAAACAAATGATGGTCCTGCATTTGTTTTTTCCTTTTATTTTGTTTTTTTTTTTTTGCTAAGGTGAGGCAAACCTTGATTTTTTTTTTAAATCCACCATGCATTTGACATTGAGTTTACGAATTCTGTGGCAGGAGCACATAGGAGTCTTCTAATCATAACTTTTAGTTAAAAATAAATGGACTTAGCACATCAACTGGGGACATTTGAGTGAAATTCACTTAATGGAGTATCATGGATGCTAAGGTTGACTATCAACATAAAAAAATAGAAAGAATAGATTTAGTCCTTAGGAATTACATTTCACATGCATAAACAATCCAGATACAAAAATATAATTTATAAAACAGAAGGAAAAATGAGATGCAGAAGGAATCTGAGGGAAAAGAAATAATGGTGTAAGCAGTTGTTTAAATGGAAAAAAAAAAACTTTGCCACATGACATGATATGTGAGAGATTTATTATTCCATCTATCCATTTATACTTAAAACAAGCCAACCATAGACATTTACCTTAGAAATCTAAAGTTCCTTATTTCTGTGCAGTACAGTTCTACAGAACCATGAATTGATGGTTTCATAAGGTATCAGTCACACTTCCATAGCATGTGCTGATATAAATATAAAAGCTTCATTTTAAAGGATAAATAAAGCTACACTATTATCTAAACAGGGTAAAATTTAACATCCTTGTGGTTTGTGGAAATTTTTGATGTGCCTGCTGGCTTTTCAATAAAAATCAATTATGCCTTAAATGCAAGCGGTAGTCAACATACTACAGACTATAAATTCAATTTCATACTCAGAAATATGGATTAGCTGAACTTGATGCCCTTCCATTGATTTCAGAAAGCAAAAGCTGATAAGGTAAATAATAGTAAGAGGCTCTCTGACACTTCAGATCAAGTTCCGGATTTCCATATTATTTTTGTAAGAACTCTGCAGTCACCACAATATCCTCCTTGTGAAATATGTATGATGAATAGATATTATATGGATTGCTGACTCATCTCTCCATACAGAATGGATATTCGGCTTTCATAAGCCAGGAAGGAACTGCACAGAGAAAAGAACATGCTTATGTGCCTTGGCTTAGTGCAAGGTATATGTCAACTGATTGTGAATAAATCCAGTGCATAATTAGAGAAAACACCGATTAAGCACTGAGGTCCCTCCTAAAAAATAAAAATTTTATAAACCAGGAGCAAATGGATACTCTTCAGTTCTTCAGTGTCTTGTGTGTGTGTGTGTGGAGAGAGAGAGAGAGAGAGAGAGAGAAAGCATTTTAAAAACTGAAAAACATTCAGTCCTTCTGTTCACTCAAAAGAGCACCTTAAACTGGCAAGAATCTCATGGAGGGGGAATCATGAGAGGGGAGAAAAAGAAATGATTTGGTACTAAGAAATCTAAGGACTAATGATCATGAGGAAGAGATTTAGAACTGTTCTCAACATAATGGGAAATCCAATCAATTTTCTTCTTTCCTCCTTTAATGTGAAGAACATTTAGGTTTTATAGAATTACTCAAGTCCACATTTTGAGCATTTATGGCTCAACCATTCTCTTTTACAGTAAGCCTAGTGCATTCAGCTTAAATCCCAAAGAGTTCTTAGGAAGCTTTAGTCCACAGGCCCTGGTCTCACCTTTTGTCAAGATGAGTTCCTGTTTTCCTGACACAAACAAGGATTGCTTTGTCACACATGTAGCATGCTAAGAGAGCAAAATGCTAGCTCATATTAGTTCAAAGATATATATTCTTTAAAAGAGGAGATCCTAACAGCTTCCCTAGAAGCCAGCATTTTCTTAGTTCATATAATCATTTTGGTAAAAATCCATGGCCTAACGTCTCTGCTACTCCAAAGAAATTAATTATATTTAAATTTCTCAAGATAGAGGTAATTTATTTAAAATACTTGTATGTCATTTATTTAACTGAAGTACAAGTAGTTTTATGAAAGGATGTCAAACATAAAAGTAGCCTATATAAAATGCTATAAATTCCAAGGGGAACAGATCCTAAAGAAAAATATTTCCAATAGTAAATAATTTTTTCATATATGCATCTATATAGTATCTGTTACTCATCACTATCAGTTTATGGAGAAATCATAAAGAAAAATGGCAATGTAGTTGCTGTGGACTCCTTTCATGAATAAGAAATTGTTTACACAAGAAGAATAAAATCACAAAAGAAATGCTACAGTCTCATTTCTGACTTTTTCAGTTATTTATCGTCTGAGGAAAAAAGTCAACAAGCATTTCTTTTTTGCAGCTTTTAAATATCTATGTGTATGTATGTTCATTTATAAATATATTTTCTTTTCATAACAGGGAATATAGGAGCAAACATATTTTTCAGCAATGTCTTTTCACATGTTATTTAAATTTAAGTTAAAAAGTACAAGTAGAATTTTTTTCTTATACCAATATATACTCATAGAGCTGTAAAACATGAAGTTTCTTGGTAAACTATTTACTATGTGAATTATAAAATTTTAAGTTTCAGTGTATGAAATAACACTATCTTTGAAACCTATCTAATACAAAAATGCCACAACCAACAATTTTTATCATATGTCGTAATGCAACTGTAGCATATGAGGAAAACAGGCATCACATTGTTTATGAAAAAACAATTCTTGTAGATACACTTGGAAAACTGCAAACATTCATAAACAGTTACTCTTTGGGGATAGAGAAAAACTGCCATTAAACAGGTGTTAGAATTTAAATGACATCTCATTAGTGACTCCTTTTTGCAGCTCGGAGACAAATAAAACCTTCATTTAAAAGCATTAGTGCTATTCCTAAGGGTTTCTGGTATCATAATGTTTTGTTTTATGAAGATATTTAGTTTCTTCCAGCATTCTTGCTTATTTATACAAAATAAACCAATTGCATTTCCAAGTTTAGCTGAGCGTCAAGTCAGGGGATGAATAAGGCCTTTGCGGTGCTGTAAATACCCTTGCTCCTCCCTCCACTTCAGCCAGTCTGGGAGATTAGACCACAGCCTGATAATTAAAGGTACTTTTGAGCACCACTTCCACATAGTGAGTTACTCCTTGTGTCCTTTGCCCTCAATTAAAGAACAGTCATATAAAACTCAGATTTTCTCAATGCCCAAAGCCATTAACTATTTTTCCAATTCCTCTCAATGAGAAATGTGAGATGATCTTTATAAGTTAAGCATTATATTTGAGTGCATAGCTATTGAAAACTTACCTGCAAATTGGGAAGTTTATGTGCACTATTATTTTACACTATCCTCACAAAGACAACCTCAGGTCTCAAAATGCGAATGTGAAGAATAACACACAGAATGCAAGTCCCAGTAATCAAGGTGGCTTACAAAAATTTCTCCATTTCATCACCTTGAAAAGTTATGCAATCCACAGTTTAATTCAGCTGACGAATTGAGAACCTTGGAACTCAATTCATTATAATTCTGTATTGTATTGGGAAAGCATCTGCTAAGACAAACAGCAAGGAGATGGAAACTGTGAGTAGTTGCTTTCCTTCAAAAATAATAATTGTTATTGAATACTGGGTTTAGAAACTGCAATTATATATTTTGGAAATGTGTAAATAATTAGACCAGATCTGGCCAGGAAGGAGCTTAAAATTGAGTGGCAGCAAAGACAGTGGAAAAACAAAGGATAAGATAATCTCCAAGTATGATGAGGATCACTGAACAGTTAGAAAATGCAAGGGGGTAAAGTTCACAGAAGAAAAGAAGCCATTGGCCTGGAAGAATCAGAAGAGGAGATGCCATTTGAAAAGGATTTTACTGGTTGAAGGTGATTTTGTAAAAAGTGGATAGGCTTGTGTAAACATAGGCTCTGTTCAAGGAATTTTCAGGAGATAAAACTGGCCATGACATAGAAGACCATCAGTGCATGCTTAAGAGGATACCTTGAATTTGGTAGGGACAAGGAGTCTTTGAAACCTTTGGGAAGCACAGAGATATGAGGTATAGAAAAAGGATTTTAAAGGAGTGAAGGATGAGAAACTGAAGGTGAAGAGACTTCTCAGAAAGCTAATCTTTGGTGTGGAGGCAAGAAGTCAGAAGCCCCGATTCCGGAGATTAATAATGTGAGACAAAACAGTGGAGAGAAATTACAGATATTGTAGAGCTAGATTCTATTGATGTGGCAAATGATTGAAGAATGAGGAGTAAATAGGGACTCTGAAGACCCTTGGCTTGAAGTAGAAGAAGTTGCTGGTTTGTGGGGAGATGGAGAAGGTGTTTTGGATATACTGAGCCTGAGACATTAGCAAAGAAACTGAGTCGATAAAGTGACAAAGCTGGTAAATTTCCCAATTAAAAGGTAAGTTTTCAGTAGCCTTCCACTCAAGTGTATTAGATTGTAGGAAAATTATGGTGCCACACCTGACATGGAGTGATTGAGAAGTAAATTAGTGACTTCTTTTTTTGTTTTTTGTTTTGTTTTGTTTTGTTTTAATTAGTTTCTGCTTTATAACAAAGTGAAGTGACTTCTGACTTAGAGAAAATCTGAGCTTTATGTGACTATTAATCTAATCCTCAATAATAAAAGTGAGACTGGAGACAGAATTCTCTGGGCTAGATTTGCAAGCATTTATCTGCATAGGAGTGAAACCACAGGATGCAATAGTATCCAGAGAGGGAAAATATAGAGATGAAAAAAAAAGGAAAAAAAAGTACAATGATAGGGACATATGCACAAGGGAAGAGGGAAAAATGGAATTCAATTTTATGATGGAGTAGGATGCATTCAGTTACTGTTTATACATTTGGTGAATAAAAATAACGATAAGAAATGACGAAATTACTTATGTGGCATTGCTTATTAAAATAATTGCTAAACATATTCCAGCTGATTTTGACAAGGTTATAACACTGTTATCATTTGAAATTATCATCCAATTCTCATTTAATCACACAGCTTAAGCAAAATACAGAGCCCAGAAAAAAAAAAGGGGGAAGAACAGTGAACCAAAAGGCAGTTTAAACACAGTAAGTGACATTTATTCAAAAAGGACAAGTTGCAGGCTGCAAGGGAAAAAGAAAATGTTTTAGCTGAAATCAGCTTATATTGCTGAATACATGACCCTGTGACCTAAACATTGGAACACTAGTCTAGAATAAATCTAGAACAGCAGAATACAAATATGTGTATGTGTGACATTTAAAAAATATTCCCCTTTGAATATAATGACTAGTTATATTCTCTTGTTCATTGGCTTTATCCTCATTCTTATCCATGAAATGAATTAAAAATTTATGGGAAGGACGAAATCAAAGAAGAGAGAAAAAGGTACATAATAAAATGCTTTGTACAACTATAAACACCAGGTAATTTGGTCTTTCTACTATGGTTAAAGCTGAAAACTAATTCATCTTAGCTCTCCTGGGCTTTCTCTCTGCTTCTTACCTTTTTCTCACTTCACTTACCTCAGGTGCCCTTTCCCTTTAACATGCCCATCCTTCTCTCAACACCAATTCACAGGTAATGGTCCACCTCTGTTGTTCACATCTTTATGTAAATTCAAGTCAACATGTAACTAACTTCTAATCCTCATTCACTCTTTTGCACAGATTAAATGAGATGTTATTAATTATTATCATGTACATTGGCATCTTCTGATTTACCATGACTTTCATATACCTCACTAGATTTGTAGACTGTGAACTGAAAAAGAAATGATTCTCTCTGAGACCATTCTTATTATTGCTTAGGTTTTGTGTATGCCTAATTGTTGATTAAAAGTCTTTACCCACTTCACTGAAGAATCTGAGAGATTATGGAACAGATGGAGATGTTTGAGCAATGGGGGGACAACAGGAAACCCTGAACTCCCTCACACCACACAGGAAGCTGGCTATTCTAGCTACCATGTCTGAACGAATACAGTACTTGGTATAGAGGACCTGAAGTGTGGAGAGCTAGAGCATTTTAGTGGTTGCCATGGAAGACCCTGCCCTTTGGGGTAATGAAAAAGGTGACTCCAGCAATAAAAGAGTAAGCACCTCATCCCTGGTTTTCCTAACTTCCTCTTTTTTTTTTTAAACTTCTTCCTCCATAGAGAAGAAATCTTAGTTCTTTGGTTGTTCATATTTATGCTCTTTCTCCCTTCTTTCAACCTTGCAATATTTTTACTTAGCTGATTCAGTCATATTAAATAGTAAATGATCATTAATTGTAACGATTTGCTTAGTTTTGTGCCCACCTCTACCAAGAACTGTAATTTCCTGATGCTCGACCTAGTCTAGGGGCACTGAAACTAGCCCTAGTCGAACAGATTTAGGAACTTTCTCTCTTTAGATCTGACAGACACCCCATCAAACTGTCATTCTGTCAATTCTGTTCTGACCTTGTATTTTTCTGGGCCCAAACCTCCAAGTTAGGCTCCTCCTTTTCCAGGATCAGGCCCTGCTGGTTCTAGCCCACTCGCTGGTAACGCTTTGACGCTAGGACGTGGCGTCTGCAATTTGTAACCTTGCAGCCATGAAAACTCACTTCCATGCTGGGGCCTGGTCACCTGTTGCCCAAATCCCTGATGCCTGCTGCTCTCATCCCCACTCGTTGCCCATTTGTCCTCACTCATATTTACAAACAAGAGAGTCAGATGCCAAGAGGTTATATAACCCATTTCAAGGTAATACAGATAGCAAGTGGCAAAACCACAATACAAGTCCAGATCGGGTTAATTTCAAGGTTCATAATCTTTCACCATACCTCCATCTCACCCAAAACATACACACACACAAACAAAATCTTCCAAAAAGGCTGCTTTTCATTACCAACTAGAAATGTCAGCATCACAGTCTTCAAATAAAGATAAAACAAACATTAAATTGAATTCAATAAAAGTAATAATGTTGCTGAATAGATAAATTTTGGGTTCCGGCTAAGCATTTAATTCCTCATTTCTCGTTTATACAACTCTTTTGGAAGATGCAAGTGCTATTTTAGAGATATTCAGAAAGCTTTTTTTTTCACATTTCAAGAGAAATATGCACGTTCATGAACAGAGCTAATATCTGCCATTATACAATCCTTGATTTTTAGCCCTTATAATTTTCTTACATGTGATTCAGTGTAGTTTTAAAATATATATTCACATTTATATTTTTCCCATTAGAAGTTTTTACATATGGCCACGTATCTGTCTCAGTTTTACCACAGAAATTCAGATCTTTAATTTTCTCCTGTTTTACTTGTCCACAAGAGAAAAAATAAAAGACAAACGACCCAAAATAATTACCAACACATTAAAAATTCTACACACTCTTAGGTGTAACTAGATTGCTCTTTAATTAAAACACTGCCCTGAATGTTTGGCGGGTTAGAGTCCCACCTGAATGAAATAGTGGTTAAAAGAGTGTTTTCTCTGTCAAAGAATTATATTCAGAACAATGCCTTTTAGACTTTTAACAATTGTGTCAAAGGGAACAGAACATTTTGTCTTTTAAAAGTGATAAATTAGTTTGTTATTTCATTTAAAAATAGATATATCTAATACAAGTGTCTAATGATGTGTTGTAAATAAAACTAAAACTAAAGAGGAAAAGCCGGAAAAGCAAAAAATTACTAAATTAAAAATATTTTAAGCCAAATTGAGCCCAAAGTCTCTTTCATTATTTGATAGTCTAATATCCCTATCATAATATATTTCATCACATAAGTGCAAAATTTTACCTTTCTTTTAATGGTTGGTCAAAATTCTCACTTTTATATTTAAATGTCTTATAATGCTAACCCTTTTCATTCGTATTAGCTAACCATTCACAGTTGTTTAGAAATATTATAAGAAAGCTTCCCCAGAACAACAACCACCACCAGCTTTCTAAGAAGCTAAAATGCTGCATCACTTCCATTTAAACTGCAAATGCATCCCCCAGGAATATGTGCATTCTCTCTGCCTTTGTCAGGTACTCTAGGCCACCAAAGTTCTTACATATGAGACTGGTATGAATATCGCTTGGTATTACACACAAATCACCAAAGATCTATTCCAAGCAGCCTTTTTGCTTTTCCCCCCTTCCTTTCTTCCTTTTTTTTTTTAAAGGGGGGAAAAACTGTTTTATATCGACAACCATCTGTGAGCCTGTCTTTCAGGCCATCAAACTCTCCCATCCATTACGGAGCCTTCCTCACCTCCTCTGCATGACAGCACAATAAAGATGACATACTAATTCAATGACTTGTAATTTCAGCTAAACAAAGACAAGTGCTGCAGCTTCTTCTTTTGTGTTAACAGTGCCATATCGGTGAAGCCAGCTATGCAAACATAGCACTGGGAGGGTTTTATGACAGCAGTTGAATAGGGAGACTAGCTTGGTGTTGCTTTTTATGGTTTTTGGCTCCATAATTTTTGGCTCTGTGCTGCTGGCCATGGCTATTGTGTCTGGATTCTGTGTCAGCAGCAGCTAATTGTTCCAATAATGTTTATCATAGGGATCCACCAGGGAGCTGTATATGTGGAGATAAGCTACAGGGCAATGATACACACTATCTTACTGATCTCTATACACAGTGCTTTTGCCTCATGCCAAAAAGGTTTTTAGGTTCCCAGTATTAAAAAAAAAAAAAAAAAAACAGCTTAATCATCGTGCCAACAATAGTGTCTAAGGGGATGTAATCAGGTTCCTCTGATAATCTTAGCAACACATGAAAGTCATGCGCAAAAGCAGTAATTGAAGCAGTTGGTTCATTCTACCACCTGCTGTTGAAGTCACAGGTTAATCTAAATGAGGTCCCCTTCCGATGAAGCAGTATGCAAGGCACTTTTTATATCATAAATGTGCATTACAGAAACCTTGCAAAATAATAAAGTAACAGTTCATTAAATGAACTGTATGAAGTAGCCCAGGCTTGTCTAGCTTCTCCTGCTGCTGTCAGATGGCATATCCAAGTGTAAATTCTGTCCTCATGTCTATACCCCAATGCACGCTTCAGTTTGCAATGGTTCCAGACAATGGGAGTTCCTGAGACAGATGCCCAAATGTAACTAAACGTCAGGCAATCATGGGAATCAGCTGCAGGAAAGTGAAACATTTTTCTTTGTCTGCTTTTGATGCTATTTCCCCCAAGATTACTAAATAGAATGTTGACAATGTTAAAATAGCCCTAGAATCAACAATTAAGCAGCTTGCCATTCTCTACATTAGCCCATGTATAAGGGATGAATTTTTCTAATTAAACTTTTAACACCTGATTTCCATTTAAAATTTTCCTCAACTGGTTTTCATGAGGTCCTCACCTGACAAAGAATAATAACACTTGTAGTATGCTGCTCTTCTAACAGGCAGTTTCTTTAACAGAAGGGGTTTTAAAAATTATGAGAACTGTAGAATTAAGACTAATGAAAAATTTTAAATATAGAAGAAATGACACTTTCAGATTAAAATTTGTGCTTGACTTTAAGTTATTTCATTGAATAATAATAACCACCATCTACTGAGAGCCAACTCAGCATCAGATGCTAACTAGTAACCTTTTCTTAAGTCTCACGGCCATTCACTGAAATTGGTATTAAGTCTGGAAAAGTTGAGGAAACTAAGTCTTAGGAATAATGCATGATAATCCAAGTTTCTGGGTGAATAAGTGGTAGTGCTAAAACTGGAAACTAAGGTCAGCCTGAGTCCAATGCATGCACTTCTCCCACCAAGTTAAACTGGTATAATATATTTAGTATAAAAGAAGGGAAAGAAATGCAGTGTTTATGTTGAGAAAGTAGTCCCTGGTTTGAATTAGGCACCTACAAGAGGGCTACAAAAGAAAATAAATTTGTGAATATAAATTAGCATATTCCTGAATTTAGTCATGTGTGTGGGTTGGGGGGTAGGGGTACAGTAGATATTGTTACAGGACCAGGAAAACTTTTTGATAAAAATAATAGATTATATTAATTTAACCTAATTCAGGAGCACAAGGCAATAATAAGCAGTCAACAGACTATAATATTGAAGGTTCTTAATAAATGCTTGCCAACTTTTAATTGGTGAATGAATTCATCAAATAATATGAATAATCATAATGACAGAAGCAATTGCATTTAGGAGTGCTTACTACGTGCTCTCACCCTCTCAGCAGTTCACATATATTTTGTCTTGCACCCTTACAACAATTTGCTAAATTTGGAATTATTATGCCCATTTTATAGGTGAGGAGATTGAGGTTCTGAAATATTAGATCACCTGTTCATGGCTACATTAGCAGGAAAGTGGGAGAGTCAATATTTGAGCCAAAGATAGTTAGACTCCTCAAAGGTTTTGCCTGAGCAAACTAATAAGTGAACTTAAAAATAATAAGAACATTAAAATTCTCTTCAGTTGTCAGATTCTTATGTTGCCTCCAAGGAAAGCAGCCCTCTGTCCATGGACTTTATCAGAAGAATTGTATTCATGTCATAGGAATGATTTAGTTTAGGCATTTGGTAAACTTTCTTAAGGGCAAGGATTGTTAAGATCTGGACTGTGGTACCAGAGAAGGCTGGAGAATATTTGAATATTCTAGAGATCTTATTTTACTTATATCTGTCTCCATTATTTTACTTGATGGCTAAAACAGTAGAATAAGTAAGCTTTAAAGACATATCTAGGATAAAGTTACCGTATGAATTGGATGCAAATTCTAGAAATTCTTTCTGTGATAGATAATATATCAGTTAAAGTCTGTGAACCTAAAAAGTATTGTCCCTAGGAATGTCCATAGCTTACAATATCATGTTGAAGTATGTTTCATGCAAATGCCTAACATAAAAGGTGCATTCATGAGCCTTGAGTATTAATTTCCTTTTAATTCAGGCCTGAAGAGGATTCAGGATGGTATTCTGTTTGGAGAGATCAAAAACAATAAAAAATAAAAGGAAAAGTGAGGCACTTTTCCCTAAACAGCTTCTTTCAGAGAGGTTTTTGTTTCTGCTTTCCTTTTCATTGATATAATGTTTTCAAGACAAAATTTATTTCAATTTACCTGGAATTATTTTCAAGTAATCAGATTATTATTTAAAGTCTACCCACCTATTACTACAGTTGCTGGGATTGATTAAATTACAAAATTCACAGCAAAGATGGATTATCTATAATTCCTACAGGTCCTATAATAATGCCCTATAGTTTTCCATTACACTTTGGTCTGCTCATCTTTACTTTGTTACTGGAAAAATATGTTTGACAAAATTTATAAAATAATATTTTGCCATTTTGAATTCCTCATTTTCCGTTTAGCATTAAACACTTTAGGCTTTTAAAGTACTACTAAAGTCAGGGCTTCTGTTTCTCATCCAAAAGTAAGGAGCTTAGAAGTCATCATTCCATCCTAACAACAAGTAAAAAGCTAAACAAACTGAGAAATCAACAACTTTCTTTGATCCATCGGAGGAGTGAGATCATAGGGCAAATTTATGGATAGGAAGGCTAAATATTGTCACGATCTCAGTTCTTCTGCACTTAATCTATAGATCCAACATAATTCAAATCAAATTCCCATGAGTATTTTGTGAGTGTCTACAAACTGATTCTAATGACAGTGTGGTAATGGTGAAAGAATAGACAGATTGATCAATGGAACAGAACAGAGAGGCCAGAAACAGACCCACCTAAATATAGGCAACTGATCCCTGACAAAGGAGCAAAGGAAATATAATAGAGCAAGGATATTTTTTCCAACAAACAGCACTAGGACAATTTGACATCTAAGTGCAAAAAATGAATCTAGACACAGATCTTATGCTCTTCAAAAAATTAACTCAAAATTGATCATAGACCTAAATGTAAAATGCAAAACTACAGAACTAGAAGATAACATAGGAGAAAATCTAAATGATCTTGGGTATAGCGATGACTTTTTAGATAAAACACCAAAGGTATGATAAATGAAGGAAATAATAAGCTTAACTTCATTAAAATTTAAAAGTTCTTCTCTGTATACGACACTGTCAAGAGAATAAAAACACAAGCCACAGATTGGAAGAAAATATTTGCAAAAGACACATCTGCTAAAGGTCTGTCAGTCAAAAAATAAAAAGAACTCTTAAAACTCAACAATAAGGGCTTCCCTGGTGGCGCAGTGGTTGAGACTCTGCCTGCCGATTCAGGGGACGCAGGTTCGTGCCCCGGTCCGGGAAGATCCCACATGCCACGGAGCGGCTGGGCCCGTGAGCCATGGCCGCTGGGCCTGCGCTTCTGGAGCCTGTGCTCCCCAACGGGAGAGGCCGCAACAGTGAGAGGCCTGCGTACCACAAAAAACAAACAAACAAACAAAAAACAAACAAAAAACCCCTCAACAATAAGTAAAGGAAAAACGTGATTAAAAAGTGGAAAAAGACCTGAAAGACCTCCACAAAGAAGATACACAGATGATAAGTAAGCACATGAAATTACGTTCAACATCTTATGTTACTGGGGAATTGAAAATTAAAACAACAGTAAGATACCACGGTGCACCTATTAGGATGGTCAAAATTCAAAACACTGACCACCCTAAATGCTGTGGATGCTGTGGAGCATCAGGAACTCTCATTCACTGCTGGTGGGACGCGCAGTGATTCAACCCCTTTGGGATACAGTTTGGCAGTTTCTTACAAAACAACATATTCTATCATTTGACCCAGCAATTGCACTTTTTGGTATTTTCTCAAGGAGTTGGAACTTCTGTCAACAGAAAACCCTGCACAATGATGTTTACAGCAGTTTTATTCATAGTTGCAAAAACCTGAAAGTAAACCAAGATGTCCTTCAGTAGGTGAATGGATAAATAAACTGTGGTACATTCAGACACCGGAATTTTATTCAGTGCTAAAAAGAAATGAATTATCAAGTCATGGATGGCCATGGAAAAATTTTTATTTATTTATTTATAATTTTAATGATGTATTTTATTTAACCTAAATACTATCATTTTCAAATGTAATCGATATGAAAGATTATTATTATTTTTTTTTGGCTGTAGAGTCTTTTATAAAAGTTTTATTGAAGTATAGTTGCTTTACAATGTTGTGTTAGTTTCTCCTGTATAGCAAAGTGAATCAGGCATGGAAGAAGATAATATACTCAGGTTGCAAGAAACCAATCTGTACGATTCCAACTGTATGACATTGTGGAAAAGACAAAACTATGAAGACAGTAAAAAGATCAGTGGCTTCTAGGGTTTGTGTAGGAGGGAGAAGTGAATAGGCAGAGCAGAGGATTTTTAGGGCAGTGACACCATTCGGTATTATACAACAATGGTAGATACATGGAATTTGCATTTGTAAAGACCCAGGGAAGGTACAACATCAAGAGTGCACACCAATGTAAACTATGGACTTTGGGTGATAATAATGTGTCAGTGTAGGTTCATCAATTATAATAAATGTACCACTTTTGTGGGCGATATTGATTGTGAGGGAGGTTGTGTGTGTGTGTGTACAGGGAGTATATGGAATTCTACACTTCCCACTCAATTTTGCAGTGAACCTAAAACTGCTCTAAAAAGTAGAATTTATTAATTATGAAAAAAGTAAAAGTCAAGAGGTTTTGTAAAACATTAATAGGAAAAACCTATTCCTCACTTAGTTGTCAATCAGCCTAGTTAAAATGTAAATCTTACTGTATCATTACCTGCTGAAAACTCTTCAAGGACTCCCCATTGCTCACCTGAATGAGTGTGGTATGTGTATCATTGGTGGTACCTGAGATGATTTTAAGCAATGCATGGGAAACTGTTCTCTAAAATTTTAACTGTAATGCATTTACTGTAGAGTGTATAAAAAAAATACAACTAGCATAACAAAAAAGTAGAAGTTGAATAACCATTTGTTGATTCTGATAACTGGATTATTTATCTCTCTGCAATGGTATCCTGCATGTTGCTGTACAGCCCTTTAAAGATTCAGTTCCTTATAAAGCATTATTTTTCTTCCATTATTATCTGTTATAAAATTAGGGGTATTTTCTGCTACTGGGGGAGACTTTTAACCACTTGAATGTTAAGGCAGTTAACATTTTTAAATGATCTAGCTCATAGACTAAGTTCCTAACAAAAACATAAAATGTTTTATAGGCCTCAAAATATTTTAAAAATGATTTAAAATAATCACAAAATAAGCATAGCTGCAAGTAAAATACATTAGAGTAATAGAAAATAGAGCTCTCTTATATCTGGTGAAATCAAATTAAAAATTTTCACTAGCCTTTACAACTCAGTACTTTAAAAAAATCGTATGCAAGGTAATTATTTATATTTACCTTTTTACATTTTTTTAGTGTTATCGTCTCTCAGATTTATTGGCCTTTTTCTATTTGGTTTCACTGTAATACTCTACATTGCTATGCAGTCATAGCTTGATTTTTCCCTTGGCATGGAAAGATGGCAGTTGCTAAAACAAAGGACTAACACTTCCAATCTTTGAAATTAAATGAAATCACTCCTTCCCAGTGTCTTGAAAGATCATGAAATGAAAAGGCTATTTGTCTTCTTTCCCTATGTGATGGTATCATTACACAAGAGGAGACTCCACCTATCCAGGACTATACAATTATTGCTAACAGAGCCTAGCAAAGTACTGTGTGGCCTTGGAAGATGAGTGGTTATGGAATACTATGGAATGTTTCATGAACCATGGTAAGGGTGCCAGGGACTTTGAGCAGAGATCAAGCTGCAGCTGGAGCAATGGCACAATCTAGAATCTTTTGAGGCCAAGGAGTCAAGTCTCACAAAATCAGTAACCTGTTAATTCCTCCAATTCATAAATATACTATGCAATTTCCACTTAATAAGTAATGCCTATATCTTACATTTTATACAACTTGTATCTTGGAGCCTGTGTCTGTTCTTTCAAGTATGCCCTAGGCTGCACCAGCAGAAACTAAATCAGAGTTCTCTCCTTATCCTCAGCACATAGCCATGTGTCTACTACATAAAAAACAAAAAAAATACAGAAACACCAATTTATTTCAAATTTAAATCTCTTTGTCAATTTTATATGTATCTTGTTTTTGTCTTACTAAGATGCAACAATTGGTATGATTGCTTTATATATACTCATACCTACGATGTCGTGTACTACACATGAACATATTATTTATGCAATATAGAAATCTTTTGAAATTACAATTGAGACCTAGAATATTTCATTGATGTCTTAACATTTATGCTTATAAAAGCCATGCAGAATATGGTAGTTCTTGATTTTCCATTACATTAAATGTACGTAGTAACTTCTTTTCTTTGTCATAGCCCAAAATCTTTTGAAAACTCTGTATTTTTCATAACTCTCCAATTACACCTTTCTTTTTTCATGGGAAGAATCTCAGAATGTTATTTCCTGGTGTGATAGATTTAAGAATTAGTCCCAGTTCTTCATCCCTCCCTTTACCTGCTCCCTTTGCCATGTGACCTGCAGTCCCTCCCACTAGAGGTGGAACGTACTTCATCTTGACTTTGGACTTGGCCGTGTGCCTTGTATTAGGCAAAGAAACAGCTGAGTGAGAATCTGCTGATTCAGGCTGTAGGCTGTAAGAGACATTGTATGTTTCTGCTTGCTTTCCTGCATTCTGCCATCACCATGAGAAGTGTTTTCCCTTCAGCTTGGGTCCCAAAATGAATACAATTTGGATCCAGAATGAATTCAACCCACATCAAAGAGCCTACTCCAGCCAGATTTATACCATGAAGCAGAGCCACCCAACCAAGCCCCAACTATAGCAGCTAACCCCAGCCACCGTGTAGATGTGTGAGCAAAAGCGAATTTGAGGTAGTATTTTATGCTGCAGCACTATGGTAGATAGAGCCTTTGATAAATTCATTCATTCAGCAACCTTGTCGCAAGCTTACTAGCTTCTATCTAGTAAGAATTATAGGGCTAGAGTGAAGATTGAAGAAGCCTGTACAGTTCTGGAGGCATGGTGTTTCTACAGCAGCTAAAACTGCTGGTCCTATAAGAGTTGAGATGCAGGCAGCAGCAATAATTGAATTTCCGTAAAACAATCTCTTGGTACTGTTTGGTATTACTAACTTGGTAGTATTTAAGCCTGCAACATTGGCCTTCCCAGTAATTCTGTTAGCTAACTGATATGTATTTTCCATTAAATAACTAAAGTAGATTATGTTACCTGCAACCAAACCTTGAATTGAGACAGTGTTTGTCTTACTTTTACATTTTTTTAAATGGGTTAACAAGTTTAATGATAGTAGTAAAATAAACTGAGTTAGAACCTACACACATTAAAGAATAGTAAGAGAACACTATTAAGAACTATGTGCCAACAAAACTGACAAAACAAAAAGTTTACAAAATTGACAAATTAAAATCAAAAGTTAAATTTTGACTTGTAGATTTTTTTCTCTTTAATTTCTATTATTTTTAGGTAGTGAAATACTGGTCAGATAACCAGAATTCAAGGCCCATGTCTACTTCTTATCAAAATTAATCAGTCTCGAGTAGGTCATACAATATCCCCATGTCCCACTTTCCTCATTGGTAAAACATGGAAGATACCTAACACCTGCTTCTAGGAAGGATTATTATGAATAAAAAATACTATGATTAAAGGTCACTTTACTTTTAAATGAGGTCAGGATAAGTATATGCATATATATATTTACAAATATACATATTCAAATATGTGTGTGTATGATTTAGTGTTACTATCAGCTCAAATGCACTGAAAAAAAAATAATCCATGGGTTTATACCTATTTCAAAACTGTTTCCAATTAGGAGAATTTCCCATCACAGTTTATGATTTCATCTACTTGTGCTCTATTCTTGCTTTCTGTTTGTTGCCCATGGAAAGAGTATTATCACTAAACATGGTATAAAATATAACTCATTCACTAGGAAACAGTTGTTCATGATATTTAATGTCAATCTTTTTCTCAGTTTACCATAAAAGGGCATTAAAAGTGATTGAGCTTTTAAGTGTGGGGTTATAATCACATTTACTAAACAATCTATGTGTTCACTTACTAATAGAAAAAAATTCACGATTGATTTAGAAGAAATGAGAAAAAGTCATGTACAAGCACTGTGTGAATGATTTTAGGTTATGAAAAGAAAAACCTTGGAGATGTTTTTGATTTTGATTTCCTTGTTAATATTCACTTTTATCCAATAATAAATGTCTGCAAATGGCTGAAATTAATAATTAAACAAAACGTGGTATTTTGCGAATACACATAGGGAAAGGTTTTGAAGACCTTAGAACAAACTGCTCACATGTAACCAAAAGAGAATAATATTTTTAATCTTTTATCTCATTTATGTAACTTTCTAGAGGAAAGGAAGCATATTAATGGTAATAATTTTCAGCTTAGTTACACTGGAACCCATTTGAAAAGCTCTGTAGGAAAGTAATGACTAGAAACAAAAATATACTGCTTTCATACTAGGAGAACTGCAGCCAAGTGTGAGCATGATGTCATCGCCCTGCTAATTGTTAGCCCATCATTAAGTACCTAGTGATTACTCATTCAACCAAAATCAAGTGAGCCTTATTCCATGCGCAGTACATAAATGCCAGGGGGAAAGGTGGAATAAGTAGATGAGTTTTATGCTCCAAGGTATCTTGGAAAGAAACAGGACACATGTAAACAAGTAAATAATGTAAATTTAGATAATGAAAAACACTTTGAAGAAAATAAAGTCAGCAATCACTACAGAGAGTAACTGGGCAATAGTAGGTGGTATAGACAGGAAAAGTCTAAAGAGGGTGAGATTTGAGATAAGACAAATAATTATGGAAGTTATGTAGCATAATCAATTATTTTCTACTGTAGACACAGCTCTCTAGAGGGAAAAATTAAGAATTATTTAAAGCCAATTTCACTCAGAAGAAGTATGTCCAAGATTTAGACAGGGGTATAAGGAAGGAGGGCCAGAAATAAATAAGGACATTTAAAAAGTGGGTACAGGGCTTCCCTGGTGGCGCAGTGGTTGAGGGTCCGCCTGCCGATGCAGGGGACACGGGTTCGTGCCCCAGTCTGGGAGGATCCCACATGCCGTGGAGCGGCTGGGCCCGTGAGCCATGGCCGCTGAGCCTGTGCGTCCGGAGCCTGTGCTCCGCAACGGGAGGGGCCACAACAGTGAGAGGCCCGCGTACCGCACAAAAAAAAAAAAAAAAAAAAAAAAAAAAAAAAGTGGGTACAAATGTCTAAAATTCTGACATATGGACAAATACACTTGGGCTCTGGAGTTAGACCAGAATTTAAATCTCTCTCTGAGGCCATCAACTGAGTGGCTTTGGGCAAGTCACTTCATCTCTCTGACAGTACCTACTTCATAGACTTGGATTCCATAAGAGACATTCTTAGCCTTCTTACAAGGTGAAAACCACTTTAACATACAAAATAACAGCAGTTTGCAAATGTCTGCACCACGGAAAAAGAATCAGAGGGTACAAAGTAGAAAATGGTAAGGTTAATTACATTTTCAATAAAAGGCAAGCTATGAGTGGGATTGAGATTTTATATAGGAGTCAATAGGAAGTTCTAATAAGTAGAGGCAGTAGAGTGCTCTTTCCCTATAGACTTCCTTCTATCATAGCACTGGATACAGCTGCCATAACACCACACTCTTCTGATGAATGGTCCTTGTTCTACTGGAATAACCATTAAGAACACTAGCAGATTCCCATGAATACAGGCATTTCCCAGACAGTTTCACACATATGGTGATAACAATTTTTTATTTTAGTTTTAACTAAAATATAACTTATTATTTGAAAGAGTGACCTCAAAGCATCTTTGCAGTCAGACTATATGTGTTTAGATTAAGAAAAAAGCAGCTGGCCTTAATTTTGCAATACCGTGTAACAATAAATTCTAGCTATTTTATATTCTGACTCATGTATCTTTTTTAACATAGCCTATAGCTAAGCTTTGGTTGTAAAATCGCCGTGGCTAATGAAAATATATGACTCAGCAAAAGTTTTAGAAACTACATTCATCTGCAGTTCTGGGATATAGGGAGAAAAACATTGTTTTTTACTTTTAAAATTAAGAAAATCTAATTTGCAAGTTACTTAGGAAGAAAATAGATGCTATTTTAAAAGTTTTGTTAAAGGATAATTTCTAATACAGTTAGAAATACCTTCCAAATATGCTGGTTAGTATCTGCCCAAATTACTACATTGGTATCTTTGCATTAGGCTGAAGTTAAAGTTTTCAAAATACAATCTCAACAGTAAGGAGTAAAGCAGGGCTCCAGGGGACAGAAGGATGAGTAAGTACTTTCAAGGAGCTGACAATCTAGGTGAGAAAGCAGAAAGATGATGCAGAAATAAATGGCAAGCCTGTCTGTGATCCCAGAAAGATGGTTAGGAAAGTTACTGCCCTGCCCTTTTCTTTATTTGCTTCACTCTCTCTGAGGGAGGTGTGACCATGAAATCACTTGAGATTCAACTCAAAACCCTTAGAGTGAACTCTAGCCAATGGCTAGAACCAAAGCTGATAACCTGCGTCTTTGGACCACTATGCCTTTCCTAAAGTCATATCAAGGTCTCCACGGTCTCTAACTCTCTAGGGAACTTTCAACAGGTGAGTCTTTAAAATGGCTGTGCACTCTCCAGCACTTTAAAACCAGAGAAGTGGCTGCAGGACTACTCCTCATTTTCTGGGTACACACACTCTCTAAACCCTGGCCTTCTCCACATACTTACAACACTTACCACAAAGGCCATGGCAAATACCTCTTACTCGATTTCCCACACAACTATGTCCGTACTTTATTTTAAAGTAAGTGACAAGGTGGTTAATGCCATGACTGCGGCTTTAAAAAAATAATAATTTCTTACTGATACTCTTAAGAAAAATTTAAATTAATTTTATTGAGGTATAATTTCCATAAAAGTGTCTATTCGGTACAAAAGGTATATGATTTGATGAGTTTTGACAAATTATATTCCTGGTTAATTATCATCACATCAAGATATAGAATATTTCCACCTTTGATGACTTGTTCTTTTCTTAGGATAAATCACTAGGAGCTAGAATGTGGAGTGAGAGGTATGTACATTTTTTAAAGCTTTCACTATATATTGCCAAATTGCCTTCCAGAAATTTATTACAATTAGCCATGCTCTGATATAGACAAGAATGCTAAATTTAGATGAGATCATTGCCCTATTGACAGTCGTGTTGTCCCTTCCAATAAGATCTAATTTTGATTAGAATGAATAAAAAGAGGTTTAAAAATTCTTTGCTTTGATAATTAATATCACTGAATTATTATAAAAGTGGAACTCTCAGAAGCAAATTAAAAGCATGTTAGGAATAGAAACTGTTGATATGCTTTCTAGAAGATAATAATTTAATATAAAAGTTTTAAATTATCTATTTTTTCAAAAATAGAAAAACTGTAATTGAGATAACATTTACATATGATAATTTTTTCTTGCAGCAATGCTATTCCAAAGGTAATCCATGGGCCTTAGTATCAGTGTCACCTGGGAACTTGTTAGGGAGGCAGATTCTCAGGCCCCATCACTGACCTCCTGACTCAAAAACACTGGGCTTCAGGCACCTCAGTGTTTTAACAAGCCCTCTATTTGATTCTGATGCATCCACAAGTGTGAAAAAGATGGTTCTTTGAGAATATTTTTAAAAAGAGAAAAAAACATAAAACCCTTTCCAACACTCAGGAGTAAATCTGGCATTCATTAATCACCAAATATCTTTTTCAGCATTTACTTTAACCTTTCAGATCTAGGTCTCTTATCTGTCTAAAATGGTTGCGATTTTCTTAAGATTCCTTCTAGATTTAAAAATTCATGATTGTTGTGTGTAAAATTCTGAATTAAGGGCTATAAAAGGTATAAAGAAGTCATGAGTCATGATCTTTATCTTCAATGAACTTACCATTTGGTTGAATAGGCCTAACATAACTAAACATACAGGCTCTATTGGTAACTGAATAGGCCAGACAATAGGCCATACAGGTGCCAGAGGAGATGGAGATCACTGAGGGTCTTGGGGGACATCTTGGGCTTCTGTAAGAACATGTAACATGAGGTGTGCATCAAAAGTTGTGTAGGTTTTGCTTTAGTGGAAGAGGATGAAGGAGGGCATTTCTGGTGAAAAGACAGCCAAATAGGATAAAAGGTGTTTTAGAAAGAATATGTAGCTGTTTGGCTATGTTGGAAACTACATGTAAGTGCATAGCTTCAGATGAGCCTGTAAAGGAAGGCTGAGTCAGAAGGTTATTGGAAACTTACATCCATTTTCTGGGTATTTTATAAAGTAGGCAGCTCTTTAAAGAAGTTTTCCTGATCAAATGAGAATCCCCCTGTAGGATGGTTTGGCTATGCAAATCAGATCATGAGATTCATACTAAGGAAAAGCCAGTCACTTAAGCCATATGAATCAAGATTCCTTTTGAGCTGACTGGAGAAAGGTAGACTCGAACTATAACCATGTTCTTGGAAACTTTTGAAATTACCTGCTTTCAGAATAATAAAACTTGAAAATTTGCATGTGCCTTACAAAGAGAATTGTAGCTAATGTTTGGTATATTATATTATAAAGGCTGTGTTATAACCATGTTTTCCTGTACAAATTTAAGAATCCCAGTATTTAATGATGACCTAGTTTAATAAAATTCAAAACCCTTTTGACACTGCTGTAGGACATTAGGCTAGGCACATGAAAAAATTAGATTCAATAACCTACACAAACCACAGTATGTGTATCTCATACGATACTCAGGATTCTGTTTTTCTTTAGAGAAATTGCAATGAAATTAGAAGTATATGCAGGAAGGTCAAGGAGAATCTAATAAAATATCTACGAACTTCCCATTACTAGTAAGGGGAGATGACATTTTTATGCATAGGAATCTGATAAAGATTTTAAACACCGGCTCATATCAGTCTACTGATGGATAGTTGTAAGTTAGCAGTGGTTTGTTAAAACACCTTACCTGTGTGGAAAATGCTGCATCCAGTGGTATCTTTTACAAACTCTTCACATCTTATGGGTATGATGTTCGTGTCTAAAGGCAAAGGATAATACAAAGGTAGATGTAACTTAAAATACAAAGTAGAGGTTTTCACTTTCAAGTATACTGGGTTTATTAAATTGGTCTATGGGGTTTATGATTAAGTATTGACAGTGCCATGAATCATAAGCATGTAGTGTATCCCACCACAATTGGTAGTGATGTTTGTGGTGCTGATGGTACAATTTAATATTTAGATAGTTCTCTTAAACTAAGGGGCTATGTAATTTTAATCTATAATAGTAATTTCTGGAAAAAATTAGACTTGAACTATTTCAATTGGTATCTTGTAAATTGGGGGTTAAATAAAACAAAGTGTGTGGCTTTGTCGATGCCCTGTAGAGATTTGACTGCAAAGTGTTCAGTTGAGTGCTTGACTGCCTGGACTGATGCTTTATTGAATTGATCATTGTGAAAAAACAATTTTGCCTTTAGATAGTCATTTGTTGGCCTCCCCTAGTCAAAACCACTTTGCTTTTAATAAAGCTTTGAACTAACAGAGTTTCTAAAGGTTTCTTTGAAAACCTCCCTATTACTTATCTCTATAAATAATAACAGTATTTATAACAGCTCTCTCTGAGCTGTTACCTCATTTTCCTGTCTAATAATGTGACATCTGACATATTTATTTGAAAAGAAAAGTGACCAAGAATTAATCCGTTGTAAACCACCAGCACTTGAACAACTTTGCAAATATACGGCTTTATGTAACAATTTTCTAATATCGTCTCTCCATATATTACCTATTTTGAGCAAGAGTAAACAAAACTTAGCTCTAAAATATTCCTCGGATATATTTATTGTAACTTCCACTAAAAGCAATTTTCATTTCACTGTTATCTCAAAGCTGTACACTAAAACTTCAGTAAAATTGAAACTAGTAAATAAGATTATAGCTTTTACAGAAGAAACTTTAAAAATTAAAACTGAGTTCCTACATTCAAAGATAGAATTACAAAATTAATAGCTATTATACACAGTAATGTAATTGACATTGCTAGGTCTCTGTAAGTCAAGCATCAATAATCACATAATATGTGGGATCAAAATACGCAAAACTTGATAAATACCTGTAGGTGGGTGTTTTTCTATTACTATGTGACTGTATAGATTCAAGTTTGACTCTCTAATAATGTAACTAAAATAAACTCTAAATTTCAACTCCTTCTTAATCACATCATTAGTATAAAAAGTTGTATGTAAGTAACAGTTTTGCTATTTGCATCTAATAACTTGCACATATTTATAATTGCTTATACATACAATTTTACAACTGTGCAAGTAGTATTACAATTTACATTAGTTACTTACATATGACTTCACCTATAATCCTAATAAATTTGAGCCTATGTGGCTCAGTCAATTCATGAAGTCATACTCATAAAACCACAGTCAAACCACCAAATGATAATTTAAAAGAAAGCTCAATCTTTGTCTCTTTCAAATAAGTTTGAAAAGGATGTAATCCATAATTCATATCCATCAACAGATCTAAAACAAGCAAACCTAAAAGCTTATTCTCTCACAATTTGTAGGTGTTTCTAGGCAATTTAATTTGAAACAATTTTAATTTGTTATAATTTTAATTTCAAATAATTTTAATTTGAAACAATCTCAAAGTTACAAAAAATAAGAGTAAAATATTTTTTCTTGAAATATTTGAGAGTAACCTGTCAACCTGATGCTCCATCACATCTGAAATATTATTTATTTCTTATAAATAAGTACATTATTTTACATAACTGCATACAGTCAGGAAATAAACACTACCATCTAATCCTCAACCCCCCTTGAAGTTTCATCAACTGTCTTACAGCAGAAGGATCTAGCTCAGAATCATGCATTAGTTGTCATTAGTCAACTTTAGTCTGGTATAGTTCTTCAGTCTTTTTTTGGTAACCTTGACACTTTTGAATGTCACAAGCCAGTTATTTTGGAGAATATCCTCCAATTTGGGATCATCTGATGCTTCATCATGATTAGATTTGTTATGCATTTTCAGCAGAAATGTCATATGCAATGTTGTGTTCTTCCAATTGCATCTTGTATCAAGTGGCACACACTTTTTATTTATTCTGTTATTGATGATGATCACTTTGGTTTTTTGTTTGTTCATTTGTTTTTGGCTTAAACAACAGAAATTTACTGTCTCATAGTTCTGGAAGCTAGAAGTCCAAGATCAAAGTGTCAGCCTGGTTGGTTCCTTCTAGGGGCTGTGAAAGAGCATCTGTTCCATGCCTTTCTTCTAGCTTCTGGTTGTTTGCTGACAATCTTTGGAATTTCTTGGTGTAATCCTTATTGCCTTCCTGATACAAGACTGCTTCCCACGGTTGGTTAGAATATATTTTGTTCTGATGTTTATATTGGCATGTTTAGATGTCAGGTTTAGTCTTCTGAAGACGAAGTTCAGCCATTTTGTATCAAACAGCACAACCAGTGTCTGTCACTTTCCATGCATAAAGTTTAATGAGATCTTATATGTAAGATCTGATTTGCTAGTTCTTCCTTGTACAAGAATCACTCTGGTTTCTGCATTAACCTTTACATGGTGTTCTCCTACTTTCATTGTGTTCTCTCTGTGTCCAAACTTCCCCCTTTATAAGGACCCCAACTATATTGGATTAGGGGCTAACTCTACTCCAGTATGACCTCATCTTAACTAGTTACATCTACAATGACCCTATTTCCAAATAGGGTCTCTTTCTAAGATACCGGGGGCTGTACTGCACCGTATGAATTTTGCAGGGGACACAATTCAATCTGTAACAGAGGCAGAAGGGATTGCTCCTTCCAGTCTACATCTTGTTCCTGTCAGTGCCAGTTGGTTCCAGAAACAGTAGTTAGTTCTTGTTTCCAGGGATTTTTTTTTTCTTCTCACATTCATTTCACTTAGCATAATGCCCTCCAGGTTCATCCATGTTGTTGCAAATGGCAGGATTTCCACTTTTTTTAAGGATGACTAATATTTCACAGATTTTCTAAAAAGATATTTATTTCATTTTCTTTGTATACATATCCAGGAGTGGGATTGCTGGATTATATGGTAGTTATATTTTTAATTTTTTGAGGAAACTTCATATTGTTTTCCATAATGGCTGCACCAATTTACATTCTCACCGACAGTCCACAAGGGTTCCCTTTTCTCCAAATCCTTGACAATACTTGTTATCTCATCTTTTTAATAACAGCCATCCTAAAAAATGTGAGGTAATATGTCATTGCAGTTTTATTTGCATTTCTCTGATGATTGATGATATTGAGCACCTTTCATGTACCTATTAGCCATTTGTATGTCTTCTTTGAAAAAATGTTTATTCAGGTTTTTTTTGTCCATTTTTGAATTAGATTATTTGCTTTTTTGCTGTTGATTTACAAAAACAAACAGAAAAAGTGATTTTATATATAGAACACCCTAAAGATTTCACCAGAAAAACTGCTAGAACTAGTAAATGAATTTAGTAAAGTTGTAAGATACGAAATCAACATTAAAAATCATTTGCATTTCTGTACACTAACAAACTATGTGAAAGAGAAATTAAGAAAGAAATCACATTTACAATAGTACCAAAAACAATAAAATACTTAAGAATAAATTTAACTAAGGAGGTGAAAAACTCATACACTGAAAAGTATAAGTCACTGGTAAAAGAAATTGAAGACACAAACAGAAAAATATCTCATGTTCTTGGATTGGAAGAATTGATAATGTTAAAACATCCATACTATCTAAAACAATTTACAGATTCAGTGCAATTTCTATCAAAATTCCAAGGGGATTTTTTTTTTTTTTTTTTTTTTGTGGTATGCAGGCCTCTCACTGTTGTGGCCTCTCCTATCACAGAGCACAGGCTCCGGGTGCTCAGGCTCAGCAGCCATGGCTCATGGGCCCAGCCACTCTGTGGCATGTGGGATCTTCCAGGACTGGAGCACGAACCTGTGTCCCCTGCATTGGCAGGCAGACTCTCAACCACTGCGCCACCAGGGAAGCACCCAATGGGATTTTTTATAGAACTAGAACAAACAATCCTAAAATTTGTATGGAATCACAGAAGACCCCAAATAGCCAATGAAATCTTAAAAAAGAAGAAGAAAGCTAGAGGCATCATACTTTCTGATTTCAAACTATATCACAAACCTACAGTAATCAAAACTGTATGGTACTGGCATAAAGACAAGTATATAGACCAGGGGAACAGAATAGAGAGACTAGAAAATGAGCCCACACATATACTGTCAACTAATCTTTGACAAGGGTGCAAAAGGGAAAGGATAGTTTCTTCAATAAATGGTGTTGGGAAAACTTTATATACTTATACAAAAAGAATGAAATGGGACCACTATTTTACACCACTCAAAAATTAATTTGAAGTGGATTAAAGACTTAAGTGTAATACATGAAAACATAAAACACCCAGAAGAAAACATGGGGAAAAGCTCCTAGACATTAGGCTTGGTAATGATTGTTTGGGTAAGACACCAAAAACGCAGGCAACAAAAGCTAAAATAAATAGGCAGGACTGGGGCTTCCCTGGTGGCGCAGTGGTTGAGAATCCGCCTGCCGATGCAGAGGACATTGGTTCGTGCCCCGGTCCGGGAAGATCCCACATGCCGCGGAGAGGCTGGGCCCGTGAGCCATGGCCGCTGAGCCTGCACGTCCGGAGCCTGTGCTCCGCAACGGGAGAGGCCACAACAGTGAGAGGCCTGCGTAACGCAAAAAAAAAAAAAAAAAAAAATAGGCAGGACTACATCAAATTAAAAGGCTTCCTCTCTTGCTTTCTTCCTTTGTCAATTGATATTTTGTTGTGGTATGCTTTGATTTCTTTCTCTTTATCATTTGTGTATCTATTATAAATTTTTGCTTTGTGATTACCACAAGGCTTTCATAATACATCTTATAGTTGTAACAGTCTATTTTAAGCTAATAACAATTTAACTTCAATTGCATAAAAGAGTTCTACACATTTGCTTGCTCCCTCTCACATTTTAGGTTGTTGATGTCACAATTTACATCTTTTTGTGTTGTGTGTCCATTAACAAAATGTTATAGCTATAGTCATTTTTAACACTTGTTTTTTAATCTATATGCTAGAGATCAAAGTGTTTTACACACCACAATGGCAGTATTAGAGTATTTTGAATTTGACTTTATATTTATCTTTACCAGTGAATTTTATACTTTCAAATGTTTTCATGTTACTAATTAATATCTTTCCATTTAAGCTGTAAGAACTCCCTTTAGCATTTCTTGTAAAGCAGGAATTATGGTGGTAAATTTCCTTGGCCTTGATTTGTCTTGAAAAGTCTTCCTCTCTCCTTCATTTCTGAAGCATGACTTTGCTAGGTAAAGTATTCTAGGTTGGCAGTTTTTTCTTTGAGCACTTTGAAAATATGATCCCACTCTCTTCTGGCCTGCAAGGTTTCTGCTGATGGCTTTATCAAAGTTCCTTTGTATGTGATGAGTTTTTTTTTTTCTTTTTCTCTTGCTGCTTTCAGAATTCTCTGTCTTTAAATTTTGAGAGTTTGATTATAATGCGTCTTGGTGGAAATCTCTTTCAATTAAATCTGTTTGGGGATATTTAATCTTCATGTCCCTGGATGGCCGTATCTTTCCCCAGATTTGGGGAGTTGCAGGTAGTTTGAGGACTCTACCTCCAGCTCCATCCCATACTGCATTTCTGCCATCACTCCCATACCCACTACAGAGATTGTTTTAGCCCCTCACACCAATCTTTCACCTTTATCCTCAGATTTCTACAGATTTGACTCTTTATATCCAACTTTCCTAATTTGCATCCTAGAAGATCTGGAAACTGGGCTAGCAAAAACTCTCCTTCAGGATAAAGGATAAAGAGAGGATAGATTGGGGAAAGATGGATCAAGGAAAGACAGGGAACACTCAAATTTCATTTATTTTCCTTTGCCACTCTACTTACTTAGCTCCCACCCTAGCCTGAGAAGTACATCAGCAACTTAAAGGACATGTGGTTAAGGGTAACAATATAGCTCATTCAGAGGATACAATACAATTTCACTCTTGATTTTTACCTATCATAGCTATATTTTTACTAATTTAGCTAATCAGCCACATCATTATTTTTAAAAGCATTTAAAAAATAAATATGCTCAATAAAATCTTGAAATCATATGCTCTCGTTATACATTTGCTTTCTTTAATTTTCCCTTTCAAATAAGAATGAATGTTGAATTTCTATAGTCTTAATTTATATGAAAAATCTATTTGCCAGTTATATAAATCCATACAGCAATTATAATTATGTGAATGAAAATAATAAATATGTATAAAGGATAAATAAGTGTGTACAGAAAAATACAGCAGTAGAAACTACTTTAAAATCAAATTCTAGAGAATATTTGAGGAAAAAATAAAGAGTGGATTAAAATTACAGTTGATAGTGAAAACTGATGGCCTTGAAATGAAGTTAAAAAAATGAATATTTATAAAGTAACTACAAATAATCAATTTTATTTAGAAGACATCATTAGTAAGCTCTTATAGCACTATAATAGTCTCATAAAGAGCACAGGTGAATGGATTACTGCCTCTGAAGTAAACTTTCTCTCCATTAAAATATCTCTGACACCACAAATTATGAATTAACTGTGGATTTCTTTTACGACCTAACAGCTCCTGTGTTTATCCTTCTCCTTTTATATTAACTATTTTCAGGGAGAAATAATCAACCAAACCTGGTTGCTTCAAGAGAAGGACTAGCCACTTCATTGGTTTACATAATTTCTCTTCAAATCTGCCATAGGGAGGTAAATAAAATGCTGCCTTCTACTAGCTCCACATTGTACTATTTCTTTGAATAGTCTTAATATTTAACTTAAAATATTAATTTAATAAAGTCTGAACTCATACATTAAAGAAAGTCCAAATAGAACATGTAAAAGGTGGATCTATTCCATAACCCACGATAATAAGCAGTAGGCTTTCGATACAATTTTGCTAAATGAATAAGTGAATGGAAAAATGAGATACTAAAAATATTCACTTCAAAACAGATATGGTTTAGTTATTTATAGTCATTGTATTTTCTCAAGGCAATTATTTTGTTACTGAATTCTCATTTTTCCAAATACAAATAAGTTATTTAATTTTCATTATTTTGGTAAATACTGATGACTCTTCTGTTCCATCCTAACCCCTAATTTTTCAAAGGAGAGCATAATGCATAAGACACATCTTGTTTAACAAATTGTCTTTGTTTGGAAATAAGTAAAAAGTGCTCTATTTCTCTCAGCAGTTTACATTAACTCCATCTGTGCTTTACAGATAACTTTTAGAGCAATGATTCCCGACCAGTGGCCTGTACCTCTGTGGCACAAGATATATTTGTGAAGAGTCCCAGAATGCATATAAAAATAAGGTTACATATACTGGCTGAAGGTGTTTGTTTATTAAGCACACACACAAAAAGTCACTAAAGTGTCTTATGGTGATTTAAGTAATCAGTTATTTAATTAAATGAATATATGTATAAGTGTATAAATATGTACATGTATATGTGTGCATATACATGTGTGTGTATGTGTGTGTTTATGATTAGAATACTACCTGGTATATAGTAAACACTTAAAAATGTTAGCTAGTATTATTTTTCATTAATACTTAAAACATTTTAAGAATGTTGGAAAGGAAATACTCAATATTGAACTTACGGATAATATTTGAACGTTTGAAAATATTTTATAAGAAACTTTCAGTTTAAGATCATAACAAAAATTTGATTTATCTTATTTACAAAACTATAAATTCATGGAAAAAATCAAACATGTAACCTGAGTCATTTCTATAAGCTTCTTATTTGAATGAATGTATTTTAAATATAATATATTCATTTCTATTCTGGATATTTCCTATATGGATCAATGATATCCTACCTGAGAAACAGCAAAAATTTGAATTTTTAGTAGATTTCTAGTTGAGAAATATAGGAAAATTTAGTCTGATGATAATGAATTTCTTAATATAACAATTCAATAAAGGTGGCCATAAGCCTCAATTGCTTTTTTTAAAAAAATAGTGCTACAAATTCCTAATAAACCTTAGTTTGGGACAGAAGTCTGACAGTCTGGAAGAACCATATTTGTGTCATGAAATCTAATATCACCTTAATTTGCAATACTTTTTTAGTCAGTGTTTAGTGCTTGATTGAGATATTTTCTGCTATAGAAAAATGTTGATGTAAAATAGCCCTACCTTGAAATAATACTTTAATACATTTTACTATTTGGAGACTTTAAAATGAAGAGAAATACAAAAGATAATACAGAATAACCCACTCAAAGTAAACAAAGGGCAATTTTTAAAAGTATATATTATCCCTCCTTTACTTCCTTTTTCTATTTGTTTAAGAAATAATAATTTACAGATAAAGTTGAATCCCCAATATTCTTTCCTCTAATTCTATGTCTCTCCTTCCCTCTCTAAAAAGAACCACCACAATGAATTTGATCTGTATCTAGTCCACATTTTTACACTTTTACTACATGTAAGTATATAGATTTATAACTATTCCATAAGCTTTGAGTTTTGATACGCAGAAGTTTTATCATTCAGTTTTAAATATTATTTCATTCTCAGTGCTATTTTCTTCTTAATGTTATTGTTAACGCTGGGAAGGGTTTTATCTGATTTTTTTAATGTTCATTATCTTATTGATTTATTTTGCAATTATATTTCAGTAAGAAAATTTGGCCTATAAATAATTAATTCCTTGAAATCTGTTGAGAATTACTTTTTGATCTAATAGGTGGTCACTGCCTTTTATAAATGTTTTATGTGCCCTAAAAAGAATGTATATTCACTATTTGTTGGGGCCAGGATAAATCCAACTTATTTTTGTGAATTACCCTTAGACAATTTTGTCATACTTGACTCTTAGGCTCACTTTTGTAGATCTTGGTGCCTCCAGTTGAATTATTTTATTAATACAGATGATTAATATCAATCATGTCTACATACCAATTATTCTGTAAGTATCTTGAAGTCCCAGTTCTGTTATCTTTGGAGAAAACACCTTGCACGAAAGTTTCACCTGAAGCAAATATGACAATATTCCAAGGCAGAATTCAGCTAACTGTATCTTGTAGTTGAGGTATCTAATCTAGGGTGCTTTTGCTAAGTGGTGGGTTATAGTGTTGGCTGGACTTTCATAACCTGCTCACGTGTACACAAAATTCTAGCCAATCCATCTATGTCAAATGACACTAATTTCATCAATGAGAACCTGTTTTTTTTTTTAAATAAATTTATTTATTTATTTATTTATGGCTGTGTTGGGTCTTCGTTGCTGCGCGCGGGCTTTCTCTAGTTGTGGTGAGCGGGGGCTACTCTTTGTTGCAGTGCATGGGCTTCTCATTGTGGTGGCTTCTCTTGTTGCAGATCACAGGCTCTAGGCGTGTGGGCTTCGGTAGTTGCGGCTCACAGGCTCTAGAGCGCAGGCTCAGTAGTTGTGGCACACGGGCTTAGATGCTCCGCAGCATGTGGGATCTTCCCGGACCAGGGCTCGAACACGTGTCCCCTGCATTGGCAGGTGGATTCTTTTTTGTTTGTTTGTTTTTGTTTGTTTGTTTTTGTGGTACGCGGGCCTCTCGCTGCTGTGGCCTCTCCCGTTGCGGAGCACAGGCTCCGGATGCACAGGCTCAGCGGCCATGGCTTACGGGCCCAGCCGCTCCACGGCATGTGGGATCTTCCCAGACCGGGACACGAACCCGTGTCCCCTGCATCGGCAGGCGGACTCTCAACCACTGCGCCACCAGGGAAGCCCGGCAGGTGGATTCTTAACTACTGTGCCACCAGGGAAGTCCGAGAACCTGTTTTTAATATCCACAATGCTGGTTAGCAAGACTTTTATCAATGGAAACTCATTTCTAACATTCATTTTGATAATTAGCAAAGTCTCTGGTGTTGATGGGAGTCAGAGATAGCTGCAGCACTATAGTAGCCACTTCTGGAGTGTGGGTTTTAGATTAAATGCTCTATAACCACCGATGGAGTGTACATTTCTGATAAAACAACTAATCTGAGCCCCAGGGGTATATATCATGATGAACACACCCATTTATACTGAACTGTGTATGTTGAAGTAATTTCAGATAAATGACAGATATCTAAGCAATCTTATAATTTAAACTGTCTGTATCCTGTTGACTTGGAATCTGATTGATCTATCCTTTGTTGACAGAAGGATATTCAATCTATTATGCTTGTGGATTTGCCCAGTTCCTTTTGTAATTTTATCAGTATTAGGTTACATATCTCAAGGTTATTTGATTAGCTGTATACAGAGTCATATTTTTAAATCATCTTGGTGGACTGTAACTTTTAGTTATGTGTAATATTTCTTCTTAATTGAATAATGGTTTTGCCTTAAAAACCTGCACTATCCAATATAGATCTCACTACAATGGCATTGTTTGGGCCATTGTTTGCTATCTTTATATTTTTAACCTTGTGTGCCATTTTCTTTATGTATTTCTTATATATTAAAAATATATATCTAGCCTTTCATTCTGTAATTTTAGTCACGTCCTTTACATATATTTCTATTAGTGATGTATAAAAGATTATTTCCAGACTCATATTTTTGGTTTTTGTTTATACAGCTTTTTTTTGCTTTTGCCTTCATACCTCTCCCTGCTTTTTATTTCTATTTGTGAACCAATAATGTTTATCTCATCCTTGTCTTTTTTTTTTTTTCTCTGCTAACATGGAAGTTATTCCCATTCTTTTAGTGCCCCCGCTTAACTTTCTAGCAATAATAATTATATATTTTCTCCAAACTTTACTGAGTTTTTATAACTTTTAAATGCTATTCTCTACACTCTTATACCATTTAAGGTAGATAATTATTTCTCAACCTTGACTCAACTGACATTTGGACCAGATTTTTCTTTGTTGTAGGGGATTGTCCTGTGCATCGTAGAATGTTTAGCAGCATCCATCTGGCCTCCATCTACTGCATACTATAACCCTTTCCCTAATTGTGACAAAAAAGTGTCTCCAAACATCACCAAATGTCCCCTGGAGGGCAAAATTACGCCCTCCCCCCAGTTGACGACCACTGATTTAGAGGATAAATAAGACCAATAAAGCTCCTTCTTTGCTATTTTTTAATGACAAGGAAAAAAAAGGTAAAATTTGCAAGTTGATATATACCTAACCATCTTGTACAATTTGCCTCTTAATTAACAGCTAGAGGAATTAAAAGCCAACCATATGTCAAAGTTTTAGAATTACAGTTCTTGCAAAGTTATTTGATCACCAGTTATTTTCGTATTTTCATGAAATTTCAGTTAAGAGCCAAATAAAAAGAGGTTTTTACCTTTAATTTATTTCCCTAAAAGTATCTGTGTGTCTACAAAGATTTAGACAGCCACTGGGGCCAAGCCAGGATTCCCGTAGTGAAACAATTGACTTGGCATCACATTGACAACATATAAACAACAGTTTGTCAACAGGCTTCACATTAGTGACAGAAAATTTTTTGGCAAAATAGAGGCATCCTTCTGGGCACCATGGCAAAAACAGCTACTCGCTTTCATTTAGGAATCCTCTGTATGGAGTATCAAATTAATTAAAAGATTATAATTATGACATTTGTTTAGAAAAAAAATTTAAGGAAAAAAATACGGCAAAGCAGAATTTCTGCTGAAAAGAATTTGCCTCTAGCAGTTTATTCATAGTTGCTGTAGACCTATAAACTCTGGGTAACTGTTAAAGGTTTTGTGTTTTTGTTTTGTTTTGTTTTGATTTGATTTGATTTTTTTTCCTGAGTTAAAACTAACAGTATGGAAGTTATTTGATAACCAAATTTGGGGAATGTATTTTTTCCAAAATGATGATCACAATACTACAACGTATTCTGCCTTCAAAGTCAGTTCATAGGAAATGAAAATGATAGACAAAGTGAAAGCAAAACTACACATTTATAAAAACAATTTCTGTGAAATAAAATGTAAATAATGCTTCATAGCTTTCAAAGAATAGAGTGAGATAAGAATCATGGGAACCTGAAAATGTTCAAAGCAAAAGTAATTCTCTTAAATGTATAAAGAACAAAAGGATTTAAGCTTGAATAAAAACCATTTCAGCACCAAAACTTAATAAAGGTGAAAGTAGTTCAATCCAGTTGGGAATATAAATCCTGTGCACAAACCTGTGGCTGGAAATTGCTCAAGATAAACAGAGGATGGACTTTGCTTAGTCTTTCTATGCCGAGTTAAGGTAAGCATTGTTCAGGAAAATTTGAAAATTTGAAAGTATTCACCACAGGCACGTCTTGCTCTCCTTTAAACCAAAGGCGAAAAGTATTGGAAATCGACAGGGTTATTTAGGAAGATCGTGAACATAAATGTTAGTGAAGCTGAAACCGCGAGACCTAAAACTCACTAAAAGCTATTTAAAAAGCTATTTTAACATTTGTGCCCAGATTTTTTATGTATTATTTGAACACAACAACATCTGAAATGATTTTTCTAATTCTAATAGATTAGCCATTTTCTCGAAGAGGTTTGTCATATAAATGGCATCTGCCTGTGAACATATATTCTCAGTCCCTTAGGATGATATTCAATTATTTAATCCTTTTTTCAACAGTTCTGTGCTCCTAGTCTATCCCAGCACTGTGTTAATTATAAAGGTAAGATGTACTCTCTCCTCTCCAGGAATTCATGGTCTGTAAGAGATCAGCGCATTAACTGGTAACTACATTATAAAAAAGTTCCTAGAGAATGTTTAACTAATCCAAACTTAGTGTCTGTGGTTAGCTCTGTGAAAGGTGGGAGGACATTCAAGGACAGGTTGTTGCGCTAGAGAGGCCAGGGGTAAAACAAGAGGCTCTATGCAGGTGCTTGCAAACAAGGAGTAGAAGGAGATGAGGATGGAAAAGGAAGTAGGGCCTTGTGCATAATGATAGGGAGTTTGGACTTTATTCCAAAGTGTTTGAGATCCCTCTGAAGAGTTCTGAGAAAAGGAATGACACAAGTAGCATTGCATGTTAGAAAGTTCATGGTTATGGCAGTATGGATGGTGCTATTTGAAGAAAGGCATCCTGAGACAGAGGCCAGTTAGCAGGCTCTCTCTGGTAGTACAAGGGAGAATGGAAGTAGATATGAAAGTCAAAGAACTTAGAAGGGAAAATGGGTCAAATTTGGCAATTAATTGAACTTGAGAAGTTAAGAAAAAGCATTTCTAAGATCAGTAACCCTATAGAATATCTACAGTACCACAATTTGAGACAGCATATGTAGGGGAAGAAAATAATGAGTTCTGTTTTGAACATTCAACCTTTAACAAATATTTATGGAGTAGTTACTACATGCCAGACACATTTAGGAGCTAGTGATACCACAGTCAACAAAATTGACCAAAATACCTGCACTCAAATGCTTAAATTTTTTGTGGGTTGCAAACAAACAAGGCAAATATGTACAATATTTAGAATGTTAAGTGGTGATAAGAAGAAGAAAAAGAGAGAAAGAGATATGGACTGTGGAACTTGAACTTTTAGATAATGTGAGCAAGGACAAACTTCACTGAAAAAATGACTTTTGAGTAATGGATTGGGTTGGAATTGGAAGCAATAGTCATCAGTATTTTCCAAAAGAATGAAAATTACAGAATATAAATTTTTATTTGCAGTTCAAAAATGAGAAATCAGTAAGAATAATAATAAGTTTATCTTTCCACTCCAGTTCTTCCATCTGTACCTATGGCCCACGTGGGACTATATATGCCCATAATGGTCAATTCCTTCTCATGGATAGTATACTAAATGTTGGAAGTTTTCAGTCATTTCTAACAATGTCTCATATTGTTCAGTCTCACAGGATTCAAATGATCAACAATGTTATTTCAATATCTAATTGTTGCTTACTGCAAAAAAAAAAAAATACTGAAAACCTAGGAGGTATCATTCTCTATCCATGTTTTCTACAAATTAGCCTCTGCTTAAGATCTCCATGCTCTTTGTAGCAGTTGTGATGGAAGAGTTTAGGTCTTTTTTTCTTCAGATTTTAACTATGTTTTAGGTTGAGAAGGTTTTACTCCCATGACTCAAAAGTCTTTTTTCCTATGGATGTTTTCTGTGCTTTAATAATCTTGCTTATCCCTCTGGTTATAGATCACTGTGGTTTCCTCTTATAAGTGTTTATGAATGTTGGCATGTGAAGTATGAAAAAACACTGCATTCCTACTATGTGGCCTAAAGGTCAATGGTTTAGGTTATTTGCTTTTAGAAATCTCCAGATTGAGAAACAGAGAAATAAAAAGACTACTATATATAATACAATTTCACAATTAAGATTTTAAGTCAGTGCTCTCCCATAGAACTTTTAGTGATGATGGAAATATTTTATATCTATGTCAATTTTTTTTTTTGGCTGCATTGTGCAGCTTGGGGCATCTTAGTTCCCTGAACAGGAATCAAACCCATGCCCCCTGCAGTAAAAGCGCAGAGTCCTAACCACTGGGCCATCTGGGAATTCCCTATGTTGTCCAGTATGGTAGTGACTTGTTATACGTGGATATTGAGCACTTGAAATGTGACTGACACTACTGAGGAAATGAATTTTCAAATTTTATGTAAATTTAATTAATTTGAATTTAAATCACTACATGTATCTAGTGGCTACTGTATTGAACGGCACAGTTATAACATAAACAAATACATTGGAGGAGAACCAGAGATTATTACTAAAATGAGTTTTGAATAGTGACACTAGTTGAGACAGATGTACTAGGAAAGGGACTTAAAGGTCAGGGGAAAGTATTGTCAAGTTACAAAAGTGTGAGGGAGCATGCCAAGTTTGGAAACCACAAGATTTTCCAGTATGGATCAGCTGATAGTATGTTAGATGCGGAGGCACAGTGGAAGTTTGAAAGAAATAAGGGAGGTGAAGGGCTTTTTCTATTACACAGAGAAATTTAGATTTTATTCTGTTGGCATGAAAGGCCACTAAGAGTTCAAAAGGAGAAACAGAGACACAGATGTAGAGAACAAACGTATGGACACCAAGGGGGGGAAAGTGGGGTGGTGGTGGTGGTGGGATGAATTGGGAGATTGGGATTAACATATATACACTAATGTGTATAAAATAGGTAACTAATAAGAACCTGCTGTATAAAAATAAATTAAATTAAATTAAAAAAAGAATTCAAAAGGAAGCAGAACATAATCAGATATGCATATTATGAAGACTATCTTTTGAAATCAGACAGATCTAGTTAAAATTAAGTAATTATATCATATAATAAATAAAGTGATTAAACAAATTAAAGGAATGTCCATGAAATATTCATAAATCCATGGAATACTTAAAAGAACCAATCAGATAACTGACCACAAAGAAAATATTAAATCCAAAACAAAGAAGAAATTTTAAAGGCTATAGTATCTGATCATAAATACTACAACTATCAATAATATTTAAAAGCATAGCAAAAAAGTAAAAAAAAAAAAGTATTACACAACATGTCACTTAAAAAATGTATAATTATCATACTGAAAATACCTCATTTTGTGCCCTGAAAACCCTTTTAAGTGTTTTTAAACTTGTGTACCTTGGTCCTTGGTCATATCTGTACAGCTTGATTTTGTCACAGATTCTGTATGGCAGCTGTCATAGAAAGAGGGTTTAGGTAAGGTATTTATACTACTTTTTTTTTTAAAGCATAAGTACTGCTTACTGTCCATTTCCAAGTCTACGTTTAAGTAAAAATAATATTTAATAAATGCTCATTATGCTGTGAAGAGAATTTTACCCTTATTTGAGTTTTGTCAATTTGGGTTTAGTTTATAATATCTCTCAAATTCCCTTTTGTATTCCCTTGATAGCCTAAACAGATGCTTAAATCATATTTACTGTAATTAACCCACTTACTTTCCTTTGTTTTTGATTCTTTCTTATTAATGATTCTTCTCTACAGCTTATGGTTTCTACTAAATCTATTCACTGGCAGGGTGCACAGGATAATCACTGGCTTTGAAAAATGGAGCAACTGTTTTTACATTACCAAACAACAAAAATAATTTGATTGATTTTCAGTAGTCAGGTTTTCAAAATGCTTCAAAGTCATATTACCTGCTTTTAATCAATTCAGTGAAAGGTTAATATTTTGAAATATAAGGGCTCTATATATTTCAACTATTATTTTGAATAATAGATACTCATTTCAAGTAAAATGTATTTCTGATTTGTAGCATTTGGTAAGTACATTATGTGCTTTTTAAAGATGTGTATTTAATATTTAGAATACAGAAACGTTTTAAAAAATAACACACTAAACAGGCTAAGAAATACACAAATGTGCAAATCAAATGATCAATTATTTTAAGTATATTAAGAATTATTAACTGAGACATTCCATAATAATTTTCATGCATGAGTTTAGACTACATTAAACTCGCTCTCTGGTGACATTATTTTGGAGTAGTATTACTTAGCAAGTGAGTGAATTTGATAATTAAAGATCTAAAAACAGTCACTATAAAAAAGTTATAAAAAATTATGGCATCATTCCTATAGAGAGTATTATATGCTGATTTGGCTTTTTTTTTTTTTTTTTTTTTGCGGTATGTGGGCCTCTCACTGTTGCGGCCTCTCCCGTTGCGGAGCACAGGCTCCGGACGCACAGGCTCCGGACGCACAGGCCCAGCGGACATGGCTCACGGGCCCAGCCGCTCCGCGGCATGTGGGATCCTCCCAGACCGGGGCACGAACCCGTTTCCCCTGCATCGGCAGGCGGACTCTCAACCAGGCGGACTCTCAACCACTGCGCCACCAGGGAAGCCCTGATTTGGCTTTTTACTTCATTCATTCATTCTAAAATACATTTATTGCATACCCATGACACCAGGAAAGAGACTTGCCAGGGGACTATGGTATTTAGGCAATATGTAGGAATGAAAAGATGAACAAAGTATGCACCACACCCTCAAAGTGCAAAGTATTGTTACCTACTAGTGATGACACAAAGGGTGGTAAGCACTACAAATGTGGTAAAGGAAGAATCCAACCAAAATTAACTTGTTAAATGCATTTCTTACAGTATCATCAGAGTATTTAAATTTTCACAGCAAAGATTTTATAACTTTCTACTGAATTTTTTACCATCCCTTGGCTACGCATTACACTTCAAAATTTAGATGTTTGTAATTTCCTAAGGTAAATACCTTTTATTATAAGCAATTCTAATACATATGACATATGGTTATATAAGATATACTAAGTAATAAATCTTCAATTATTGGCTTCATTTGCCTGATATTCCATTTTAAATATCAAATAATGATCTCTTTATTTAAAAAAAAAAATACCTGAAGGGATGAGAAGAATCAAGCAATACTTTTCTTAAGGGAAATCAAAGAGAGTGGTTTCAATTAAGTAATCGGACATGTATTCAAAATATTTTTAAAAAAGAAGGAGCTTAATTCTTCTGACAGACAACCATCTACTACAATCAAGACTGTCTTTTTAATCAACAGAGAGCTTGCTGGATAGTAAACATTTACCGCGTAAGTAGTGTTATAAAGTACTCCAGCCTTAACACAGTTGTTGACTCATTCCTCCATTATATGTTCATAAGTAGTTTAGCAATATCTAGAAAAATGAAAACCTTTTAAAACACTGTAAAATGCTATTTTAGAAAAAAGTATACATTTTATATGACATGTAAATTGCTTTCCTAGAAGAATTTGGTAGCATATATGAAAAATGGTAGACCTACTCTGAAAAGGTCTGTGAGGTTTTTAGGCTAAGAACTTTTCAAGTGAGATTTTCCAGTCATAATACGTTTTCCATACTGTAAATAGTGACTGAAAATAAACACAGATTCTTCTGAGAGGTAATTTTACATTTTGCTACATGTTTGTCACAACATTCCACCTTAAAATAATATTTCTGATTTCTTACCTTAACTGACCGATTAATAGTCTTCCTCCCCAGTTTCATGCTTCAGTGTGATCACTAACAAAACAGTCTACATTTCTTAGCTGGGAGGTAATAGCATTTCTGAATGACCTGAAATCCTTTGGAATTGTACTCTACCTGATTTTCAAGGGTGTTTAATCCATTTGTATGCTCCAAATTTTCCATTTGAATTTGCATCAGGTCATGTAATATCAGTTCTTCTGTGTCATCTGATGTAGCAATAACTTTATATAATGTGACAATGTGTAATGTACAGTTTAAAAACCCTCCTTTCTTCTACAGGAGTGGGATCTGTTAAATGCTGCATTTGTCCTACACCATTGATCTACTTAACGGGTGTAACTACTAAAAAAAAATATCTAGCTAGTTTTGCATATCTCAGTATAACTATGACATACTGACTGATCTTCCAAATTAGCCATTCCATTTTATACTATGAATGCATTTTTCTTATATGAAATTAAAAAGAAGCTAATGTATGAAAACAATAAGAAATAAATTACTAAATTTTTTCTCCCTCCTATGGAAGTTGCCAGGTTGAAATGCAAGAAAACAATATCACTACCATTTAATTTCATTTATACACTCATTTGAGTGGTGAATCCTAGAAAAGGAGCATTATTCCCGGCTGGAATTTGGCAGGCAAAGAATAGTGAATTCCATCTTTAAGGCCATACTTCTGTATTATCTTCTAGAGCAGGGATCGGCAAAGAATGGCTCATGGGTCAAATCTAGCCCACAGTCGGTTTTTGTAAATAAAAGTTTTTTGTAACACAACCACACCATTCTTTTTTTTTTTTTTTTTGTATTAGCTATAGCTGCTTTCAGGCTACAAAGGCAGAACTCAATAGTTGCCACAGAGATTGTATGTCCCACAACGGCCCCCAAATTTACTCTCTGGTCTTTTATAGAAAATGTTTGCGACCTCTCTTCTATATTATTTATGAACTGTGAATTGTTGGCTACATGATGTTAAGACAGATGCTATCATAAGACTTCTTCACAGGTAATAAAATTTTTAAAAGTAAATAAATATGTTGAAATACGAAAAGAAACAAGTTTCCTTTGTAAGCTCTGAGAAACAGAATCATATTCCATTGCTGAAAGAGTTTCGTTTCTTATTTAGTACAATGTCCCATTGCTTTTTTTTTTTTTAATTTTTACAATATATTTTATTTAACTCAGTATATTAAAAATTTGATTTCAACATGAAATAAATATGAAAACTATTAAGATATTTAACATTCTTTTTTTTCTATACAGTATTCAAAATTCATTGTATATTTTACCCTTACTGTGCATCAGCATTTGGATAGAGCAATGAACCCTTTCCTAAGGAGGGTTGGTAAGATACTTGGGCCAGAAAGAATTTTCCCTAAGGAGTGAGGCATGTGTGCTTTTAGTCTAATCAAGGAAGTCTTAAAAAATCTTAAAGAGTGAGTTTTACTCTTAGAAAAGAATCAAAGAGCACATACTTTGCTAGATATGATTCCTCCACTCAACAAACTGATCACCTACTCTGGGCTGGATCCTGTCAAAGAATCTGGGACAAGGTCCTTAGCCAAATCCTCAACTTCTATCCATCCCTAGCCATGTCAACATGAGGGCAGCCACATGGCTTTCACCTTTCCTGACTCCACTCCTTTTGTTGAGGGTTTTGCCAACTTGTTTTACCCTGCCTGTTCACCCAGAGAAACCATGTGCTGGAGTCCTGCTTCAACCTGCTCAGAACCTCCTGGAAACACACAGCTTCCATTGCTTGAAGACTCACCTTCATGTCTCTGCCAATTTAATTATGATCCTTGAATTCTATGCTTTATATCCTCAAAAGATCCTGGCTTCCCTGAGGATCCAGTTGTTGGTGAGCCCTGTACCTAGTCTTACCTCTGTCTTTTTATGCAATTACCAATCACTAAAGTTCTGGAAAGATATTCTGCTAAAAATGTTAGGGTTATGGAAGTACATGGAAAATTTCTTCTTTCCCAGATGATAATCAATTTATCCTGAATTAGGCTTCAAAGTAAACTGAAGCTCTTGGCATAGTTTTGGAAATTGAAAATATGATTGATGCCTCTCCTCATTTCATAGCTTCTATTGCACTTAAACTTCATATAGAATATACCTTATAGTACCTTGTTCTTTTCTATTTGTTCTACTTTGCTTTTATCCCTATATTGGTGCTTTTGAGTGCTTCCATCATAGAATGCTATGATGCCTTGGCAAATATTGTAACAGGCCTGACTTACTGTGTCCTTCTTGTTGGATTTCCCACTCATCAGGTTTCTGTGCACTCCCTGAGGATCTCTTGCCTCAGTTAGGATTTGGTTGCCTCCATTAAAAACTTCCTCTGATGCTAAAACCAAAAATCAGCCAGGATGTACTGATACCACTGAGGTTGGAGGGGGAGTCAGTAAATACATGAATATCACCCCTGACGGTTACTGACCTGAAACACCCTTGGGGCCCTGCCTCCATGGCTCAGTCTTTCCCTTGAAACACTCCTAGTTTGGGTCTGATTACAATATACAGAACTCATTGTTGATAATACACTTTAACTATCTGATTAATCAGTTGTTTCAATTGAAATGAGAACTGAAATGTTCATGTACTTGCAGAAATTTTTACTGGGTGCATATAGTTGTCTAATTCATCCTGCAATTTTTCTTTGTGAAATTAACAGGGCCTGGGGGAAAATTCAGTCACTATACTTGACTTTGCATCTGGGGCCTTTCTGGACATGACAGAGTCTCAATCTAGATTTGAAGTTAAAAAGGGGCAGAGCTTATGCATTAAATTCACTTTGCGTTCTGCTGACTCTGTTCTATTAGTTTAATATGGGCACAGGACTAGGCATGCATCAAAAGTGCTATGTACATTGATACAGTCTGGAGACCAATCTCTTTGTGCATTTTTATCAAACTTAAATGACATACTTAAAAAGAGTGTCTTTTGGATACCCTACTAGATGTATACAAGGCATTATATTAAAAAAATTAAAGAATCTATTCAGGGGTGTTTTTCAAGTACACTCTACCTATGTAATATAAAACTGAAGAAGCTCTCAGAAAACTCAGTTGCCTCTACAAGAATCATCTGGAATTTTAAACCCTTTAAAAGTAGCTTCCGGAATAGTAGCTTTCATGGGCAACCTAATCAGTCCTTTTACCTTAAATGAATAAGATAATTTGACCTCTGGAATCTAAGATCCTTGAAGATTGTGCTAGTTTGTTTGCATGAATTTCCCAGAAACAAAGTTTCTCCTTTTTCAAAAGTGTTTGATCATGAAAGCGTATCCATCCTCTTTTTCTTAAGTCTTTGTACATCATATTTATATTTTTGATCAAAATGGAAAAAGGGCAGAAAAAAGGAGTATTGCATCACCAGTTACATCACGAGCCAGACTACGCTGGGTGCTTCAGTGATTTCCTGGGAGTTCGACATGGAGAAGGATAACAACTCTGGAGGAACAAGGGAGCATTTAGTGCTTTCCTTCTGGGGAAGACAATGAAGAGCTCTAGAGCTTTCCCCAGCTGGCAGGCACCACCATGCAGCATCTACAAAACACAGATCTGGTGATGCTTTTTGGATTATAGGCTTATACACACTGTCTACAGCATTCAAGAGAACACTATTTTTCCAAGTATTACATTTACTGTGGGCAAAAAAGCATGAGTGGAGCACACCCAATGGTGTGGTAAAATGCCCTGGCAGTCTTGAGTTAATCTGGCCTGCAACTCCCTAATGGGACGGAATCACTTAGGCACAAATGAGACATGAGTTATAATTGACTACTGGGTTGGGGTAACATCCTATTCTTATTTCGCTGATGAAAATGACTATTTTTTAACAAGAATATAATTTTAGTTTAAGTTCTGTTTTAAAGTTTAAATATTGAAATAAGCCTTTCAAAGCTGTATATTTGAGTATTTCCACTGTTTGCCAGTAAGATATTTACACGATATGATGAAATGAGACAATGAATTTGAAACCACCTTTTAAACTGAAAAGCATTTTAAAGCTGTAAGATTCTTTTAGTTACCTTAAAAAAATAATAATACTAGATTCCCCATCATGGTATGGTTTGGCCTACTGTATAGTTACTAGAATATTTAATGTGTTTGATGAGTCCAACATATGACCTAGTTGGTGGAGTTATTGTGCTATCATGTTAGATTCTTAAAATAGATTAGAGGGGGGAAAAAGGCTTTGTATTGCATTAGTCATACTCCTGGCAGGAAGCTGGTGGACCTGTCCAAAAAGTAATTGAGAAAAGTTTAAGGAATCTTAATGAAACTAGAAATAGGAAGTTAAATAAGGACTCTCAGGCTAATAGTGGGGAGTTGTTGCCACCCCAAGTCTGAAGGGCAATGGGAGGAAGCAGGTAATAGACCACAGAGATTTGGGGGAGAGGAATGCATCTACTGCCACGTTGCAGAGGGTGTCATGGGAATAAAACCCCAGCCTCCCTCCACTTCCACCCTTTAATCTTTTGCCTGTATCTACTATTGGTTGAACCCAATCTTAAGCCAGAGAACAGGGGAGCCCATTAATAAAGTTCATAAATGTCAGTCTCTGGAGGCACAGAGTAGGGTGGATGTGACAGAGTTAATAAAGAATATAAAAAATATAGAGAGAACTAAATTCAGAATAAGATGAATTTCTGAAATGACTTTTCTATGTTAAATATGAAAATGTGTGTTAAAAATGAATTTAATTGATATGAGTGAGGTTCATTCATTCTCTTACTCAGCAAAACTTTAGTGAATACCTACTATATGCTCTGTTCTGTGCTGGGCACTGAGTAAAATGATTTGATAAGATTCCTCGCTTCAAGGATTTTATCATTTCTCTGAAATAGAGGTGTGAACAATCTACTATTACAACCCCATGCTATAAAAGAGGAAATCAAAGAGATGGGAGGAGAAGGAACTAATAGGAGGCTTCTAGAAGGAAATACAACATGTGCCAAGTGTTAAGGAGGCATAGGAATTAGACAGTGGACCATGGACAAGTGAAAGAAGTGACAGTATAGGTAGACCAAGTAGAACATGTAAAGATGTTCAGCAGCTCAGTTCAGTAAACCGGAACTTTTTCAGTTTTGCTGTAAGGAAGGGAAATAACAAGGCTGGCCTGGGTCACTGAGGTGCTTTATTTGATATGTTAGCAGTTGTGTTTCATCTTGAAGTGGATGAGGAGCCAAGAAGAATTATAATCTAGGAAAAGGCCTGAGAGATTTACATTTGAGAAACGTAAGTATGGCGGGTGTATGTTAGACATATGGGAAGGGTGAGAAAATGGAGAGCAATTAAGAGAATACTACAAAATCCAAGAAGAGGAGTGCCAAGGACTTTGTATTAGTCAGAGTTCTCCAGAGAAACTGAACCAATAGGATATAATCTGCAGTTGGCAAGCTAGAGATTCAGGAGAGCCTATGGTGTAGTTCCAGTTCAAAGGCCGGTAGACTTGAGACTCGGAAAGAGACTATGTTTCAGTTTGAGTCCAAAGGCAGGAAAAAACAAACAAACAAACAAACAATGTTAGTTTGAAGGCAGCTAGGCAGGAAAAATTCCTTCTTACTCTTGGGAGGATCAGACTTTTTGTTGCATTCCGGCTTCCAACATTGAATAAGGCCCACCCGCACTAGGGATGGAAATCTGTTCTACTCAGTCTACTGATTCAATGTTAATTTCATCCAGGAACACTCTCACAGACACACCCAGAAAACTGTTTAGCCAAATGTCCAGGATGTCCGGGGCACCCCTTGGCCCAGTCAAAGTGACACATAAAATTAACCATCACAGGCTTGAAATCAGAACAGTTGTGGGAAGAGTACAAAGAGTCTATGTAATAGAAATGGGAGATCAAATGGCTCTCAGAGATGATGGACAAGTGTGATGCCCAAGAGCCTGTCTTGCACACCTGGGTAAAACGTGATATCACTGACTACTGTGAGATGCGCCTGAGGAAGGGTAAATATACGGAAGTTTGGGTTTGGAAAAATTGAAGTAGTACATGGGAGGTAAACCAGCATGCAGAAGTTTGCACTAAAATAAAGATGTGCTTTACATGGTCATTATAAGCATTCAGAAGGACAACTTTTACGTAACCGATTATTATTAGAACCAAATTATAACCACTCAGTATGGGCCTCTTTCACATGATCGAATATAAGAGAATTTAGAGCACTAAGGTGATCTACATTTCCCTTAGAAAAAGAATAAGTAAAATCAATGTTCCACTTACACTGTATATATAGATTCACTATATTATCAAGACATTAATATGTTGGTATTGAAGAATTTTAGTTTAATATTTTTATCTGATATTTTTGTTGGATGTTATACTTTTTCTATTTTCTATATCTTTTCATGCAAGTGTTTTGAAACAATAGTAATAACATTGTTTATTTTGAAAACAAATCAATTCAGGTAAATAGCTATTCAATAAAGGAATACAAAAAAATCCCTTAATTAAATTACCTTTGTTCCAAACTATTTGTGTCTGTGTGGATAGCTCTTCCATAACCCTGGACCTTGCTACATATAAAATTAATGTATTTTAACATGTATTAATTATATTTTTACTAATCACAAACAATAACTACCTAGCTAATTTTTCTTGTGTGGAGCTCCATGAGAGAATATGCTATCTGATTATACCAAAAACTGAACACGTTCAATATTATTTGCAAAAAATATCATTTTCAATATCATTTGCAAAGGTAGATAAGTCGATATTAGTTGTTTATTCAACACTTAATTGTACAACATATTGTAACTCTAAGGCTCTCTGGGTGCCTCCAACTCCCCCTCATTCTTCAGCTTCCACTCAAGTTCATCCCTTCTGTGGAGCCTACCCTGGTTCCTATAGATGTTGCTAAACTTTGTTTGTTTCCATACTTCTCTAGAACATAATCCACCTCAAAAATGTATCACCTTGACTTATTGTTTCTTGTATTTGTTTTAATTTTAACTCTGAAAGCAGATGGTAATATCTTTGAGGTCAGGGCCTAATCTCTCACTTTGAGGTCCATAGCCCCTAGCAACCATTTTATTTTATTTTTTTGTGCTCTGTATATTGGTTGATTTATTTATCCTGAGCCATACATAGGAAAGAATGAAAGAAGGGAAATAAGATTAATATTCTATATGTCATTGCCAGATAATTTAAAAGTGAAGCATAAAGTTAAACTTATTGAACACTTCACAATTTTGTACAGAAGAGAAAATAGATAATCTTAGTCAACATTGTAGATCTTAGATCAAGTACATGTGTGGCAAAATTCTGAGAATTCATGACTTTTAACCTTGGATTATGATTGAAATACATGGCATGATTTTAATATGTGTATGTATAAATCATTTAAAAGAGAAATGATATAAATAAAGTTAACTTCCTTATTATAGAAAAATTAAAAAGATTTTTAGTCTAAAAATAATAAACTCTCTAACCACACCAAATTTGTTCCTATTTTAAAAAGATAATTGAATAGGTTTATGTAAAACTAAGAAACATATTTTTCATTATGTTACTTCCTTTGCAGATTTTGTAGGATATTATGTATTTATATAGTCCCATAGATAATCATTTCTAAACATAAATAATCTATGTTCTCATATTCATTACAAAATGAAAATTCTATAAATTGAATTCCAATTTTTGGTTTTCTTCAGTAGTAAAAACAAAACAAAACCAAACCAAACCAAAAAAAACTGCTTGAAAAGACTAAAGGTTAGGAATTAATCCAGGTACAGTAAACCAAGATAACAATTTCCTGGTGTGTAAACTTCTTCAGCTCTACTAAGACTGATACTTTGCTTCTACAGATATGAAAATTGATCAATGACAAAAATCTCTCTGTGGGACACACCTAAATTCCATTAAAATTTAAGAAAGCAAATTTATTTCTCATTTTGTTGATATTTTAAAGCATAGTTTTCATTTTTAAATGGCTAGATATTTATCCTTTATTCTCTCTAAAATATTCTAGGATCTTGTCCCAGATGAAATTTTAGGTGAAGGAGATTCTTTTTCACACTCAAACTGCTCTGTTGTTGTTGTCGTTTATAGAAACATTATTTGCAAATAGGACACATGATGGATGCAGAGTAAAATTTAAATACAAATATCTAGGGAGGACTAAGTACCCTACTCCATTCTCACTAATTTTCATTTGTTATTAATCATTAATTAATCTAATCCTTGCTGTTGCCAAAGTTCAACAGAAAACAATCAAGCTCATCTTCACTGGGAAGACCCCATTTATCTTTTCAATTTTTCCTGCTTTCTTTTCCCCTCCTTACCTACAAGAACGATAAAGGGAAAAAAATTCATATCACAGTGTGATGCTGCTGGTGTGTATAAAAAACCCTCGACAGTCATTTTCCCATCAGCGGTTTCCCTGCTGGCCAGCTTCAAAGTCTCTCCCCTTCCCCATCTCCTTAGGTAGCTGGCTGCTAGATGTTTACTGATTAATTTGCATCAAATGTTCTCCTAGCAACCAGTGCTAGGATAGGATTAGATACTTTTGTAAAAGACTGTTTTCTGTTAAAGAAGCTTAGACTTTCTACAACACCATAAACAGAAACTAATAGTCTTTAAGCAAAGCTATAATGTGATTCCTTCATATGTTTAAAAGAAATTTCAGCCAATTGCCTTTTACTGTTGTTTTTACTTGGGAAAATCGCTATTTCTTTGATTTATGAGTTTGCATTTGTGGACACACCTCCATTTATAACACAGATAATCTTAACAGAAGAGGAATATATATTACGTATTTTAAATAAATCCAGAATTTATGTCATTTTGTAATTGTCAGTGTGAGACGCAGAAAACAAATAGGTCTGGTTTCTAATGGCCAGTATAGTTATATACAGAATACAGTAAATTTTCCTACAGAACACTGTAATTAATTTTCAACTTTGAACAAAAATAATATAAACCCCAAATTTTCAATTTAAGTTTACTTTACTGGGAAGTTAATGTACATATTTCTCTCTACTTCTTAAATAATGTTACTGTGTAAATTCCAATAACAATTACTAATATCAAAGTATTATTGGAGAGTAAATATAAGAGAAGTTATAACATGTATAATAAATCATCTCAATAACATTAAATAAACTGACCAACAGTATATAATGATTATCTTAACAGGTGGTTGAAACCAGAGGAGGAAATATTTTATTGTGTCACATTAGGGTTTTAATCCAGCAGAGAACAATCGCAGATCAATAATAGTTATTAGGTTATTAAGAATAAAAGTGATAATATTTTACAATTAAAAGATCTAAGATTCAAAAATAAAAACCTATAGTTGAATCATTTGGTGAAGATAATAGAATATTTTCCCAGAGGTAAGAATAAAGCAGCAAATCTTTCATAAGAAAAATAAAATTACCAATTCAGCTGTGATGGCTATTACACCTAGAATATAAGAAAGAGTGCCATTTCCACAATTTTTCTTTTTTCACTAATAGTTTATTGTTTTCTATGTAGGTATTTCTTTTTTTTTTTTTTTTTTTTTTTTTTTTTTTTTTTTGTGGTATGCGGGCCTCTCACTGTTGTGGCCTCTCCCGTTGCGGAGCACAGGCTCCGGACGCGCAGGCTCAGCAGCCATGGCTCACGGGCCCAGCCGCTCCGCGGCATATGGGATCCTCCCAGACCGGGGCACGAACCCGTATCCCCTGCATCGGCAGGCGGACTCTCAACCACTGCGCCACCAGGGAGGCCCTATGTAGGTATTTCTTAAACTTTTTATGTGCTTTTAAGAAATCTGAATCGTAAACACTACCCACTTATCCTGTTTCAAGAGTTTTTATATTGGAAATCTAATTCAAATTTTAGAAATTAGATTTATAGATACTGCAGTGCTTTAGCATCTTGATAGATCATGGCAAAGCAATGTAATTTTTTACCTTCAGGGTATTAAAGATGTGGAAACTCTTATTTATTGAAGGCCTACTCTGTGCCAGGTGAGTGGCAAGGATTTTTAATACAACACCTCATATAATCCTTTTCAAAACAGTTGAGACATATGTTAATATTCCCAAATTATAGATCTTATCTGAGATTTAGACAAGCTAAACAGCTTGCCAAAAATCCCAGAGTAAGGCAAAGCCAAGAAAGAGCTGCAACTCATGACTGTGGGGCCGAATCTGATATCTTTCACCACATCAAACTGTCTCCTCGTCATGGAGATGGAGCCATGCTTCACCCTTCAAGCACCTGGCACTTCGCTGAGGCCCAAGTTTCCCAAATTACTCACCCAGACTTGGCCTGGACTTTAAAAATACTACTTTCTTCTCTCTGATGTCTTATCAAAACTCACCATTTTCACATAGCAATGGCAAAAGAGTAAACTAAACTACATAGAAATATGAATGACTCAACTCAACTCAAATGTTTACCTTCAGGTAGAGAATAGAAGGGAATCTGCATGAAGATATTGAGTGTGTGGGTATAAAAGAAAGATTCTTTCTTGTAAGTTCATGCGCACACACACACACACACACACACACACACACACACAGTCTCTCTCTCTCTCTCTCAAGGTTGCTATTCTTCTCCCTCTTTGCATAGCCTTGTTTAAGAAATGCTTTGCTAATGAGATTTGAGGGATAGATGTCCTTGATACCCAGGCACTGACCTGTCAAAGGGTCCCAGATCAATCCTTTGGGTTAAGCCATTGGCCCTTGTTAAAACCATGACTATACTTATAATGAAGGAGAAAATGTAGAAAGAGAATAACCTGTTGTTATACTACTGAGTTTTGATTCCCAGTTGAGTAGCACTGAGCAAGAGATTTAGACAGAAGTTTGGGGAAAATTTTTTTATTACAAATACACCTGTTTAACGATGTCACCTACATCTTGAAAAATACATCATTAAGAAATATGCTCTAAGTGCCTACTTTCAAAACATTGGTGAAAAATAATAGCTAAAACTGCTACAAGAGGATGCAACACTAAAGGATAAAATGATATTTTATATATGCTCTTTGTATCAAAAAAATGAAAGGTAAAATTGAAAGCTTATGCTCTATAGAGCTAATATGACACCCTTACTAAAGGTAAAAAGGGAAAATGACACCTAGTGGGAACAGTAAAGGAAATGAAACATAATAAATACTAAAATAAATTCTGGAGAATATACCGCAATACCAAGAATTTGAAAATGTTTAAGAATTCAACAGAGAAAAAAATAAGTGGGATATTTCCTTAACTGTTTATGAACATGCAAAAGAGAAAAAAAAAAATCTCTCTGCAGTGGCCTGGAAGCAGTGGGTTAGATAAAGTAAATCTTTTTTAAAAGAGACATCCTTGCCACTGTCCCCAACCCATTAGCACAACTGTATGTCAGTTTCATCAGAAATGCTATAGAATGTTAAGCAAATTAAATTTTGCAAAACACTAAAAATGTTTTTACATTAAGAATAGTATTTCCTGGACTTCCCGGGTGGTCCAGTGGTTAAGACTCTGTGCTTGCAATGCAGTGGGTGTGAGGGTTTGATACCTGGTCTGGGAACTAAGATCCCACATGCCACACGGTGCGGCCAAAAAAAAAAAAAAAAAAAAAATGTATAACTGATTCACTTTGCTGTACACCTGAAACTGACACAACATTGTAAATCAACTATACTCCAATAAAAAATTTTTAAAAAGAATACTATTTCCTTATACACTCCAATACACTGTTTATACCCAGTGCAGCTATAGCTTAAGGATGACAGTGGCTGGTAAGGTAGCCTTATCTGTGTATTTCCACAGAAGCCGTTCTCACTGAATGATTTCCTTGCACACAAGGAATTCCAGAGCTATTTGATCCAACTCAATGCAGCGCTCCACTCCAACGCCCACATCATCCCCATTTCTCCACTCTAACGCCTACGTAACTCTCAGCTCTTCACTCCAATTCCTGCCATCATCCCTGGTGCCTTCAGCCCATAGGATCAACTCATCCAACAACCCAAACCGGCAACTCTTCTTCTAATCCCACTGTATCTACAGTCATGATAACTTGAGCAAACTCCTAAGTACCATCTCATCCAAGGTCTGGAAATGGCTTTATATGAAATAATAACTTCCAAAACCCCACTCTCTGATTACAATTCTGCATCCTTTTTACTTTTCTTCTGCATAATTTCAGCTATACCTGGACTTTATTCCACACTCTCACCCTTTTCTCCCAGTACATTAGTTTCCTCTTGAGTTCCCTACTCTCTATAACTAGTCTCAACATGCTCCAGTTCAACCAGTCCCATCTCTCCACCTCAGGCCCTGCATCTAAGAAATTCAACCCAACTTTTTTGCTGTTTCCAAAGCTGGGTTTTTCGTGGGGTAGATTGCCTTTACAAATGTAGTCCCTAACTTCAGTCTGGCCCAAGCAGCTGTGACCATCCTTTAACAGTCAATAGTCAGCTGTTTCCTACTCCTCAAAGAACTCATTCAAAATAGTTACTGTTAGCCTCAAAAACTTTACCTCGTGGTTTGCTAGTATATGGTCAATCAACAGCTTTTTGCAAAACAAAACGAAATTTAAAAAGCCCTGATTTGTACAATAGCATTTGCTGATCTTCAAGTCACAGATACTTCCACCAGGGTACATTTTAAGGCATCAGCAACACCACTAACAGCAGAGTGGGAAGCAGTGTGTAGTAAGTAGTAAAGCTTTTATGGCATTCCCAGATACAATATTGTACTTGTGCTCAGACATAATAGATAAATATAATACCAAGAGCACAGAAAGTAGAAAGGAAGTGATGAATATCGAGCATTTATTATATTTTTTTTACAAGAATTCAACTGTAAATTTATGTAATTTGTGTTGTAATAATGGCCATGTTTTACAACTGGTTCACGAAATTCTTGAAAACTCAGAAATTAGCTCTTGCTAGCCCATGCTAGCCAGCACCAGCAGGTCATTGTTTCTCCCATGGCAAACCTTCATTTCTCTGTGCCAGTGATCCTGCCTCATACTTTACTGAGAAAACAGACTGTACATAATTTTGTTAATTTCTTTCCCTCATATCTACAAGGTTTTTTGCAGTTTTCCTCACTCTGACCTCGTTTCCAGCTGTTTCAGAAGTGTCTTTTATTCTGCTCAAGATGTTTACCTTAGTTACGATTTCTTTACCACTAACCCCAGAATTATGGGTCCTTGGTTTTCCCCCTGCCTCCTGTATTTCCAAATATGCTCTCTGCTAGCTCCATTTGTATACACATATACAAGATCCCCCATCAGTGAAATTAAAAACATCTCTTGACCTCTAGCCCTGTGTCTACTTTTAGCCATCTGAATTTTTTATACCTGCATTATCATTTTTATAAGAGATTTCCTAGGAAGAACAATGCCTTTTCTTCCCTTAGAGAACATAGCTCATATTTATTTATTATTTATTTATTTTTTAACATCTTTATTGGAGTATAATTGCTTTACAGTGGTGTGTTAATTTCTGCTTTATAACAAAGTGAATAAGCTATACATATACATATATCCCCATATTTTCTCCCTCTTGCATCTCCCTCCCACCCTCCCTAACCCATGCCTCTAGGTGGTCACAGAGCACTGAGTTGATCTCCCTGTGCTATGCAGCTGTTTCCCACTAGCTATCTACTTAACATTTGGTAGTGTATATATGTCCATGCCTCTCTCTTACTTCATCCCAGCTTACCCTTCCTCCTCCCTGTGTCCTTAACTCCATTCTCTATGTCTGTGTCTTTATTCCTATCCAGCACATAAGTTCTTCAGAACTTTTTTTTTTTTTTTTAGATTCCATATATGTGTATTAGCATATGGTATTTGTTTTACTGTTTCTGACTTACTTAACTCTGTATGCAGACTCTAGGTCCATCCACCTCACTACAAATAACTCAATTTCATTTCTTTTTATGGCTGAGTAATATTCCATTGTATATATGTGCCACATCTTCTTTATCCATTCATCTGTCAGTGGACCCTTAGGTTGCTTCCATGTCCTGGCTATTGTAAATAGAGCTGCAATGAACATTTTGGTACATGATTCTTTTTGAATTACGGTTTTCTCAGGGTATATGCCCAGTAGTGGGATTGCTGGGTCGTATGGTAGTTCTATTTTTAGTTTTTTAAGGAATCTCCATACGGTTCTCCATAGTGTCTATATCAATTTACAACCCCACCAATAGTGCAAGAGGGTTCCCTTTTCTCCACACACTCTCCAGCATTTATTGTTTGTAGATTTTTTTGATGATGACCATTCTGACTGGTGTGAGGTGATACCACATTGTAGTTTTGATTTGCATTTCTCTAATGATCAGTGATGTTGAGCATCCTTTCATGTGTTTGTTGGCAATCTGTATATCTTCTTTGGAGAAGTATCTATGTAGGTTTTCTGCCTATTTTTGGATTGGGTTGTTCTTTTTTTTAATATTGAACTGCATGAACTGTTTGTATGTTTTGGAGATTAATCCTTTGTCAGTTGCTTGATTTGCAAATATTTTCTCCCATTCTGAGGGTTGTCTTTTTGTCTTGTTTATGTTCTCCTTTGCTGTGCGAAAGGCTTTAAGTTTCATTAGGTCCCATTGGTTTATTTTTGTTTTTATTTCTATTTCTCTAGGAGGTTGGTCAAAAAGGATCTTACTGTGATTTATGTCAGAGTGTTCTGCCTATGTTTACCTCTAAGAGTTTTATAGTGTCTGGCTTTACATTTAGGTCTTTAATCCATTTTGAGTTTATTTTTGTGTATGGTGTTACGGAATGTTCTAATATCATTCTTTTACATGTAGCTGTCATTTTCCCAGCACTACTTACTGAAGAGACTGTCTTTTCTCCACTATATATTCTTGCCTCCTTTATCAAAAATAAGGTGACCATATGTGCATGGGTTTATCTCTGGGATTTCCATCCTGTTCCGTTGATCTATATTTCTGTGTTTCTGCCAGTACCATACTGTCTTGATTACTGCAGCTTTATAGTATATTCTGAAGTGAGGGAGCCTGATTCCTCCCGGTCCATTTTTCATTCTAAAGATTGTTTTGGCTCTTCGGGGTCTTTTGTGTTCCCATAAATATTGTGAAGTTCTTTGTTCTAGTTCTGTTAAAAATGCCATTGTAGTTTGATAGGGATTGCACTGAATCTGTAGATTGCTTTGGGTAGTATAGCTATTTTCACAATGTTGATTCTTCCAATCCAAGAACACGGTATATCTCTCCATCTGCTTGTATCATCTTTAATTTTTTTCATCAGTGTCTTATAATTTTCTGCACACAGGTCTTTTGTCTCCTTAGGTAGCTTTATTCCTAGGTATTTTATTCTTTTTGTTGCAATGGTAAATGGGAGTGTTTTCTTAATTTCACCTTCAGATTTTTCATCATTAGTGTATAGGAATGCAAGAGATTTCTGTGCATTAATTTTGTATCCTGCTACTTTACCAAATTCATTGATTAGCTCTACTAGTTTCCTGATTGCATCTTTAGAATTCTCTATGTATAGTATCATGTCATCTGCAAGTGGTGACAGCTTTACTTCTTCCTTTGCGATTTGGATTCCTTTTATTTCTTTTTCTTCTCTGACTGCTGTGGCTAAAACTTCCAAAAGTATGTTGAATAATAGTGGTGAGAGTGGACAACCATGTCTTGTTCCTGATCTTAGTGAAAATGTCTTCAGTTTTTCACCATTGAGAACGAGGTTGGCTGTGGGTCTGTCATATATGGCCTTTATTATGTTGAGGTAGGCTCCCTCTTTGGCTACTTTCTGGAGGGTTTTTATCTAAGTGGGTGTTGAATTTTGTAGAAAGCTTTTTATGCATCTATTGAGACGATCATATGGTTTTTCTCCTTCAATTTGTTAATATGGTTTACCACATTGATTGATTTGCATATATTGAAGACTCCTTGCATTCCTGGGATAAACCCCACTTGATCATGGGGTATGATCCTTTTAATGTGCTGTTGGATTCTGTTTGCTAGTATTTTCTTGAGGATTTTTGCATCTATGCTCACCAGTGATATTGGCCTGTAGTTTTCTTTATTTGTGATATCTTTGTCTGGTTTTGGTCTTCGGGTGATGGTAGCCTTGTAGAATGAGTTTGGGAGTGTTCCTCCCTCTGCTACATTTTGGAAGAGTTTGGGAAGGATAGCTGTTAACTCTTCTCTAAGTGTTTGATAGAATTCGCCTGTAAAGCCATCTGGTCCTGGGCTTTTGTTTGTTGGAAGATTTTTACTCACAATCTCAATATCAGTGCTCGTTTGGTCTGTTTATATTTTCTATTTCTTGCTGGTTCAATCTCAGAAAGTTGTGCTTTTCTAAGAATTTGTCCATTTCATCCGGGTTGTCCATTTTATTGGCATATAGTTGCCTGCAGTAATCTCTCATGATCCTTTGTATGTCTGCAGTGTCACTTGTTACTTCACCTTTTTCATTTCTAATTCTATTGATTTGAGTCTTCTCCCTTTTTTCCTGATGAGTCTCACTAATGGATTATCAATTTTATCTTCTCAAAGAACCAGTTTTTTGTTTTACTGATCTTTGCTATTGTTTCCTTCATTTTTTTTCCATTTCTTTCTTTTTTTTTTATTTTATTTTTATTTTTATTTTTTTTTATTAGTTTCTGCTTTATAACAAAGTGAATCAGTCATACATATACATCTGTTCCCACATCCCCTCCCTCATGCATCTCCCTCCCTCCCACCCTCCCCATCCCACCCCTCCAGGCGGTCACAAAGCACCGAGCTGATCTCCCTGTGCTCTGCGGCTGCTTCCCACTATCTATCTACCTTACGTTTGGTAGTGTATATATGTCCATGCCTCTCTTTCCCTTTGTCACAGCTTACCCTTCCCCTTCCCCATATCCTCAAGTCCATTCTCAAGTAGGTCTGTGTCTTTATTCCCGTTTTACCCCTAGGTTCTTCATGACATTTTTTTTTTTTTTAATTCCATATATATGTGTTAGCATACGGTATTTGTCTTTCTCTTTCTGACTTACTTCACTCTGTATGACAGACTCTAGGTCTATCCACCTCATTACAAATAGCTCAGTTTCGTTTCTTTTTATGGCTGAGTAATATTCCATTGTATATATGTGCCACATCTTCTTTATCCATTCATCCGATGATGGACACTTAGGTTGTTTCCAGCTCCGGGCTATTGTGAATAGAGCTGCAATGAACATTTTGGTACATGTCTCTTTTTGAATTATGGTTTTCTCAGGGTATATGCCTAGTAGTGGGATTGCTGGGTCATATGGTAGTTCTATTTGTAGTTTTTTAAGGAACCTCCATACTGTTCTCCATAGTGGCTGTACCAATTCACATTCCCACCAGCAGTGCAAGAGTGTTCCCTTTTCTCCACACCCTCTCCAGCATTTATTGTTTCTAGATTTCTTGATGATGGCCATTCTGACTGGTGTGAGATGATATCTCATTGTAGTTTTGATTTGCATTTCTCTAATGATTAATGATGTTGAGCATTCTTTCATGTGTTTGTTGGCAGTCTGTATATCTTCTTTGGAGAAATGCCTATTTAAGTCTTCTGCCCATTTTTGGATTGGGTTGTTTGTTTTTTTGCTATTGAGCTGCATGAGCTGTTTATAAATTTTGGAGATTAATCCTTTGTCAGTTGCTTCATTTGCAAATATTTTCTCCCATTCTGAGGGTTGTCTTTTGGTCTTGTTTATGGTTTCCTTTGCTGTGCAAAAGCTTTGAAGTTTCATTAGGTCCCATTTGTTTATCTTTGTTTTTATTTCCATTTCTCTAGGAGGTGGGTCCAAAAGGATCTTGCTGTGATTTATGTCATAGAGTGTTCTACCTATGTTTTCCTCTAGGAGTTTGATAGTTTCTGGCCTTACATTTAGGTCTTTAATCCATTTTGAGCTTATTTTTGTGTATGGTGTTAGGGAATGATCTAATCTCATACTTTTACATGTCCCTGTCCAGTTTTCCCAGCACCACTTATTGAAGAGGCTGTCCTTTCTCCACTGTACATTCCTGCCTCCTTTATCAAAGATAAGTTGGCCATATGTGCGTGGGTTTATCTCTGGGCTTTCTATCCTGATCCACTGATCTATCTTTCTGTTTTTATGCCAGTACCACACTGTCTTAATTACTGTAGCTTTGTAGTATAGTCTGAAGTCAGGCAGCCTGATTCCTCCAGCTCCGTTTTTCGTTCTCAAGATTGCTTTGGCTATTCAGGGTCTTTTGTTTTTCCAAACAAATTTTGAAATTTTTTGTTCTACTTCTGTGAAAAATGCCAGTGGTAGTTTGATAGGGATTGCATTGAATCTGTAGATTGCTTTGGGTAGTAGAGTCATTTTCACAATATTGATTCTTCCAATCCAGGAGCATGGTATATCTCTCCATCTATTTATATCATCTTTAATTTCTTTCATCAGTGTCTTATAATTTTCTGCATACAGGTCTTTTGTCTCCTTAGGTAGGTTTATTCCTAGGTATTTTATTCTTTTTGTTGCAATGGTAAATGGGAGTGTTTTCTTGATTTCATTTTCAGATTTTTCATCATTAGTGTACAGGAATGCCAGAGATTTCTGCGCATTAATTTTGTATCCTGCTACTTTACCAAATTCATTGATTAGCTCTAGCAGTTTTTCGGTAGCATCTTTAGGATTCTCTATGTATAGTATCATGTCATCTGCAAACAGTGACAGCTTTACTTCTTCTTTTCCAATTTGGATTCCTTTTATTTCCTTTTCTTCTCTGATTGCTGTGGCTAAAACTTCCAAAACTATGTTGAATAAGAGTGGTGAGAGTGGGCAGCCTTGTCTTGTTCCTGATCTTAGTGGAAATGGTTTCAGTTTTTCACCGTTGAGGACAATGTTGGCTGTGGGTTTGTCATATATGGCCTTTATTATGTTGAGGAAAGTTCCCTCTATGCCTACTTTCTGCAGGGTTTTTATCATAAATGGGTGTTGAATTTTGTCGAAAGCTTTCTCTGCATCTATTGAGATGATCATGTGGTTTTTCTCCTTCAACTTGTTAATATGGTGTATCACATTGATTGATTTGCGTATATTGAAGAATCCTTGCATTCCTGGAATAAACCCCACTTGATCATGGTGTATGATCCTTTTAATGTGCTGTTGCATTCTGTTTGCTAGTATTTTGTTGAGGATTTTTGCATCTATGTTCATCAGTGATATTGGCCTGTAGTTTTCTTTCTTTGTGACATCCTTGCCTGGTTTTGGTATCAAGGTGATGGTGGCCTCGTAGAATGAGTTTGGGAGTGTTCCTTCCTCTGATATTGTTTGGAAGAGTTTGAGAAGGATGGGTGTTAGCTCTTCTCTAAATGTTTGATAGAATTCGCCTGTGAAGCCATCTGGTCCTGGGCTTTTGTTTGATGGAAGATTTTTAATCACAGTTTCAATTTCAGTGCTTGTGATTGGTCTATTCATATTTTCTATTTCTTCCTGAGTCAGTCTTGGTAGGTTGTGCATTTCTAAGAATTTGTCCATTTCTTCCAGGTTGTCCATTTTATTGGCATAGAGTTGCTTATAGTAATCTCTCATGATCTTTTGTATTTCTGCAGTGTCAGTTGTTACTTCTCCTTTTTCATTTCTAATTCTACTGATTTGAGTCTTCTCCCTTCTTTTCTTGATGAGTCTGGCTAATGGTTTGTCAATTTTGTTTATCTTCTCAAAGAACCAGCTTTTAGTTTGGTTGATCTTTGCTATCGTTTCCTTCATTTCTTTTTCATTTATTTCTGATCTGATCTTTATGATTTCTTTCCTTCTGCTAACTTTGGGGGTTTTTTGTTCTTCTTTCTCTAATTGCTTTAGGTGCAGGGTCAGGTTGTTTACTCGAAATGTTTCCTGTTTCTTAAGGTGGGATTGTATTGCTATAAACTTCCCCCTTAGAACTGCTTTTGCTGCGTCCCATAGGTTTTGGGTCGTCGTGTCTCCATTGTCATTTGTTTCTAAGTATTTCTTAATTTCCTCTTTGATTTCTTCAGTGATCACTTCGTTATTGAGTAGTGTATTGTTTAGCCTCCATGTGTTTGTATTTTTTACAGATCTTTTCCTGTAATTGATGTCTAGTCTCATAGCATTGTGGTCGGAAAAGATACTTGATACAATTTCAATTTTCTTAAATTTACCGAGGCTTGATTTGTGACCCAAGGTGTGATCTATCCTGGAGAATGTTCCATGAGCACTTGAGAAAAATGTGTATTCTGTTGTTTTTGGGTGGAATGTCCTATAAATATCAATTAAGTCCATCTTGTTTAATGTATCATTTAAAGCTTGTGTTTCCTTATTTATTTTCATTTTGGATGATCTGTCCATTGGTGAAAGTGGGGTGTTAAAGTCCCCTACTATGATTGTGTTACTGTCGATTTCCCCTTTTATGGCTGTTAGTATTTGCCTTATGTATTGAGGTGCTCCTATGTTGGGTGCATAAATATTTACAATTGTTATATCTTCTTCTTGGATTGATCCCTTTATCGTTATGTAGTGTCCTTCTTTGTCTCTTCTAATAGTCTTTATTTTAAAGTCTATTTTGTCTGATATAAGAATTGCTACTCCAGCTTTCTTTTGATTTCCATTTGCACGGAATATCTTTTTCCATCCCCTTACTTTCAATCTGTATGTGTCTCTAGGTCTGAAGTGGGTCTCTTGTAGACAGCATATATATGGGTCTTGTTTTTGTATCCATTCAGCCACTCTGTGTCTTTTGGTGGGAGCATTTAGTCCATTTACATTTAAGGTAATTATTGATATGTATGTTCCTATTCCCATTTCCTTAATGGCTTTGGGTTCGTTATTGTAGGTATATTCCTTCTGTTGTGTTTCTTGCCTAGAGAAGTTCCTTTAGCATTTGTTGTAAAGCTGGTTTGGTGGTGCTGAACTCTCTCAGCTTTTGCTTGTCTGTAAACGTTTTAATTTCTCCATCAAATCTGAAGGAGATCCTTGCTGGGTAGAGTAATCTTGGTTGCAGGTTTCTCTCCTTCATCACTTTAATTATGTCCTGCCATTCCCTTCTGGCTTGTAGAGTTTCTGCTGAGAGATCAGCTGTTAACCTGATGGGGATTCCCTTGTGTGTTATTTGTTGTTTTTCCCTTGCTGCTTTTAATATGATTTCTTTGTGTTTAATTTTTGACAGTTTGATTAATATGTGTCTTGGCGTATTTCTCCTTGGATTTATTCTGTATGGGACTCTCTGTGCCTCCTGGACTTGATTAACTATTTCCTTTCCCATATTAGGGAAGTTTTCAACTATAATCTCTTCAAATATTTTCTCAGTCCCTTTCTTTTTCTCTTCTTCTTCTGGAACCCCTATAATTCGAATGTTGGTGCGTTTAATGTTGTCCCAGAGGTCTCTGAGACTGTCCTCTGTTCTTTTCATTCTTTTTTCTTTATTTTTCTCTGCATCAGTTATTTCCACTATTTTATCTTCCACCTCACTTATCCGTTCTTCTGCCTCAGTTATTCTGCTATTGATCCCATCTAGAGTATTTTTCATTTCATTTATTGTGTTTTTAATTGATGCTTGATTCATCTTTAGTTCTTCTAGGTCCTTGTTAACTGTTTCTTGCATATTGTCTATTCTATTTCCAAGATTTTGGATCTGGGAAATAGAATCTTGGATCAGCTTTACTATCATTATTCTGAATTCTTTTTCAGGTAGACTGCCTATTACCTCTTCATTTGTTAGGTCTGGTAGGTTTTTATCTTGCTCCTTCACCTGCTGTGTGTTTTTCTGCTTTCTCATTTTGCTTATGTTACTGTGTTTGGGGTCTCCTTTTTGCAGGCTGCAGATTCGTAGTTCCCGTTGTTTTTGGTGTCTGTCCCCCGTGGCTAAAGTTGTTTCAGTAGGTTGTGTAGGCTTCCTGGTGGGGGGGACTAATGCCTGTGTTCTGGTGGTTGAAGCTCGATCTTGTCTTTCTGGTGGACAGGTCCACGTCTGGTGGTGTGTTTTGGGGTGCCTGTGGCCTTATTATGTTTTTAGGTATCCTCTCTGCTAATGGGTGGCGTTGTGTTCCTGCCTTGCTAGTTGCTTGGCATAGGGTGACCAGCACTGTAGCTTGCTGGTCATTGACTGAAGCTGGGTGCTGGTGTTGAGATGGAGATCCCTGGGAGATTTTCGCTGCTTGATATTATGTGGAGCTGGGAGGTCTCTTGTGGACCCGTGTCCTGAAGTTGGCTCTCCCACTTCAGAGGCACAGCAGTAACTCCTGGCTGCAGCACCAAGAGCCTTTCATCCACCCGGCTCAGAATAACAGTGAGAAAAAGTAGAAAGAAATAATTAGTAGAAGAAAGAAAGAGAGATTGAAAGAAAGGAAGAAGGGAAGTAAGGAAGGAAGGAAGGAAGAAAGAAAGAAAGGAGGGAGGGAGGAAGGATGGAAAGAAAGGAAAGAAAGGAGGGAGGGAGGGAGGAATGAAAGCAAAAGGAAGAGTGAATGGAAGAAGAGAGGGAGGGAGGGAGGAAGGAAAGAAAGAAAGAAAGACAGGAGGGAGGGAGGGAGGGAGGAAGGAAAGAAAAAGAAAGTGGAAAGAAGAAGGGTGGGAGGGAGGGAGGGATGGAGGAAAGAAAAAGAAAGAAGGAAAGGAGGAGCGGAGGGAGGGAGGGAGGAAGGGAAGGGAGGAAAAAAAGAAAGAGCAGGTAAAGTAAAATAGAATAAAGTATGAAATATAGTAGCGTTATTAAAATTAAAAAGTAATTATTGAAAAAAAACACGGACCGAAAGAACCCTGGGACATATGGTGGAAGCAAAGCTATACAGAGAGAATCTTACACAGAAGATTACACATACACATTCACAAAAAGAGAGCAGGGGGAAAAATCAAAAATCTTGCTCTCCAAGTCCACCTCCTCGATTTGGGATAATTCGTTGTAAAAAGAGGAAAAGGGCGAAAAGTCTGAAATCTTGCTAAGTCCACCTCCTTAATTTGAGATAATTCGTTGTAAAAAGAGGAAAAAAAAAGGGGGGAAAGTCTTAAATCTTGTCCTCAAGGTCCACTTCCTCAATTTGGGATGATTCGCTGTCCATTCATGCACTCCACAGACGCAGGGCACATCAAATGGACCGTGGAGCTTTAATCCGCTGCCTCGGAGGCTGCACAGAGAGATTTCCCTGTCTCTGCTCTCACAGCTCCCGGGTCTCAGCCTTGGACCTGGCCCCGCCTCTGCGCGTAGGTCGCCGGAGGGCGTCCGTTCTTCGCTCAGACAGGACGGGTTTAAAGGAGCCGCTGATTCGGGGGCTCTGGCTCACTCAGGCAGAGGGGAGGGAGGGGTATGCCCTCTCCTCGCGCACCAGGCAACAAAAGGGAAAAAAGTCTCTTGCCTCTCCGGTAGCTCCAGACCCTTTCCCCGGACTCCCTCCGGGCTAGCACTAACCCCTTCAGGGTCTCTTCCTGCCGCCAGCCCCAGTCCTCTCCCTGCGCTCCGACTGAAAGCCGATACCCGAGCCTCAGCTCCCAGCCCCGCCCGCCCTGGCGGCCGAGCAGACAAGTCTCTCGGGCTGGTGTGTGCCTGAGGGCACCGATCCTCTGTGCCAAAATCTCTCTGCTTTGCCCTCCACACCCCTGTTGCTGTGCTCTCCTCCGCTACTCCGGAGCTTTCCCCCTCCGCCACCTGCAGTCTCCGCCCTCGAAGGGGCTCGTAGTGTGTAGAAACCTTCCCTCCTTCACGGCTCCCTCCCACTGGTGCAGGTCCCGTCCATATCCTATTGTCTCTGTTTATTCTTTTTTTCTTTTGACCTACCCAGGTATGTGGGGAGTTTCTTGCCTTTTGGGGGGTCTGAGGTCTTCTGTCAGCGTTCAGTAGGTGTTCTGTTGGAGTTGTTCCACGTGTAGATGAATTTCTGATGTATCTGTGGGGAGGAAGGTGATCTCCGCGTCTTACTCTTCCGCCATCTTCCTCCGGCCCTCCATTTATTTCTGATCTGATCTTTATGATTTCTTTCCTTCTGCTAACTTTGGGGTCTTTTTGTTCTTCTTTCTCGAATTGCTTTAGGTGTAAGGTTAGGTTGTTTATTTGAGATATTTCTTGTTTCTTGAGGTAGGATTGTTTTGCTATAAACTTCCCTCTTAGAACTGCTTTTGCTGCATCTCATAGGTTTTGGGTCATCGTGTTTTCATTATCATTTGTTTCTAGGCATTTTTTTATTTCCTCATTGATTTCTTCCATGATCTCTTGGTTATTAAGTAGTGTATTGTTTAGCCTCCATGTGTTTGTATTTTTTACAGATATTTTCCTGTAACTGATATCTAGTCTCATAGCGTTGTGGTCAGAAAAGATACATGATTCGATTTCAATTTTCTTAAGTTTACCAAGGCTTGATTTGTGACCCAATATATGATCTATCCTGGAGAATGTTCCATGAGCAGAAAGAAAGTGTATTCTATTGTTTTTGGATGGAATGCCCTATAAATTTCAATTAAGTCCATCTTGTTTAATGTATCATTTAAAGCTTGTGCTTCATTATTTATTTTCACTTTGGATGATCTGTCCATAGGTGAAAGTGGGGTGTTAAAGTCACCTACTATGATTTTGTTACTGTCGATTTCCCCTTTTATGGCTGTCTAGTGTTTGCCTTATGTATTGAGGTGCTCCTATGTTGGGTGCATAAATATTTACAATTATTATATGTTATTCTTGGATTGATCCCTTGATCATTATGTAGTGTGATTCTTTGTCTGTTGTAACAGTCTTTGTTTTAAAGTCTGTTTTGTCTGATATGAGAATTGCTACTCCAGCTTTCTTTTGATTTCCATTTGCATGGAATATCTTTTTCCATCTCCTCACTTTCAGTCTGTATGTGTCCCTAGGTCTGAAGTGGGTCTCTTGTAGACAGCATATATACGGGTCTTTTTTGTGTATCCATTCAGCCAGTCTATGTCTTTTGGTTGGAGCCTTTAATCCATTTACATTTAAGGTAATTATCGATATGTATGTTCCTATTACCATTTTCTTAATTGTTTTGGGCTTGTTATTGTAGGTCTTTCCTTTCTCTTGTGTTTCCTACCTACAGATGTTCCTTTAGCATTTCTTGTAAAGCTGGTTTGGTGGTGCTGAGTTCTCTTAACTTTTCCTTTCTGTAAAGGTTTTAATTTCTCTGTCAAATCTGAATGAAATCCTTGTCTGTGTAGAGAAATCTTGGTTGTAGGTTTTTCCCTTTCATCACTTTAAACATGTCCTGCCCCTCTCTTCTAGCTTGTAGAGTTCCTGCTGAAAGATCAGCTGTTAACCTTATGGGGATTCCCTTGTTTGGTAATTGTTGTTTTTCTCTTGCTGCTTTTAATATTTTTGCTTTGTATTTAATTCTTGACAGTTTGATAAATATATGTCTTGGTGTGTTTCTCCTCGGATTTATCCTGTATGGGATTCTCTGTGCTTCCTGAACTTGATTGACTATTTCCTTTCCCATATTAGGGAAGTTTTCAACTATAATCTCTTCAAATAGTTTTGCAGTCCCTTTCTTTTTCTCTTCGTCTACTGGGGCCCCTATAATTTGAATGTTGGTGCGTTTAATGTTGTCCCAGAGGTCTCCAAGACTGTCCTCAATTCTTTTCATTCTTTTGTCTTTATACTGCTCTGCCGTAGTTATTTCCACTATTTTATCTTCCAGGTCACTTATCCGTTCTTCTGCCTCAGTTTTTCCGCTCTTGATTCCTTCTAGAGAATTTTAAATTTCATTTACTGTGTTATTCATCATTGTTTGTTTGCTCTTTAGTTCTTCTAGGTCCTTGTTAAATGTTTCTTGCATTTTCTCCATTCTATTTCCAAGATTTTGGATCATCTTGTCTATCATTACTCTGAATTCTTTTTTCAGGTAGACTGCTTATTTCCTCTTCATTTGTTTGTCCTGGTGGGTTTTTCCCTTGCTCCTTCATCTGCTGTGTGTTATTCTGTCTTCTCATTTTGCTTAACTTACTGTGTTTGGGGTCTCCTTTTAGCGGGCTGCAGGTTTGTAGTTCCTGTTGTTTTTGGTGTCTGCCCCCAGTGGCTAAGGTTGGTTCAGTGGGTTGTGTAGACTTCCTGGTTGGGCGGAACTAGTGCCTGTGTTCTGGTGGATGAGGCTGGACCTTTTCTTTCTGGTGGGCAGGTCCACGTCTGGTGGTATGTTTTGGAGTGTCTGTGACCTTACTATGATTTTAGGCAGCCTCTCTGCTAATGGGTGGGGTTGTGTTCCTGCCTTGCTAGTTGTTTGGCTTAGGGTGTCCAGCAGTGTAGCTTGCTGGTTGATGAGTGGAGCTAGTCTTAGTGTTGAGATGGAGATCTCTGGGAGAGCTTTCGCCGTTTGATATTATGTGGAGCCGGGAGGTCTCTGGTGGACCAATGTCCTGAACTCGGTTCTCTCACTTCAGAGGCACAGGCCTGAAACCCAGCTGGAGCACCAAGACCCTGTTAGCCACAGGGCATTGCTCCCAAAGTCCACCACCTCAATTTTGGGATGATTCGTTGTCTATTCTGGTATTCCAGAGATGTAGGGTACATCAAGTTGATTGTGGTGATTTAATTCTCTGCTCCTGAGGCTGCTGGGAGAAATTTCCCTTTCTCTTCTTTGTTCACACAGCTCCTGGGGTTCAGCTTTGGATTTGGACCCACTTCTGAATGTAGGTCACCTGAGGGCATCTGTTCTTCGCTCAGACAGGACGGGGTTAAAGGAGCAGCTGCTTCAGGGGCTCTGGCTCACTCAGGCCAGGGAGAGGGAGGGGTACAGAGTGCAGGGCGAGCCTGTGGCGGCAGAGGCCAGTGTGACGTTGCACCAGCCTGAGGCATGCCGTGTGTTCTCCCGGGGAAGTTGTCCCTGGGTCACGGGACCCTGGCTGTGGCAGGCTGTATAGGCTCCCACGAGGGGAGGTGTGGATAGTGACCTGTGCTCACACACGGGCTTCTTGGTGGCGGCAGCAGCGGCCTTAGCGTCTCATGCCCGTCTCTGGGGTCCACACTGATAGCCGCGGCTCAAGCCCATCTCTGGAGCTCCTTTAAGCAGCGCTCTTAATCCCCTCTCCTTGAGCACCGGGAAACAAAGAGGGAAGAAAAAGTCTCTTGCCTCTTCGGCAGCTGCAGACATTTCCCGGACTCCCTCCCGGCTAGCTGTGGCGCACTAGCCCCTTCAGGCTGTGTTCACGCCGCCAGTCCTCTCCCTGCAATCCTACCGAAGCCAGAGCCTCAGCTCCCAGACCCTGCCCACCCCAGCAGGTGAGCAGACAAGCCTCTCGGGCTGGTGAGTGCTGGTCTGGAATCTCTCCGCTTTGCCCTCCGCACCCCTGTTGCTGCGCTCTCCTCCGTGGCTCCGAAGCTTCCCCCCTCCGCCGCCTGCCGTCTCTGCCTGCGAAGGGGCTTCCTAGTGTGTGGAAACCTTTCCTCCTTCACAGCTCCCTCCCACTGGTGCAGGTCCCGTCCCTATTCTTCTGTCTCTGTTTTTTCTTTTGCCCTACCCAGGTATGAGGGGATTTTCTTGACATTTGGGAAGTCTGAGGTCTTCTGCCAGCATTCAGTAGGCGTTCTGTAGGAGTTGTTCCACATGTAGATGTATTTCTGATGTATTTGTGGGAAGGAAGGTGATCGCCACGTCTTACTCCTCCACCATCCTGAAGGTTTCCTCCGGAAGAACAATTCTTACTAGCAGTTTCTATATCCTTATCCTTGTTTTTTTTTTATTTTTTCTAATATGTTACAGCATTACTATAAGGAAAAGTCATGAATCTCCTCCAAGATGTCGAACTTCAAAGATTATTTTCCAATTCTCAGATTTTAAAAAAATTCTTTCAGCATTTGTCCCAGTTTTACATTCCTTCTTAAATTTTCTCTCCCCTGACTGCTGTGTGGTCTTTGACAATCTGCAAACCTGTGAGAAAATGGACAGGGCATCCATCCATGAGCACCCCTCCAAGGACCACCTGATCAATCTGGTCTCTATGCAGCTGGGAAGATGATGACCAGGAACACTAATTATTATTGCAGCGGAGCTGGGAGAGCCTTAGCCTTTACAGATGTAGGGAGCAGAGAAGCTCTTTCCTGTTACCTTGAGAGGGGATGATCACTTGGCAAAACATCTGGCTCCTATGTCTGTCCTCACTTATGGGATAGCTGCTGCTTATTGCACCCTAGCAGTTGGACCTAGGACATATTATATAGAGAGAAGAAAGCAACACATCTAAGGAGACCCACAAGAAGGGGGAGATATGCAGAATACTCAAAACAGGTGACTCGTTTGAAACAGAATTGAGGTGGAAGCAAAAACACAGCTTGAATAAAAAATAAGATCACTCAAGCAGATTCAGACTTAATATTTGTGTACACGTACACACACACACACACACACACACACACACACGCTTTGGACAACGCATGTTTCCAAAACACTGGTGATCTGGAATTAGCTCAGTAGCTCAGTTTTCTTTCTCTAAACCTAACCCAGGAGATGTCTCAGAAGGAACAGGGATGGTGATGGATACTGAAGCTTATTCTGAAAAGTCCTGGGGAAGATAAAAGGTGGTTGGGTTCTAATACCAGAGAAAACCAGTAACTTCAAATAAGAGAGGGCCACATAGCAAAGACTCACATGAATGGCAAACATCAGAAAGATAACATTAAATGCTCCCCGAAGGTAGAGAATAGGAAAGTATTACATATTGGTAGGAGGGTAAATGCTGGTCTAGAGAGAAATCCAGCAGTCGTTAATGAAATCAAGTATTTAAATAAATACCAAATGACTCCTCAATTCTGCTTCTGAGTAGATCAGGGCCACAGAATACAGTAGTTTGTGTGCTGTGCAATTTCAAGGAGTATATTTCACATGCAAATATGTATTACATGTAAATATACCTGAATTTTACAGAGATACACAGTTCAAACAAATGTTAAGTTGTTCAATTTATAACTAATTAAAAGATAGAATGAATGTGTGAAAAAATCTTCTGATAGAAAATATGTATAATTAATTGAAATAGTTGTTATATGCATTCATGATAAAATACTAAGAATTTTTTATGTCTAAACTATATTGTCAATGACAGTTACCTATTATGGCTAGAAATCTTTAATAATATATGGAGGCAACAAAAGAGATAATTTTTTTCAACCAGATATACTGTACATAAAATAGTATCCTTTCTTATCTTGTTTCTTGAATTATTTTGTTTTGAGCTATCAATGAGATTTTTTCCCCTGACTTCTCATAATTCAATATCTGGAATCCACAAAAATAGCTGTTTCCATCTGTTCCTCTCAGAGTAATCAATATTTAGTTAAGTTAATGCATAATAATGAATACAAATCTCCCAGAACGTGCTTTGTCAAATTTTGGTATATAATTTTGTCCAGGATCAGGACCTTGACAGAAGGGTATCTGCATTTTCATTTTATTTTACAAGGGATGTGGGAATGCTGAATATCTACTTTCTACTTTTTTCCCCATATTATTGCTTTGTAAAGGGAAGCATTCTGCCACAGTGAAATAGACATGTGTTTCCGAAAATTCTCCCTTTAGGCCCAAACATGGGCTAACTTCAATATATGAAAGTGGTATAGTTTACAAAATTGGTTTCTCACTAAGTACTTGAGTTGAATCAGCTTTTTAGATGCCTCCAAATTTGTAAGGGAAACAAAAGAAAAAGCTTTCCTCCAGCATCAAGAAAACACTTTACCACAGATAACTGTCCCATTTAATTTGCATTTGAATGCAAACCAAACTGAAAAATAGCAACACTCAGGAGGCCAAACCAATGGAAGACTTCCTATCAAGTAATAAAGTGATAGGTGAACATGGAAAGAGGAAGAAGGGCTGGACGGAACCACTTAGTGGGGTAGGTAGGTTGGTTGCATATTCCCAAGTTCAAGTTATTAACCTTTCTTCCTGTCTTACTACCAGCTCCTCTTCTGCCAGGAAAAAAAAAAACAAAAAACATTCCAGACAGTCTAAGAAATCAGCTGACAAACCTCATTATTGATGGCATCAGGTGGTAGATCAATGCCAGAGGAAAATCAATCGTAAAAATATTTTTCAGTGTTGCATACAGATGAAGAGCCGCAGCAGCGTTTCTTGATGGAAACCACGAAAGTCTGCAGCCACCCCCGAGAGTCACTGCTTCATAGGAGGCAAGAACTTATCTGGTGCTCTAGGGATACTAATTTGCCCCATATGATTTCCTCTGTTGTAGAGTGTGTAACTATTTGCCATGAAAAGAAAAGAAAACAGAGTGTGGAGATTCCACTGAAAGTACAATGTAATTTCTCATATAGTATTTTGTTTTATGGGTATTTACTATATATACAGCTATTTAATAAATTTAAAGATCAGAAAGTTTAAGAGCTAGAAAGCATGCCTAAACTAAAGAGCATGTCAGTTTTAAATTTGGAGAGAAAATAATTGTGAAAATAATTTTCTCACACAAAAAGTTCTAGAAAAATTCCATGTCTAAGGATGCTTATTTAAGAATGGGAGAATGGTAGTGAAGCAATTTTAAAGAATCACCCCGAATTATGGCCTCTGGTACCAAAATATCCTTACACTGCATGACAATATTTTTCTAAATCATAGACCAGATCCAATGAGAGGACTCCTACCCCAAAGTTTGTGGATCCTATGCAGAAGTTATTAGACTAAGATAACTGGGTGAAATGGGGAGTTGGTGAAAGCATATCACTAGAGTCAGGTTTACTCTGTGGTAAATGAAACATAACTTTAGGTCCTAATTTGTACAAGTGTCTTTCAAGGCTCTGGGAGGATCTAAAAATCTTGTATACATTATTGTAAACTCCCCCTTTCCCAAAATTGTATAAGTTTTCAGCAGTCAAAAAATTGGATTTGCCTTTGGGTGTTTACCCAGTCGAAGTTCACAGAGATGAACACGTTCCTTAGTAAATAGAGGCGTACCTATTGTTCTGCCAGGACTGCATGCTCATCAGAAGTGAAAAGCTATCTTTTTGAGATAGGCTATGTGACTTTCACCAAGGAGATGGAATGCAGAATCTAATTTCAAGGTAAAAATAGGATTCTACCAAGCCTTCATTTACCTCTCAGAGGAAATAAAATATAGTTTACTAAGTATTATTGCTGTAATTTGTAAACTTCATAACTTCTCTCTCTTTTTTTTTTTGTATTATACATAGCCTGTTTTCCCATAGTGATTTACAGTAAAATGCCCAAATTAGTTTTAAGGCTGTGAAGAGCCCAGAAGCCTATGTCCTTTCTAGAGACAGTCTTGGATGAGCAGGACTGGAAAAAGTAGTGATAGAAACTTAAAGGAGAAAAATAAACTGATGAAGTCCAAGGAACTATAAGAAGATGGAAGCAAGGTCAGAGAAAGAACAGTCAGAGCAGCTGAAAAGACCTGAACCATCATGGATACTTTCTCTAACACCTCACACTTAGGTTGACCCATCAAGAAATCTCATTGGCTCTTACTCTAAAATATTTCCAGAGCATATTCTCTTGTCATCTATTCATTCTAGCACTACCGAGATGCTCCAAGCCATTATCCTTTCTTGTCTAATTATTTCAGCAGTCTCCTAACTACCCTCCCTAATTCTACCCTCACCCCCTGCTTATTCTCTGCATAGCAGTTAGAGAGATCCTTTTAAAATAGAAGTCAGATCACACTATTCTCTGCTCAGATTAAAATCTAGTCCTAAAAATGGCCCACAAGGTCCTCTGTGATCTTCATATCCAACTGCACTCCTCTATCATCTTTCTGACTTACTTTTTATTTTTTCTTCCCTGATTACTGTGCTCCAGCAATACTGGCCTCCTTGCTGCTCCTTGACCACATCAGGCACACTTCTACCTCAGGGCCTTTCCACTTGCTGTTCTCCTCAGATTTCCACATGGGTTATTTCCATCCTCCTTCAGGTCTGGCTTACATGTTACCTTTTAACCAACACCCCCTTTAGCCATAGTACCTTAAATTCCCTTCAGCATTGCCCAGCTCTCTTCCTTGATTTATTTTTCACATTAGCATTTACTGTCATCTATAACTGTGCATTTTATTTTACTTTATGTTTGCTCACTGTCTGCTACTCCACACCGGGTTATGAGGTCCATGAGGGCAAGGCTTTTGTCTTTTGCTTACTAATCACTTTCTGATACCTAGAATGGGATGGGCATCTAGTAACTGTTCAATAAACCCTTGTGGAAAAAATGAATAAGTAAATGAATGACAGCAATAGAACAATACATGTGGGACTCTCAATTAGTTTCCTATCGTCTTCAGTATGAGCTTAAATTATTCGCAAGGCATTAAAATTCCTTCATAATGTGCCCTTAACTGATTTTTCCAGACTCATTTCTTATCATTCCCTCCCTATACTCTGCCTTCCAGTGTGGAAAAGCTATCTATCCATTGTTTCCTTAACAAACCAGACACTTTCATGCCTCACTCTCTTGTTCATGCTGTGTCTCTTCCTGGAAAGTCTCTTTTTTATCTTCCCTTCATTTTTTCCCTAGCTAACCCCTGCACATCTCTAGAGAACTAATTCCAATGCCTTTTCCCTCTGCAAAGTCGTCTGTGACTCTTCTCCACAGAATTAATTAACCCCCACACAATGCTCCCAGAGTAGATCTTACTTGTCTCCTTTAAAACAATCAAATTACATCACGGCTATTTATAACCCCAGCCTGGCATACAGTGTCTGACACATAATAAATATTTGCAGAATCAATCAATATATAAAAGCTCCATCTTTCTAGTCCCAAGACATCATGTTAATCCATAGTATTTCACCACTGACTTCTTGCCAACCTGGATATAACCATATTATTGTTGTGGTTCTTGATAATTAATATCCATTAAATGCTTACTACATGCCTTATACTGTTTAAAACACTTTACAAACATGATTTTATATCATCATAAGTGCTTGCTTTATCAGTCCTAGTCTTATCTGATATTAGAGTTGAGGAAACTGAGTCAGAGACAGTTAATAAAGATCTGCTTCTTGAATATGTGCTCTTGGCCACAAAAGTGTAGAATATTCCAGTTAATGGCTTATCCAGAAAGCTTGTGCTGAGTAAGAAACTATCCAAATATATCACAACTTTCACTTTCTGAGTGCCATTAGTACAACATATCTTCACAAGGCATATAAACTCATTGAACTAAATAGTGATCCATGGAAAATATCTGAATGATTCTCTAAAATGAGTATAAAATTCAGGAAGATTTATGGAATTAACCAATGAAATAGTAGATATTTTCATAAATGATGAAAGAATGGAATGGATTTCTACTCTAAAAGAATGGATTTCTACTCTATCCTGTGAGTAGAAATTTTTATACAAGAAATTCCCATTCCTACACAAAAACAATTAGCTCCAAAAAAAATTGAGAATTTTTATCACTGTTCCCATTCAAGCTTCTTACTAGCCATCACCATCTTAACAGCCCTTATTGATCTCAAATAACTTTTCAAAGGGGAGGGTTAAAAAAATCCAAAACAAAACCAGAACCATGAAACAGGGTGATGTGTTTATGTATATATTAAGGGAGTTGTAGAATGAAAAGGGAATATTATCACTTTTTTCAGTAGTTCAAAGACAGTCCTATACTTAAATTCCATTTTAAGGGGCAATAAAACTAGAGTTTAAAAAGTTAGTTGGGAATTCCAGTTTCCAGTTCAGCATGTAACTTGAAAGTCATCACTCCATCCTAACAACAAGGAAATATCTGACCAAACTGAAAAATCAACAACCTTTCCTAGACATGTCAGGGAAGTGAAGTCACAGAGAAAACTACTGCCCCTGAAATGGGAGAGAAACTATACAACCAATGAGAGTAGAGTGAAATATTTAAAGTGCTGAGAGAAAAACAACAACAACAACAACAACAACCCAGAATACTATACCCTGAGAAATTATCCTTCAAAGGTGAAGGAGAAATAAAAACTTTCTCAGGCAAATAAAAATTGAGGAAATTTGTTGCCAGTACACTTGCCTTGCAAGGAATGTAAAAAGAAGACCTTCAGTGAGAAAGAAAATGATGTAGGTCAGAAACTCATATACATAAAGAAAGGAAGAGCATTAAAGAAAGAATAAGTGGAAGTAAAACAAAATCTTTTATTTCTCAAGTTCTTAGTTGATCTATTTGTTCAAAATAATAATAGCAACAATTATGTATCTATATATACATGCGTGTATACAAAACTCCAATGAAAGAAATCAAAGTAACTAAGTAATCGGTGTAATATTCAATGTTCATATATAGGAAAACTCCATATTGGCAAGAAGTCAGTTATTTCCAACTTGACCTGCAGACTCAAAATAATTCCAAACCAAATCCCAGCAAGTTATTTGGTGGGTATCAATAAACAAATTATAAAATTTTATGGAGAGGCAAAAACTCAGAATAGCCAGCACAGTGTTGAAGGAAAAGAACAAAGTCAGAAGGTTGACACTACGCAACTTTAAGACTTACTATAAACCATTTACATTAGCACAGTAATCAAGACTATGCCATATCATTGAAACAATAGACAAATAGATTAATGGCACAGCATAGAGAGCCCAAAAATAGGCCCACACAAATATAGTCAACTTTACAAAGGAGCAAAAGCTTTATAGTTGAAATAGTCTTTTCAACAATGGTGTTAGAACAACTAGAAATCCACATGCAAAAAAAAAAAAAAAAAAGCATCTAGACATAGATGTTACACCCTTTACAAAAATTAACTCAGCTGCATCATATACCTAAATGTAAAATGCAAAACTATAAAATTCTTAGAAGACGACATAAGAGAATACCTAAATGACCACAGGTATGTGATGACTTTTTAGATACAACATCAAAGAAATAATCCATGAAAGAAGGCATTGATAAGATGAACTTCATTAAAATTAAAACTTCTACTTTGTAATAAACATTGTCAAGGGAATGAGAAAAAAAAACACAGGTTGGGAGGAAATATTTGCAAAAGTCTGATAAAGAACTATTACGCAAAATATACAAAGGACTAAACACTCAACAATAAGAAAACAATTCAATTTAAAAATGGGCCAAAGACCTGAACAGGCACATCAACAAAGAGGATATACAGATGGCAAATACACATGTGAAAAGATAGTCCACATAACATGTACTTAAAAAAACAACAATGATATACTACTACACGTCTTTTAGAATGGTCAAATCCAAAACACTAATAGCACCAATTGCTGGTGAGGATGTGGAGCAACAGGAACCTTCATTCATTGGTAATGGGAATGCAAAATGTTACAGCCACTATGGAAGACATCTTGGAAATTTCTTACAAAACTAAACATAGTCCTACCATATGATTCAGCAATTGTGCTCCTTGGTATTTAACCTAAAGGGCCTGAAAACTTATGTCCACCCAAAAACCTTCACATGGATGTTTATAGCGGCTTAACTCATAACTGTCAAAATTTTGAGGCAACCAAGATGTCCTTCAGTAGGTGAATGTGTAGATAAACTGTGGTACATCCAGACAGTGAAATATTATTCAGTGTTAAAAATAAACGAGTTATCAAGCCATGAAGAGCTATGGAGGAAACATGAACACATATCACTAAGTAAAGGAAGTCAATCTGAAAAGGCTACATACTTTAGGATTCCAATTGTATGACATTCTGGAAAAGGCAAAACTATGGAAACAGTAAAAGGATCAGTAGTTGCCAGTGGTTAGGGGTCAGGCAGGGGTTAATAGGTAGAGCAGAGAGGATTTTTAGGGCCGTGAAACTATTCTATATAATTCTATAATGGTGGATACACATCATTATACATTTTTCAAAACCCACTGAAACATACAAGATAAAGAGTGAACTCCAATGCAAACTATGGACTTGGGTGATAATGATGTGTCATGTAGGTCCACTGATTGTAACAATGAACCACTCTGGTAGAAGATGCGGTAGGCTATGCATTTATTGGGGGACAGAGGGTATATGAAAAATCTCTGTATCTTCCACCTAGTTTTTCTCTGAACCTTAAACTGCTTTAGAAAATAAAGTCTATTTTTTTAAGTTAGATCTTCAGTACCAGTTTTTATATATAAAATTCAGTTTTTACTTTATAACTAAATTCCTGCTTTAAAAATAATCAAAAGAAATAGTTGGACTTTTTAAAGGCTTTCTTCCTATACCCATTAATTCATACTTTTATTAAATGTTTTGTTTAGGATTAAATCTCTTTTACAATAACTGTATTTAGGTGTCACCCTATTTGAACCAGAATTCTTTCTCTGTCTCCCTCTTTGAGTCTGACAAAAGACATTAAATAAATCAGAGTGTATAGAGTACATTTTTAAAAGTGAGGAGAAGCATTTGCTTCTCTTCAATCTCTTCTAAAGTGGCTTTAAAAAAATAACTAGGATGAAGGAAAAACTTGTCTATATTTAAAATTCTTAACTGTTAAAAAGATAAAGATAAAATTTCAGATCCCTCTTAACAGCACAAAATGGCTGGGCAGCACCTCTCTGGGTTGTATGGATTTTGGATTATGTCATAAAAGATGACATTTTCTTGATTGAGGTGAAAGCTGGAACTAACCTAGGAGATGAACTCATGGGTAATTCTGTAGATAAACACTTTCAGAGTAGACCTGTAAATGTAATTTTCTGATGAAAACCTAGTTTTGTTTGTTTGTTTTTAAGGCTTGCAATCAAAAGTCATTTGAAAACTTCTGGCAAATGAATCTGCAAGATTAGGAAGAATTGAAAGAGATTTGAAAGGAACATGGTATTAGAAAAGATTTAGAATTATTCTCCAATAGACTTTTCCCTGTCTGTCTTTACCAATCTGGCTTACACAGTGCCTCAGAGAAATATTTCTAATCTGTAATAATGAACAGGAAACTACAATGTACCATGACTCAGGTCAAAGTTCAGAACTAAACTCAGAATGCTGTTTACATTCCTTTGTGGTAAAATCTGGATTCATATACTCACTTTAGGAAAAGTTCTGGATACTGTGATTTAAAATATCTATTGAGAGACAGATATGCTTGTAGCAAATGATATCTGCTTTATAAATGTTGTAAATGCTGTCTCCCCAATCACGTCTGCCACCACTAGTACCCAATTTTTTTAAGTTAGATAAAGCCATAGTCATTTGTGAAGGGGGTCCATGATGGCACAAATGTAGAAGTTATATTTCTTCCACTGTTTATCTTTCTATGTACACAGTTCGTTTCTTTCATAAAATATGTTAACCATAAAAAAGAATGAGAAGAGTCTCTTTGCAATTAATTATTCATTTTAAACACACACACACACACACACACACAATATAGTAAAACAACGTCAAAATCAGTGTTTCATTTCACTGGCTTTCTAGACACCCTAAGGAAACCACTCTACCGCATTTTGAAGAAATCTTCACTCTCAAATTGGAGAGCTACTTATGGAGGAGCACAAGAATTACAAGGGGTTAAAACTGGTCACCATGAGAGCAAATAGATATCTGCAGGAATGTGTTTTTTTGCTCCCAAGATCCAACTAGACCATCCCTATTGATTCTGAAGGCAGTTAATCAGACTACAAAATTTTTACTTAGTTCTGGACAAGTACGTTGGCTTAATAACACAGTATCTTGCTTTTCAACAATCCTTTATATAATATCCTTTTTTTCTCCATATTGGTTGTTTTCCCAGCTATGACATATCTGGTTCATTTTTGTTTACATTTACTGAAAGAGGTACCACTAGAGTGGGCCTTCTTTAAGAAAGTCTTATCATTTACAGTCACAGCAAACCCATTAACATTTCCAAATTAATTATGATCTGAAATTATCTTTATGGCTTGCATACTATGACTGGTATTTCTTTTTGCTGCTACTGATTTCCACAACTACTAAATGTGCAAATTAAAGTGGTTAGGGGATGTATAAGGAATCGTATAAATTAAATATCAAAATACAAAAGATTATTTTCTTAATAAGTGAATACTTCAGGAAAAAGATGCAATGTATATTTTGATAAAACCTTCACCAAGAAAACAGGTTTCAATATTATTTTTGTTTACTTTAAGTTGTCAGTCATTAAAATTCACTAATGATTATAAAATCATTTACCAATCCAACCAGACTTACAAGATTTTCAATGGAGAAAAGAAAAATTACCATCTGCAAGTTCCTATGATAGGCAAATCTCATTTGCAAAGCAACACGAAAATGTTTATTTGGTGAGATTGATTAAAAGCATAAATATTCATCAACTCCTCTGTTTCATTCCTTTCTCTTCTTTTATTCTGCTAGCAACACTGACAAGTAAGGTCCTATAGTATAATACTTACTTAATCAAATGCAAGCAGAAGTATACCTAACTTTATAACCATTGAGAAAGTTATTCAAAAAGCTAGAACAGAGACTAATATCTTGAAATTCTTTTTTCATTCTTTATGGATAAGGTACTACAACAAAAATGAATCTTATATTCCATGAAAGAGCATTTTCCCTCTGTTTAAACAGGAAATATTTATCAACTCAAGTTTCAAATTATTTTATTTTGTTTAATTTTTTTTCTATCAACTTTACTGCAGACACTGAGATCATAGAGGTGTGACTAAGGAATTACATCTTCAGTACCCTTCCAACAAGGTGACCACTTGCAAGAACTCCAGTTCTCAGAAACAGTGACTCATACCCTGATCAAGCACATTAAAGGTCATCTAAGTAATGCCAGGAAAGGATGTGGCTCCTTGCCAAGGCTTCTCTTCCCAGTTTATAAGTGGAAACAGTGTTCATGCTTCAAAATGAGCACATATAGTTTTATTTACAAACTTTAGTGTTTCAGCCAGCCATCAGATTGATATCACTAACGAAGTATTCTGAACTAGTTCAGCAGCACCCAGAACATCAAGACGTTGAGATTTGTGGCAGTCACAGCACTGAAATTAGATGGGCGTCTGGTTTGACATAGGGCTAGAAGCAAAAAATTATTATATTATACAATAATCATATTCTAATGCTTATTTTAACATTTCCTGAAGTGAATGACAAGAGTAGAATATCATTAACATGGCTCTACAATTTAACACAGCAACTCTCTTGAAAAGAAAAGAACATTGGCTTTTGTCATAATTCCATTAAGTATACCAATTTGAATGACTGATGAATGGCACTTTACTACTTTCCTGTCTTTAAATTTTAGCAGCATGGTGGGAATGACTTTTTGAACTTGTGTCCACATGCATATTTTACTGAAGAGTCTTGTTTCACATTTTAAATGGGTGCCTGAAATAGTGCTGTAAAGGGAGACAGAAATGCCGTTGACTATTTCAAGTAAAACTACATCCTTGTTGACAGCTGAATTAGCCACCTGAGAACGTGGTATCTGAGTTACAGAAAGGCTGAAAACTAAGAAAAACAAGTAGGAACAATAAAGGGATGGCTGTCATTCAGGAGGTCACAAATGTAACTGAAACTATCTAGATTCAGCTATCTTATAGCTCCAGTATTCCTTGTCCCTTTCCTTTTACCATCTCCTGCCTACATTTATTTTGTTGACATTTCCCTCTTTTTCCTAGCAAAATTATTCTGTATGTTGAAATTTACTATGGATCTGCAAAGAAACTAAAGTCATTGACCCTTTGGATTTTGCTGTGAATGAAATCCTTGGTCTAAATGCCTCTCTTTATTTCATTTTCCATACACCACTGGCTTAATTGCCCTTTTCTTCCTTGAGAATATATATATATATATAATTTTTTTTTTTTGCAGTACGCGGGCCTCTCACTGTTGTGGCCTCTCCCATTGCGGAGCACAGGCTCCGGACGCGCAGGCTCAGCGGCCATGGCTCACGGGCCCAGCCGCTCCGCGGCATGTGGGATCCTCCCGGACCGGGGCACGAACCCGTGTCCCCTGCATTGGCAGGCGGACCCGAGAATATATATATTTTAAAATTCTAATTCTTAAATATATTTCTATACCTGCAACCATGCTAAATGTACCTGGAGAAAAGCACCACAACCACATAGATTATGTGTTTAAATTCATTTTAAATTCATGACCATGAACTTTAAGGACTCCCATACTGGTGTCCAGCAATTCTACAACACTTCATCTGTCCAATCACTAGTCCACTTTCCTAGGTAAATTCTGTAAATTCTCTTTCCAAACCTAAAACACCTTCTCCCCCATTTCTACTCTCAGGCACAGACCCTGCTTTCTATCTCACAGAGAAAATAAAAGCATAGAGAAGGTAACCTCCTCGAGCTCCCACTACCATATCTACCTAGCAACCATAATTTGTACTCATGTACTTGCCTCCCTTTCAGTTACAATAGATGGACTCCTTAAGTTTTTAAGGTCATTACCTTCACCCTCCACTTTTGCATTAGATCTCAGAAATTCTTATTTGCCTGGGCACATTGTTTCAGTAATTTTTTACTTTGATCTGCTTCATCATTTTCTATTTTCCCATCAGTCATACAAACATGTTGCTTATTTCTTCCATTAAAAAATAATAAAAACTTTTTTTAGCCCTATATTCCTGATTCCTTTCTCCAATTCATGGCAAAATTCTCAAAAGAACTGTCTATATTTCTCCAATTTCTCTTCTCCCATTTTCTCTTAAGCCCATTCCAGTCAGGCTTTTTCCCCACCACTATACCAAAATGGTCCTGTAGGTCATAGGTGATGCCCACAATGCCAAATCTAGTGGTCAATTCTCAATCCTCCATCTCTTTAGCCATCAGAAGCATTTAACCCAGTGAATCACTCCCTCAATATTTAGTACAGTCTTTACACTGGCTTTTCCTCCAGCCTCAGTGAGGGCTCCCTCCCAGCTCATTTGGCTACTTCGCCTCCTTCTCCCCAACGTCTTTTTTTTTAACATCTTTATTGGAGTATAATTGCTTTACAATGGTGTGTTCTCCCCAACATCTTGATGTTGGAATGTCACAAGGCTCAGCCCTTTGTTCTTGCCTCTAGCCGCATTCATTTTCTTGGAAGATTCATTCAGTCTCTTTCAAAATCTCAACCAGGCTTTAACTACAATTATGTGAAGATGACTGTCATATTATATCTTCAGTTCAGACTTCTGAACTCCAGACTCTTATGCCCGATTGTTTATACACGTCTCTACTTGGATGTCTATTAGGCATCTCAAATTTAAAATGTCCTAAACTGATATTTCCCCTCAAATCTGCTTTACTCATACTTCCCATATCAGTTTATGACAACTTCATCCTTCTCATTGCCCAGATCAGATACTGAAAGCCATTCTTAACTCCCCCCTTTCTTTCACATAACAATTTAAGTATCAGAAAATTCTGATTTTCCTCTCCCAGGTCAGCCTCATTACTGATCTCCCTCTTTCTTTGTTCCCTTACAGCCTCTTTCCAACACAGCACTCAAAGTGATTCTTTAAGAACTTGTGTTAAATCTCTCACCCTTATTTAAACGCTAATGATGTTACATTTATTCCCTAGAAAGAGCCAGTAGCCTACAAAGTCTTATATGAACTAGTCCCTGTACTTCTGTGACTTCAGGTCCTCCTATGTTTTCTTGATCACTGTGTCTCAGCCTTACTGGTCACCCTGCTGCTCCTTGCATGGTAGCCATAATTCAGCCTTAGAGCCTTGCCTCTGTGGTTCCTACTGTCAATAATGATCAGCCCCTAACATATTGAATGGCTTCTCTCTCACCAATTTCAAGTGCTTACTCAAATGAGCCCTACACTGACTACCTTATTTAACATTGCATCCTGCCTCACACAATTTACTCACTTCATGTTCCTATTCCATGGCTCCACTTCACTCAACCATTTTATTTCATGCTATTTTCACTTAATTTTTGTTCATTATTTATTATAATTTTTTTTCTATAAACCATGATAGGACAATTGTACAGCTGCCAAAAAGAAAATAAGAAATTAACGTAGATCCTTACTTTATGCCATATGAAACAAAACTAAAACTGTATCCTAGACCTAAAAGTAAAACCTAAAACTGTAAAACATCTAATCTAAAAGATAATGTCGCAAATAAAATCATCATTGTAACTTTGGGCTATGCAATTATTTCCTAAATAGAATGCAAAAACCAAACTTAAAAACTGGATAAATTAGACCTCATTAACGTTAAAAAGTTTTCCCTTTGAAAAACACTTAAAAATAAAAAAGCAAGATATAGACTGGGAGAAAATATTAGCAAAACTAATAACTGAAAAGGACATGTAGCCAGAAAAACTACTCAAATTCAAAAATAAGTAAACCAATATTCTAATATTTAAAAAGGGTGAAAGATTTGAACAGACATTTATATTCAGAGGTATATAGCTATATGGATTTCCCCATCATCACAGACATAAAATGGCTAAATGAACAACTTGATAATATCAAGTGCTGACAAGGATGAGGAGCAACTGCAACTCTCATGCATTGCTCGTGGGAATGCAAATTATATAGTCTCTTGCTAACTATAAATCCATCAATAGCTCTCCTACTTATTTATTCAAGTAAATAAGAAAACATGTGTGAGAAGATCTTCAAGATGGCAGAGGAGTAAGACATGGAGATCACCTTCCTCCCCACAAATACATCAGAAATACATCTACATGTGCAACAACTACAGGACGCCTACTGAAATCTGGCAGAAGAAGTCAGACTTCCCAAAAGGCAAGAAACTCCCCACTTACCTGGGTAGGGCAAAAGAAAAAAGAAAAAATGTAGACAAAAGAATAGGGACAGGACCTGAACCTCAGGGAGGGAGCTGTGAAGGAGGAAAAGTTTCCACATACTATGAAACCCCTACACTGGTAGAAACGGTGGTGGGGAGGAAGCTTCAAAGCCACTGAGGAGAGCGCAGCAATAGGGGTGCAGAGAGCAAAGCAGAGAGATTCTTGCACAGAGGATGGGTGCCGACCAGAACTCACCAGCCCGAGAAGCTTGTCTGCTCACCTGCTGGGACAGGTGGGGTCTGGGAGCTGAGGTTCAGGCTTTGGAGGTCAGATACCAGGGAGAGGACTGGGGCTGGCCTGTGAACACAGCCTGAAGGGGGCTAGTGCACCACAGCTAGATGGGAGGGAGTCTGGGGAAAAGTCTGGAACTGCCTGAGAGGAAAGAGACCACTGTTTCTGGGTGTGCAAGGAGAGTGGGTTCAGAGCACCACCTAAATGAGATCCAGATACAGCAAGAGCCGCAGCTATCAGCGTGCACACCAGAGACAGGCGTGAGACACTAAGGCTGCTGCTGCAGCCACCAAAGAGCCTGTGTGTAAGCACAGGTCACTATCCACACCTCCCTCCCAGGAGCCTGTACAGCCCACCACCGCCAGGGTCCCATGATCCAGGGACAACTTCCCTGGGAGAACACACAATGCTCCTCCTCAGGCTGTTGCAACACCATGCGGCCGCTGCTGCCACAGGCTCGCCCTGCATTCCATACCCCTTTCTCCCCCAAGCCTGAGTGAGCCAGAGCCCTGTAATCAGCTGCTCCTTTAACCCCATCCTGTCTGAGTGAAGAATAGATGCCCTCAGGAGACCTACATGCAGAGGCAGGGCCAACTCCAAAGCCAAACCCCAGGAGCATTGTGAACAAAGAAGAGAAAGGGAAATTTCTCCCAACAGCCTCAGGGGCAGTGAATTAAATCTCCACAATCAACTTGATGTAGCCTGTATCTGTGGAATACCTGAATAGACAAAGAATCATCCCAAATTGAGGCGGTGGACTTTCAGAGCAACTGTAGACTTGGGGTTGGCTTTCTGCATCTGATTTGCTTCTTATTTTATGTTTATCTTAGTTTAGTATTTAGAGCTTATTATCATTGGTAGATTTGTTTATTGATTTGGTTGCTCTCATCCTTTTTTTCTTTTATATATATATTTTTCTTTTTTTTCTTTTTCTCTTTTTGTGAGTGTGTATGTGTATGCTTCTTTGTGTGATTTTGTCTGTATAGCCTTGCTTTTACCATTTGTCCTAGGGTTCTCTGTCTGTTTGGTTTTTTTTTTTTTCTTTTTAGTACAGTTTTTAGCACATGTTGTAATTGGTGGATTTATTTTTTTTGGTTTGGCTGCTCCCTTCTTTATTTCTTTCTTTTTTTTTATTTTTAATTTATTTTATTTTAATAATTTTTAAATTTTTTTTATTTTAATAACTTTCTTATTTTCTTTTCTTTCTTTTTTTCTCCCTTTCCTTCCGAGCCATGTGGCTGACAGCAACTTGGTGCTCCAGCTGGGTGTCAGGCCTGTGCCTCTGACGTGGGAGACTCGAGTTCAGGACACTGGTCCACTAGAGACCTCCCAGCTCCACACAAAATGAAATGGTGAAAGCTCTCCCAGAGATATACATCTCAACGCTAAGATACAGCTCCACTCAATGACCAGCAAGCTACAGTGCTGAACACCCTATGCCAAACAATTAGCAAGACAGGAACACAACCCCACCCATCAGCAGAGACTCTGCCTAAAATAATAATAACATCACAGACACCTCAAAACACACCACTGGACGCGGTCCTGCCCACAAAAAGACAAGATCCAGCCTCATCCACCAGAACACAGGCAATAGTCATCTCCACCAAAAAGCCTGAACAACCCACTGAACAAACCTTAGCCACTGGGGGCAGACACCAGAAAAAATGGAAACTAAGAACCTGCAGCCTGAGAAAAGGATACCCCAAACACGGTAAGTTAAGCAAAATGAGAAGACAGAGAAACACACAGCAGATGAAGGAGCAAGGGAAAATCTCACCAGGACAAAGAAATAAGAGGAAATAGGCAGTCTACCTGAAAAAGAATTCAGAGTAATGATGGTCAAGATGATCCAAAATCTTGAAAATAGAATGGAGATGATGGCCATTCTGACCAGAGTGAGATGATATCTCATTGTAGTTTTAATTTGCATTTCTCTAATGATTAATGGTGTTGAGCATTCTTTCATGTGTTTGTTGGCAATCTGTATATCTTCTTTGGAGAAATGTCTATTTAGGTCTCCTGCCCATTTTTGGATTGGGTTGTTTGTTTTTTTGTTATTGAGCTGCGTGAGCTGCTCTCACACCAGTCAGAATGGCCATCATCAAAAAATCTAGAAACAATAAATGCTGGAGAGGGTGTGGAGAAAAGGGAACACTCTTGCACTGCTGGTGGGAATGGGAATTGGTACAGCTACTATGCAGAACAGTATGGAGGTTCCTTAAAAAATTACAAATAGAACTACCACATGACCCAGCAATCCCACTACTGGGCATATACCCTGAGAAAACCATAATTCAAAAAGAGTCATGCACCAAAAAGTTCATTGCAGCTCTATTTACAATAGCCAGGAGATGGAAACAACCTAAGTGTCCATCATTGGATGAATGGATAAAGAAGATGTGGCACATATATACAATGGAATATTACTGAGCCATAAAAAGAAACGAAACTGAGTTATCTGTAGTGAGGTGGATGGACATAGAGTCTGTCATACAGAGTGAAGTAAGTCAGAAAGAGAAAGACAAATACTGTATGCTAACACATATATATGGAATATAAGAAAAAAAAATGTCATGAAGAACCTAGGGGTAAGACGGGAATAAAGACACAGACCTACTTGAGAATGGACTTGAGGATATGGGGAGGGGGAAGTGTAAGCTGTGACAAAGCGAAAGAGAGGCATGGACATGTATACACTACCAAACGTGAGGTAGATAGATAGTGGAAAGCAGCCGCAGAGCACGGGGAGATCAGCTTGGTGCTTTGTGACCGCCTGGAGGGGTGGGATGGGGAGGGTGGGAGGGAGGGAGATGCATGAGGGAAGGGATGTGGGAACATATGTATATGTGTAACTGATTCACTTTGTTATAAAGCAGAAACTAACACACAATTGTAAAGCAATTATACTCCAATAAAGATGTAAAAAAACAAAAACAAAACAAAAACAAAACAAAAAAACAAATAAAAACCAACAAAAAAATTATTTTGGCTACAGTATGTCCTCTGCATTTCCTTATATTGGGTTGGCCGAAAAGTTTGTTTGGTTTTTTGCCCTTAGTTGTCTTTAACTTCATTTGAAACAATTTTGTTAGATTGTATTGTGACAGCTGTCATATAAGTGTGCATTTAAAAAAAAACATCAAAATTGGTGAATTTTTGTGTAGCCATTTTAATATTGAATATGGAAAAAAGAAGCAACATTTTTGGCATATTATGCTTTATTTATTTCAAGAAAGATAAGAACACAACTGAAATGCAAAAAACAAGATTTGTGCTGCTTACGGAGAATGTGCGGTGACTGACTGACCGTGTCAAAAGTGGTTTGCGAAGTTTTGTGCTGGAGATTTCTCGCTGGACAGTGCTCCAAGGTCGGGTAGACCAGTTGAAGTGGATAATGATCAAAGAGAGACTTTAATTGAGAACAATCAACGTTATACCACATGGGAGATAGTCAACATATTCAAAGTATCCAAATCAAGCGTTGGAAATCATTTGCACCAGCTTGGTCATGTTCATCACTTTGATGTTTGGGTTCCACGTAAGTTAAGCGAAAAAAACCTGCTTGACCGTATTTCCACATGTTATTCTCTATTTCAATGTAATGAAAACGTTCCATTTTTAAAACAAATTGTGACAGGCGATAAAAAGTGGATACTGTACAATAACGTGGAATGGAAGAGATCGTGGGGGAAGTGAAATGAACCACCACCAACCACACCAAAGGCCAGTCTTCATCCGAAGAAGGTGATGTTGTGTATGTGGTGGGATTGGAAGGGAGTCCTCTATTATGAGCTCCTTCCAGAAAACCAAACGATGAATTCCAACAACTACTGCTCCCAATTAGACCAAGTGAAAGCAGCACTCGACGAAAAGCATCCAGAATTAGTCAACAGAAAATGCATAATCTTCCATCAGAATAACACAAGACTGCATGTTTCTTTGATGACCAGGCAAAAACTGTTACAGCTTGGCTGGGAAGTTCTGATTCATCCGTAGTATTCATCAGACATTGCACCTTCAGATTTCCATTTATTTCGGTCTTCACAAAATTGTTTTAATGGAAAAACTTTCCATTCCATGGAAGACTGTAAAGGCACCTGGAACAGTTCTTTGCTCAAAAAGATAAAAAGTTTTGGAAAGATGGAATTATGAAGTTGCCTGAAAAATGGCAGAAGGTAGTGGAACAAAATGGTGACTACATGGTTCAATAAAGTTCTTGGTGAAAATGAAAAATGTGTCTTTTATTTTTAGTTAAAAACCAAGGGAACTTTTTGGCCAGCCCAATACATTTTAGGATCTGCGTGGCAAGTTCTACAAAATAGCTAGCTGGGATTTTGATTGGGATTGGCATTGCATCTATTAATTGGGGAGAACTAACATCTTAACAATATTGAGTCTTTCAATCCATGAACAAGATATTTTTCTTTACATCTTTAATTTCTCTCACCAATTTTTTATACTTTTCAGTGAATAGGTTTTGCAAATACTTTGTTAAATTTATCCTTAAATATTTCATGATTTTGATGCCAGTATATAAATATAATGGTATTTAAAATTTTCATTTTCTAATTTTTCAGTATGTAGGAGTACAAGTGGTGTTGTATATGGGAAAAAAAAGAATGTAGAAAATTAAGAAACGTTTAACAAGGACCTAGAAGAACTAAAGATCAAACAAACAATGATGAACAACACAATAAAAGAAATTAAAACTTCTCTAGAAGTAATCAATAGCGGAAAAAGTGAGGCAGAAGAACGGATAAGAGACCTGGAATATAAAAGAGTGGAAATAAATACTGAAGAGCAGAATAAAGAAAAAAGAATGAAAAGAATTGAGGACAGTCTCAGAGACCTCTAGGAAAACAATAAATGCACCAATATTCGAATTATATGTGTCCGAGAAGAAGAAGAGAAAAGGAAAGGGACAGAAAATATTTGAAAAGATTGTAGTTGAAAACTTCCTTAATATGGAAAAGAAAATAGTCAATCAAGTCCAGGAAGCACAGAGAGTCACATATAAAATAAATCCAAGGAGAAACACACCAAGACATATATTAATCAAACTATCAAAAATTAAATACAAAGAAAAAATATTAAAAGCAGCAAGAGAAAAACAACAATTAACATACAAGGGAATCCCCATAATGTTAACAGCTTATATTTCAGCAAAAACTCTGCAAGCCAGAAGGGAGTGGCAGGACATATTTAAAGTGAGGAAAGGGAAAAGCCTACAATCAAGGTTACTCTACCCAGCAAAATGTCATTCAGATTCAATAGAGAAATTAAAAGTTTTACAAAAAAGCAAAAGCTAAGGGAATTCAGCACCACCAAACCAGATTTACAACTAATGCTAAAGGAACTTCTCTATGCAGGAAACACAAGAGAAGGAAAAGACCTACAATAACAAACCAAAAACAATTAAGAAAATGGTAATAGAAACATACATATTGATAACTACCTTGAATTTAAATGGATTAAATACTCCAACCAAAAGACACAGACTGGCTGTATGGATACAAAAACAAGACGTGTATATATGCTGTCTACAAGAGGCCCAATTCAGACTTAGGGACACAAACAGACTGAAAGTGGAGATGGAAAAAGATATTTCATGCAAATGGAAATCAAAAGAAAGCTGGAGTAGCACTTCTCATATCAGACAAAATAGATATTAAAATAAAGACTATTACAAGAGACAAAGAAGGACACTACATAGTGATCAAGGGATCAATCCAAGAAGAAGATATAATAATTGTAAATACTTATGCACCCAACATAGGAGCACCTCAATACATAAGGCAAATGCTAACAGCCATAAAAGGGGAAATCAACAGTAACACAATCATAGTAGGGGACTTTAACACTCCACTTTTACCTATGGACAGATCATCCAAAGTGAAAATAAATAATGAAACACAAGCTTTAAATGATACATTAAACAAGATGGACTTAATTGATATTTATAGGATATTCCATCCAAAAACAACAGAATACACTTTCTTCTCAAGTGCTCATGGAACATTCTCCAGGATAGATCATATCTTGGGTCACAAATTAAGCCCTGGTAAATTTAAGAAAATTGAAATCATATCAAATATCTTTTCTGACCACAATGCTATGAGACTAGATATCAATTACAGGAAAAAATCGGTAAAAAATACAAACACACGGAGGCTAAACAATACACTACAAAATAACCAAGACATCACTGCAGAAATCAAAGAGGATATCAAAAAATACCTAGAAACAAATGACAATAAAAACACGATGACCCAAAACCTATGGGATACAGCATAAGAGGGTTCTAAGAGGGAAGTTTATAGCAATACAATCCTACTTCAAGAAAGAAGAAACATGTCAAATAAACAACCGAAACTTACACCTAAAACAATCAGAGAAAGAAGAACAAAACAAAATCCAAAGCTAGCAGAAGGAAAGAAATCATAAAGATCAGATCAGAAATAAATGAAAAACAAATGAAGGAAACAAGAGCAAAGATCAATAAAACTAAAAGTTGGATATTTGAGAAGATAAGCAAAATTGATAAATCATTAGCCAGACTCAACAAGAAAAAAAGGGAGAAGACTCAAAGCAATAGAATTAGAAATGAAAAAGAAGAAGTAACAACTGACACTGCAAAAATACAAAGAATCATGAGGGATTACTACAAGCAACTATATGCCAATAATATGGACAACCTGGAAGAAATGGACAAATTCTTAGAAAAGCACAACCTTCTGAGACTAAACCAGGAAGAAAAAGAAAATATAAGAAGACCAATCACAAGCACTGAAATTGAGACTGTGAGTAAAAATCATCCAACAAACAAAAGCCCAGGACCAGATGGCTTCACAGGCAAATTCTATCAAACAGTTAGAGAAGACCAAACACCTATCCTCAAACTCTTGTAAATTATAGCAGAGGGAGGAACACTCCCAAACTCATTCTACGAGGCCACCATCACCCTGATACCAAAACCAGACAAAGATGTCAGAAAGAAAGAAAACTACAGGCCAATATCACTGATGAACATACATGCAAAAATCCTCAACAAATACTAGCAAACAAAATCCAACAGCACATTAAAAGGATCATATACCATGATCAAGTGGGGTTTATCCCAGGAATGCAAGGATCCTTTGAGATATGCAAATCAATCAAAGTGATAAACCATATTAACAAATTGAAGGAGAAAAACCATATGATCATCTAAATAGTTGCATAAAAAGCTTTTGACAAAATTCAACACCATCCAGAAAGTAGCCATAGAGGGAACTTACCTCAACATAATAAAGGCCATATATGACAAACCCACAGCCATCATCATTCCTAATGGTGAAAAACTGAAACCATTTCCTCCAAGATTATGAACAAGACATGGTTGTCCACTCTCTCAACTATTATTCAACATACCTTTAAAGTTTTAGCCACAGCAATCAGAGAAGTAAAAGAAATAAAAGGAATCCAAGCTGGAAAAGAAGTAAAGCTGTCACTGTTTGCAGATGACATGATTCCATACATACAGAATCCTAAAGATACTACCAGAAAACTACTAGAGATAATGAATGAATTTGGTAAAGTAGCAGGATAAAAAATTAATGCACAGAAATCTCTTGAATTCCTATACACTAATGATGAAAAATCTGAAAGAGAAATTAAGGAAACACTCCCATTTACCACTGCAACAAAAAGAATAAAATACCTGGGAATAAACCTACCTAAGGAGACAGAAAACCTGTATGGTGAAAACTATAAGACACTGATAAGGGCTTCCCTGGTGGAACAGTGGTTGAGAGTCTGCCTCCTGATGCAGGGGATGCGGGTTCGTGCCCCGGTCCAGGAAGATCCCACATGCCGCGGAGCGGCTGGGCCCGTGAGCCATGGCCACTGAGCCTGTGCGTCCGGAGCCTGTGCTCCGCAACAGGAGAGGCCACAACAGTGAGAGGCCCACGTACCACAAAAAAAAAAAAAAAAAAAAAAAAAGACACTGATAAAAGAAATTAAAGGTGATACAAACAGATGGAGAGATATACCATGTTCTTGAATTGGAAGAATCAACATTGTGAAAATGACTATACGACCAAAAGCAATCTACACATTCAAAGCAATCCCTATCAAACTACCAATGGAGTTTTTCATGGAACTAGAACAAAAAATTTCAGAATTGTATGGAAACACAAAAGACCCCGAATAGCCAAAGCAATCTTGAGAAAGAAAAATGGAGCTGGACGAATCAGGCTCCTGGATTTCAGACTATACTACAAAGTTACAGTAATCAAGATAGTATGGTATTGGCACCAAAAGAGAAATATAGATCAATGGAACAGGATAGAAAGCACAGAGATATACCCAGAAACATATCCTCACCTTATTTTTCATAAAGAAGGTAAGAATATACAATGGAGAAAAGACAGCCTCTTCAATAAGTGATGCTGGGAAAACTGGATAGCTACACGTTAAAGAATGAAATTAGAACACTCCGTAACACCATACACAAAAATAAACTCAAAATGGATTAAAGACCTAAATATAAGGCCAGACACTATGAAACCCTTAGAGGAAAACATACGCAGAACACTCTATGACATAAATCACAGCAAGATCCTTTTTGTCCCACCTCCTAGAGAAATGGAAATAAAAACAAAAATAAACAAATGGGACCTAATGAAACTTCAAAGCTTTTGCACAGCAAAGGAAACCATAAACAAGACAAAAAGACAACTCTCAGAATGGGAGAAAATATTTGCAAATGAAGCAACTGACAAAGGATTAATCTCCAAAATTTACAAGCAGCTCATGCAGCTCAATAACAAAAAAACAAACAAGCCAATCCAAAAATGGGCAGAAGACTTAAACAGACATTTCTCCAAAGAAGATATACAGACTGCCAACAAACACATGAAAGAATGCTCAACATCACTAATCATTAGAGAAATGCAAATCAAAACTACAATGAGGTATCACCTCACACTGGTCAGAATGGCCATCATCAAAATATCTACAAAAAATAAATGCTGGAGAAGGTGTGGAGAAAAGGGAACTCTCCTGCACTATTGGTGGGAATGTAAATTGATACAGCCACTATGGAGAACAGTATGGAGGTTCCTTAAAAAACTAAAAATAGAACTACCATATGAACCCGCAATCCCACTACTGGGCATATACCGTGAGAAAACCATAATTGAGAAAGAGTCATGTACCACAATGTTCATTGCAGCTCTGCTTACAATAGCCAGGAAATGGAAGCAACCTAAGGGTCCATTGACAGATGAATGGATAAAGAAGATGTGGCACATACATACAATGGAATATTACTCAGCCGTAAAAAGAAATGAATTGAGTTGTTTGTAGTGAGGTGGATGGACCTGGAGTCTGTCATACAGAGTGAAGTAAGTTAGAAAGAGAAAAACAAATACCGTATGCTAACTCACATATATGGAATAAAAAAAAAGTTTCTGAAGAACCTAGGAGCATGACAGGAATAAAAATGCAGACGTAGAGAATGGGCTTGAGGATACGGGGAGGGTGAAGGGTAAGCTGGGACGAAGTGAGAGAGTGGCATGGACATATATACACTACCAAATGTAAAATAGATAGCTAGTGGAAGCAGCCACATAGCACAGGGAGATCAGCTCGGTGCTTTGTGACCACCTAGAGGGGTGGGATAGGGAGGATGGGAGGGAAAAGCAAGAGGGAGGAGATATGGGGATATATGTATTCATATAGCTGATTCTCTTTGTTATAAAGCAGAAACTAACACACCATTGTAAAGCAATTACACTCCAATAAAGATATTTAAAAAAGAAAACATATTTACACACAAAGACCTCTACATGAATGTTTATACTTTATTCATCATTACCAACACCTGGAAACAACACAAATGTCCATCACCTGGTGAATGGGTTAAAAAGGAAATAAAAAATGTGTGGCTCATTTTTAAAACAGAATACTATTCAACAATAAAAAGAAAAAACTGGGCCTCCCTGGTGGCGCAGTGGTTGAGAGTCCGCCTGCCGATGCAGGGGATACGGGTTCGTGCCCCGGTCTGGGAGGATCCCATATACCGCGGAGCGGCTGGGCCCGTGAGCCATGGCTGCTGAGCCTGTGCATCCGGAGCCTGTGCTCCGCAACGGGAGAGGCCACAACAGTGAGAGGCCCGCGTACCACAAAAAAAAAAAAAAAAAAAAAAAAAAAAAAAGAAAAAACTGCTGATACATGCACAACATGGGTGAATTTCAAAATTATTATGCTAAATTAAAACATGGGGCTGATGATCACCTACAGAGGAGAATAGTTTTACTTTTTGTGGTGACAAGTTTTTCTTTAACTCCATTGTGGTGATGGTTATGCAACTATATATGTTTATTCAAACTCATGTAACTATATACTTTAATATGATGGGTCTTACTGTACATAGAGTAACATAATAAATGACATAAAGAAGAAACAAAGAGGTTAAAATAAGTAGAAATAAGTAAACAATAAAACAAATCATGAAGTTAACAAGAAAATGTGAAATCTGGATTTCATTTAAATATATTTCAAATAAATTTAAAGGCAAGAGAGAAAAAATCTGTAATATATTAAATAACATGTATTAATTATTAAATGTATGAAGAACTTCTGAAAATCATTAAGAACATAAAAAATCATTAGAAAAAATGAACAAATGGTAATAATAATGGTCACCATAGAGAAAAAATTCAAACAGCAAAAATACTTCCAAGAAATACTAAGATCACAAGTAATCAGGGAAATGAAAATAAATATAAGATTTTTTTCTCACTCATGTTGCTGGCATAAATTAATAGTTTGATAAGACCTAGTGCAGGTGAGGGAAACGTCTCTTTCTTAGGAAAAAATCACGGTCATTCTATTCATGGCAGAATGCACTGGTATAGTTTACTTAGCAGGTAATTTGGCTGTACCTACCAAAAGCATACATATTTTGAATCAGTGATTTCAAGTCTAGATATCTATCATGCAGAAAAACTTGAACATGAACAAAAACAAATATGAAACATGTTTTTCCAACTTTATATGTAATAGCGAAATTTTGAAAACTTTAAATTCTCCATATATATGTGAATATTTAAAAATTATAGTGTGACTGACAAGGGCTTAATTTCCAAAATATACAAACAGTTCATACAAATCAGTAACAAAAAAACAAGCAACCCAATCAAAAAATGGACAGAGACCTAAATAGAAATTTCTCCAAAGAAGACATACAGATGGAAAATAGGCATATGAAAAGATGCTCAACATCGCAAATTATTAGAGAAATGCAAATAAAAACTACAATGAGGTATCACTTTGTACAGATAAGAATGGCCATCATTAAAAAGTCTATAGAGACTTCCCTGGTGGAGTGGTCGTTAAGAATCTGCCTGCCAATGCATGGGACACAGGTTCAATCCCTGGTCCGGGAAGATCCCACATGCCATGGAGCAACTAAGCCCGTGCACCACAACTACTGAGCCTGCACTCTAGAGCCCGTGAACCACAACTACTGAGCCCACATACCACAACTACTGAATCCCACGTGCCTGGAGCCCGTGCTCCACAACAAGAGAAGCCACTGCAGTGAGAAGCCTGTGCACTGCAACAAAGAGTGGCCCCTGCTCATCGCAACCAGAGACAGCCCGCGCACAGCAACAAAGACCCAATGCAGCCAAAAATAAATAAATAAATAAATTTCATATTTTTTTTAAGTCTACAAATAATAAATGCTGGAAAGGGTGTGGAGAAAAGAGAACCTTCCTACTCTGCTGGTGGGAATGTAATCTGGTGCAGCCACTGTGGAGAACAGTATGGAGCTTCCATAACAAACTAAAAATAGAGTTGCTCTATGATCCAGCAATCCCACTCCTAGGCATATATGAGGAGAAAACTCTAATTCAAAAAGATGCATGCACTCCAATGTTCATAGCAAAGCTATTCACAATAGCCAAGACATGGACGCAACCTAAATGTCCATCAACAGATGAATGGATAAAGAAGATGTGGTATGTGTATGTGTGTGTGTGTGTGTGTGTGTATATATATATATATATATATATATATTTATTTATTTATTTACACACACACACACACACACACACACACAATGGAATACTACTCAGCCATAAAAAGAATGAAATAATGTCATTTACAGCAACATGAATAGACCTAGAGATTATCACAGTAAATGAAGTGAGTCAGACAAAGACAAATATATGAAATCACTTATATGTAGAATCTAAAATATGATACAAACGAACTTATTTACAAAACAGAAAGAGACGTACAGACTTAGAAACTTATACCAAAGGGGAAAAGGGGAAGGGATAAATTAGGAGTTTGGAATTAGCAGCTACAAACTACTGTATATAAAATGAATAATGAGGTCCTACTGTATAGCACAAGGAACTATATTCAATATCTTGTAATAAACCACAGTGGAAAGGAATATGAAAAAGAATATATATATATATTCTTTATATATATATAACTGAATCACTTCACCATACACCAGAAGCTAACACAACATTGTAAATAAACTATACTTCAATAAAATATTATAACTGTATCATGAGTTACTATATATTCACTAAAAATGTTACATCTATATATAAAGATATGGAAAGTTGCCCAAATATGTTGCTAATGGAAATAAAAGCAAGTTACAGAATAATTTGTACAATATGACCATATATATATGTATATATATGCCTATAGCTATGCAGATGGGAAGATTATATGGATAGATATGCATACATAATGTTTTCAAGAATTGCATACGAGATTTACAACAATGATTACCTAAATTCAGGGAAGTGGGATTTGGAGAGAGTATTTGCAAGACAAATCTTTTTTTTTTACATATGTTTTTATAGCATTTGATTAATTTTTCAAACGATCATGTATTCCTTTCTTTTTTATTCTAATTTTAAAAATTTAACACATAAATAAGACATAGTTCTTAACTTCCAGGAGCTTATACCCCAGGGTGTGAGGACAGACACCTCAACGAACAATTGGTATGCAATGTGATGTGTTCCTTGGTGGGAATGGATGCCAAACTGCTGTGGAATCATAGAAGAAAGAAGATATTACATTGCCCTGAAAACTGAAAAAGGTTACACAGAAAAATACATTTTATGATTGAGTATGAGCTTATCAGTAGGTAAAGAAGGGGAAGGTTATTTTATTTTATTTTATTATTATTTTTTTAACCTTTCATAGTAAAGAGTTGCCATAAAATCTAGTTAATTTTGAACTCCATTAGGGGAAGTTTACTTTAAAAAGAGGTAATCAAATATTTGAATGAATACAGACTTTCAAATCAGATAACATGTACTCAAATTTTGACTCTTACTTACTAGTGGAGTCATTTACATATTACCTAACTTTCAAAGCCATATCTGTAAAATGGGTATAATATGACCATTTTAGTCAAGTTGAGGAATGATGGTATCATTAACGTGATAGGGCATGAAGCAGGAAGATTGGGTTTGAGGGTGACAGTAATGAGTTTAGTTTTTAATATGTTAAATGAAGATTTTGAAGATTAGAAGAGTTGAGACTGGACATAAAGAATACCAAATCATGAACATACAGGATATATTTAAATTCATGGTAGTGGATTAAGTGGCCAGGAAGATAGTATCTACTGGGAAAAACCCCAAGGATGATTCCCTAGGCCTTGTCATTCATGTGTGGTCCATGGACGAGAAACAAGGGCATCTCCTGGGAACTAGTGTGAAATACAAAATCTCAGGTCCCACCCCAGGTCTGTTGAATCAGAAACTGCATATTAACATATTCCCCAGATGATCTGTATGCAGAGTAAAATAATAAGCATTACTCTAACAATCATTACTCTAGAGAATGCCAAATCTTGAGGGTCAATTATACGAGACAGAGATGTAAGCTAAGCAATGGCCTGCATATTCCATGATATTTATAGATAACCTGGCAAGAGGAGACATGAAACATCCATGAAGGAATTGCTTTTCTTTTTTAAGAGGAAAATCCTGATGGTGCTAAATTTCGATCTTTTCTCCTCATCCACTCTAATCATGTTTATTGTGCTTCTGACATCTTCCATTATCGTTTCCACAGCTTATTATTTTAGTAGATATTGTGCTGCTCTCTTCACACTGAACATGATATTGTTTCTGTGGCACCAGCAGCAACTTTGTGTTCATTCATATACACATATTAAAGAGTGGATTATCATTAATTATGCACTAAATGTTCTTGGCAACAGACTAAGTGACAAAACATTTGCTTTTGTCAGAGTTCTACTAGGTGAACCCAAGTTGAACCATGGAAAAATATGACACTTTTCTTTATTTTAATTTGTATCACAAGGTCAGGATCATGACAGTGACTCTATTTTGCACATTATTTTCTCTATCATTGTAATGATGCTAATGGAATTCTTTAAACTAAACTGTTTTTATCAGGTCTACAACCTATTTATTGCATATTAAGAATAAATTTCATGTTAACATTACTTAATCTACTGAAGTTTCAATTCAATAAGAAATATATGCTTTTCTGAAGAATATCATTGCTTAAAAGAGTTCAAATGATGATATATTTTTACTGTTCACAGATAATTCAAGCAGAAATTGGAACAAAAAAGAGAAAATTATAATAATATTTCTATAGTAGTTCCAATTATAGATCAAAGAAACACTTCTTATTAATAAACCGCATATGTCACAAGTTTCATTTAACTCTAGAAGAGTTGGAGACTTAGAACTTCCTTTTAAAATATGCATGAAAAGAAGAACCTTATAAAGGAAAATTTTCCAAAGGTAAATCCAGTGCTAGTTTTCATGCTCATATAAGTTACATTATAATTTTTCTACTGATGATTAGCTACAGATCATAAGTAATTAAAACAACTTCAGCACACTTTCTTGTGGTATATCATGGATTCTCAGTAAGTAGTACACTATATCTACCACATAGTTCCCTGGGTAAAAATTCCTTGACTTAAAAAATGAATGAATGAAAATATATAAAATATTGTTTTCTACCAACATTTCTGTAATTAAACTAAAATTCAGTTGCAGAAAGTTTGCATGAATATGAGAACATGCTTGATGCCTTAGCTCATTATTCAGGGATAGGCTATACTAAAACTGGATAGAAAAGAACTTATTTACTCTGCATTTATTCAGTCTCTATAATGTGACATTCTACATTCCAAAGAAAAACAGTATTGTGTGAGACTGGTATTCATTTATGGTTTCGTTTGTTTGTTTTGTTCTCCTGTTTTGTTTTTAAGATGTATTGATTAAGTTAAAATAGTTAACATTAAGCAGAGTTCTTGGAGCCTATAATGGAGACAAAAATGAGACTAAAACCATATATCCTGACTCTGAGTTTCTTTAAAACTTACAAAATCCTATTTATTAAACGCTTGCATTTGATTGGATTGATATTATATAGATCTATTCAAAGACATTTACATGGGAATCGTGAAACAGATTTTTTCCTTACTTCTGCTCAACCACAGTGAATTTCTTGAGCTTCACTGCAGAGCCAGAATAGGAGAAGATATTAGGAAAATATCTGCATGCAGAAAACCCAGCAATAGCAATGCTGAGAATCCAGTTATGTGAGCACTTCCATCATAGCAGACTACATAGACAACTATCAAAAACGCCAGATGTCATACACACACCATCCCCTCTACACACCCAAAACATACACACATGCATATCTTACACTAGGTGGGCCCACGGTAGGTTAAAATGGATCTTTGCACATTGGTTAACCTGATTTATTTCTCTAACAGACTATTTCTTTCATATAGCAATATGAGAGGAGCTGCCAAACTTTCCATTAGAGTAACAAGTTCAACATGTTAACATGGAAACAATCACTGATAAAAAAGCTATGTTGGAAGGATGAATTCTATTACAGTAATAAATGGCTTAGATTTTCATACGTGTCAAATCTATCAACAAGAAGGCTTCTATTATCAATATGGGTTTTGATTACAGATTTATAAATGGCTAAATAAAATGATAGGAAGTTGAATTTGTCTGTGCCAACCTCAGACTGGCCAAAGCCAAAACGTGAAGCTGTGAATTTCTTATATTCCTTGTGGCACTACTTTCGTTATCTTGGATATATACTCCCAACTTTCAGTAGCTACAGGGCATGTTAATATCTCCTATTTTTCAGGATTCCCTCTGGGGGTCCAGTGGGGGATTCCCTTCCTCAGCAGCACAAGGTACCACTAACTCCCTTCTCCCTGCCCAACCTTGCCAACCACATCTCATCAACAAGTACTGTACATAAATTTCACACCCATAGAATCAAACTTTAATCTCACATAAATATGAAATTAGCATATGTAAATGGTTATTATAGTATTTATTTTTCACAGAATTTCCTATGTTATTCCCTTTGGATGTTAGAACAGTATTGTCTCAGACTTTTAAAAATACCTTTACCCAACCAAATGCAGAGAGACTTTCAACATCCCTCCAACTACATTGTGAGACTAGCATCTAATGAATGTACTCACCTTGTGCAAATGATACACATAGAAAATCACAAATATTTTAGCAATAATCTCCAGTTATAATTTTACACATGTTGATACTGATTGCTTATCAAGGGCAGAAATATATTTGAATTTCTTCATTTCTTCCTGTATTCGGGCAAGTACAAATCCAAATACGCTTTAGGGAGTTTTATACAACTTTCTGAATTTTCCTGCAGCTTACATACCTACTGCGGCTGTTTAATTTAGTTACTTACAATACTGAGTTGAAATTACAGGTTCTACCCCATATTAACCAGGTTGCCGATTTTAGGATTCTGTGCCAAGCTTTCCTTTTTTTCCCTGGCTTTACTGAGGTATAGTTGACAAAAATGTAACATATTTAAAGTTTACAACATGATGAGTTGATGTATGTATTTATTATGAAATGAGTACCACAGTCAAGTTAATTAATGCATTTATCACCTTGCATAGTTACTTTTTATTTTCATTTTTTGATAACACTTAAGATCTACTCTCAACAAATTTTAAATATATGATACAGAATTATTAACTATAGTCACCATACTGCACATTACATTCTCAGAACTTACTCATCTCATAACTTGAGTCAAGTTTCTCAATGTAATCCCATAACCACAAGCAATATATCCCAATGAAGACCCTTAATATCACATATGGTCATGTAAATAAATCAGAGCCCAGATCTGCAAGTCTGAATGGCAACTACATCAAGTATTTCTTCTCCATTAAAGACACAGGCAAATATAAGTGTATTTCCATTCCATGTTGCAGATCAAGGTTCAGAGGAGAATTTCCTTTGTTAACAGGTGTTTTCAAGTTATGAGGTCAATATTAAAAAATTGATTCTGAAAATAAAAGCATAATCATTGCAACATTTTCTTTTATGCTCCCTACTATCCCCTGTAGGGTTCTAGTTATAATACCTGTATTTAGAGCATGCATTCCTAACAAAATTTTAACTCTGACAAATATACATACATATATTAATATATACATATAATTAGATATATAATAAGTTCTAACTCATATATACATAAATATACAAATATAACCCATAAATATGTACATATAATCATATATATATATATATATATATATATGTAAAATGAGTACACACATATATGCATGTATATGGAGTATGGAGAACTGAGGCGCCACAGTGGATATTACCCCAAAGGGCAACCTATGAAGTGATTCATATATATTTAAAAGAGCACTTATGAGAATGAACATTATTTTTCTGTGTTTTTTATGTAACATCACTCTTACAGTTCACTCTTTAATCTGTATTATTTTTTCAAAGGAGTCTATTTTCTCTAGCAGAGGAAAGCTAAGTGAAAGTAAAAGTTACAGAATGCTGGTTTACAATTTGATTTTTAGGAGTGGAGTAAGCACTCCAGATCTCCTACCTTTTACAAAGTCTCTTTCCAAAACACTAACAGTATATTTTAGGGAAACCTTGATTGCCATTCTAGCCCATCTGCTCTTTATTAACTCAAGGCTCTACGGAATAGAAGATTTTTAACCTCCACATGCATATTTTACAAATAATTGCTGCATAATTTTGAGTCTTTATTATGCACTTCCTTTTGGTATTTTTACTTTGGCCTGATAACTCAAGGCACAATACTTGAGGCAAGAAACAGAAATTATACCCTTTTTTCTCTCTATATAAGGTGTAAAGCTTTCATAAAATGGGCTGTATCTCCTTGAGGGTCTTTGGCCACATTTCTCCCCAACCTCCAACCAGGCTAAGGAATTCTTCCAGAATTCTGTTTACAGATATGTAATGCATTTTTTCTTTATTTCCAACAATAGCAATTTTACTTTGATCTCATAGCCACCAAACTATTAACCACAAGGATGCTCATAAGCAAGGTATAAGGCAGGCATGTCAGTGATTTCCAGAAGGTCATAACTCAGAATTTTTAAAAAATAACTATTACAATGAGGAACAGGGTACAGCCAAAGAAGGAAGAGTTATAATTTATGCCTGACTTGCTTCAGCAGAATATAGTTTATTTATAAACTGCTTATGGCAAACTCTGTATGCCCCTGTTCTATGCATGTGCTGAACTGTCTTCTGGTAAATTATTTAAATTACACCTAGCAGTAATTCCTGAGGACTTTCATACTTCATTTTCTCTATTAATGTAACAGAGAAAAGCTGCTTTGCAAGGATTGCTCTAAATTCCCAGAGTGTGAGTTCCAGACTCTGTATGTGTTGCATTATACCTGTCAAAAAACTTGTCTTCTCCTGAAATTTATTACTGAAGTTTCTCCACCCGAACTACTCATTGAAGCCTTACAGAAAGCTCATACATGATTTAAGCAGCTAACAGCACTGAAAGAAATAGGTCAGGTTAAAAAAAACAACTGAATTTAAGCTACCTTCACTTATTACTTATGCAAGATTATGTATAATTTAGCACACTGCTGAATATGCAAGGACAGAATAATTGTTTACCAAAATATTTACTCTGAGTTGGTACCTGTGTTTTAGTGAGATAAGGTGACTTCTCAGCATTTGCCAATCACTTTTGAATTAAAAAACAATGAGTGAGTTTTTGATTGGGTTGATAACTGCACAACAGTATATGTAAACAGAGATCTTGTTTAACAACTTCATTCAAGTAAAATACCTGATACTGTTGTACAGAGAGCAGTTTCATTAAAATCATCCCATTTTAGAAAACATTTCTTCTCTTTTTTTCCTTTACTATGGTCCTATCAATACACATACAAGTGTTACAGAAAACCTCTCTCTAAAATGAGCTATTTTTTCTCTCTCTAATTTAAGCATAACATTTTTCTAAAGTTTAGAAGCAGACCGAAGGGATGAAGAGCCAATAAGGAAGGAGCAATATAGGTTCAAAACAGGGTCTTTAGGTCAGCTATTTTCCAAATGTAAAACTGTTCAGTAGAATATAAGCCTTGTTTGACATGACAGTATTTTGATTTGTAGGTTTTCAGAAGAATTTTTTTTTACATTTTTTTAAACTATTTTATATTGGAGTACAGACAATTAACAATGATGTGATAGCTTCGGATGCACAGCAAAGGGATTCAGCCATACATATACATGTGTCCATTCTCCCCCAAACTTCCCTCACATCCAGGCTGCCACATAACATTGAGCAGAGTTCCTTGTGCTATACGGTAGGTCTTTGTTGGTTATCCATTTTAAATATAGCAGGGCATACATTTTTTTACTGAAGGAAAAGAATCATGTTTCTACAAGACAGTGCTTGTCAGTACTTAATTTACAAAATGCAAATCACTATACCCTAAATCAAAAGTTTAAAATTACATGAAAGTATCTTAATAAAATAGTTAAAAAATTGAAAAAAATGTTTCAGAGAATGTATACTTTTATTAATTTCAATAGTTTGAATAAATCCTAATTTCATACCCATATAAAATGTTATAATTCTGACAGAATTGTCATATTTTAACCCTTACATGGACCAAATCAGGGTACTGAGTTATGAATTATTTTTAATGAAAACTCATGAAAGAAAACATAAGAATATGAGCCTTAACACATTAAACTCAATCTTCAGATACAGCACCAAAGTATATGGAATTAAAACTAGTATTCAAAAATAGATATAGAGAGGAGCTTGAAGATGGTGGAAGAGTAAGACGTGGAGATCACCTTCCTCCTCACAAATACATCAGAAATACATCTACATGTGGAACACCTCCTACAGAACGCCTACTGAACGCTGGCAGAAGACCTCAGACCTCCCAAAAAGCAAGAAACTCCCCACGTACTTGGGTAGGGCAAAAGAAAAAAGAATAAACAGAGACAAAAGAATAGGCACAGGACCTGCACCAGTGGGAGGGAGCTGTGAAGGAGGAAAGGTTTCCACACACTAGAAGCCCCTTCACGGGCGGAGACTGCGGGTGGCAGAAGGGGGAAGCTTTGGAGCCGCGGAGGAGAGCACAGCAACAGGAGTGCGGAGGGCAAAGCGGAGAGATTCCCGCACAGAGGACCGGTGCCAACCAGCACTCACCAGCCCTAGAGGCTTGTCTACTCACCCTCCGGGGCAGGCGGGGGCTGGGAGCTGAGGCTGGGGCTAGAGTCAGATCCCAGGGAGAGGACTGGGGTTGGCAGCATGAACACAGCCTGAAGGGGTTAGTGCGCCACAGCTAGCCGGGAGGGAGTCCGGGAAAAGGTCTGGAGCTGCCCAAGAGGCAAGAGACTTTTTCTTGCCTCTTTGTTTCCTGGTGCGCGAGGAGAGGGGATTAAGAGAGCCACTTAAAGAAGCTCCAGAGACGGGTGCGAGCCACAGCTATCAGCGCGGACCCCAGAGACGGCATGAGATGCTAAGGCTGCTGCTGCCACCACCAAGAAGCCTGTGTGCAAGCACAGGTCACTATCCACACCTCCCCTCCAAGGAGCCTGTGCAGCCCGCCACGGCCAGGGTCCCGGGATCCAGGGACAACTTCCACGGGAGAACACACGGTGCACCTCAGGCTGGTGCAACATCACGCTGGCCTCTGTCACCGCAGGCTCACCCCTCATCCCTACCCCTCCCTCCCCCTGGCATGAGTGAGCCGGAACCACCTAATCAGCTGGTACTTTAACCCCGTCCTGTCTGAGTGAAGAATAGATGCCCTCAGGAGACTCAGAGGCAGGGCCAACTCCAAATCCGAATGCCAGGGGCTGTGCGAACAAAGAAGAGAAAGGGAAATCTCTCCCAGCTGCCTCAGGAGTGGTGGATTAAATCTGCACAATCCACTTGAAGTACCCTGCATCTGTGGAATACTTGAATAGAAAACAAATCGTCCCAAATTGAGGAGGTGGACTTAGGGAGCAACGATATCTATATCTATATCTATATCTATATCTATATCTATATCTATATCTATATCTATCTATATATATATTTTTTTCCCTTTTTCTCTTTTTCCGTGTGGATGACAGGTTCTTGGTGCTCCAGCCAGGCATCAGGGCTGTGCCTCTGTGGTGGGAGAGCCAAGTTCAGGACATTGGTCCAGCAGAGACCTCCCAGCTCCACATAATATCAAACGGTGAATATCTCCCAGACATCTCCATCTCAACGTCAAGACCCAGCTGCACTCAATGACCAGCAAGCTACAGTGCTGGATACCCTATGCCAAACAACTAGCAAGACAGGAACACAACCCCACCCATTAGCAGAGAGTCTGCCTAAAATCATAATAAGGTCACAGACATCCCAAAACACACCACCAGATGTGGACCTGCCCACCAGAAAGACAAGGTCCAGCCACATCCACCAGAACACAGGCACTAGTCTCCTCCACCAGGAAGCCTACACAACCCACTGAACCAACCTTAGCCACTGGGGACAGACACCAAAAACAACGGGAACTACAAGCTTGCAGCCTGAGAAAAGGACACCCCAAACACAGTAAGTTAAGCAAAATGAGAAGACAGAGAAACACACAGCAGATGAAGGAGCAAGGTAAAAACCAACCAGACCTAACAAATGAAGAGGATATATGCAGTCTATGTGAAAAAGAATTCAGAATAATGATAGTAAAGATGATCCAAAATCTTGGAAATAGAACGGAGAAAATACAAGAAATGTTTAACAAGGACCTAGAAGGACTAAAGGGCAAATACACAATGATGAACAGCACAATAAATGAAATTAAAAATTCTCTAGAAGGGATCAATAGCAGAATAACTGAGGCAGAAGAACGGATAAGTGACCTGGAAGAAAAAAAAGTGGAAATAATTACTGCAGAACAGAATAAAGAAAAAAGAATGAAAATAATTGAGGACAGTCTCAGAGACCTCTGGGACAACATTAAACACACTAACATTCGAATTATAGGGGTCCCAGAAGAAGAAGAGAAAAAGAAAGGTACTGAGAAAATATTTGAAGAGATGACAGTTGAAAAGTTCCCTAATATGGGAAAGGAAATAGTTAATCAAATCCAGGAAGCACAGAGAGTTCCATACAGGATAAATCCAAGGAGCAACACGCCAAGACACATTGTAATCAAACTATCAAAAATTAAGTACAAAGAAAAAATATTAAAAGCAGCAAGGGAAAAACAACAAATAACAAACAAAGGAATCCCCATAAGGTTAACAGCTGATCTTTCAGCAGCAACTCTGCAAGCCTGAAGGGAGGGGCAGGATATATTTAAATTGATGAAAGGGAAAAACCTACAACCAAGATTATTTTAACAAGCAAAGATCTCATTCAGATTTGATGGAGAAATTAAAACCTTTACAGACAATCAAAAGTTAAGAGAATTCAGCACCACCAAACCAGCTTTACAACAAATGCTAAAGGAACTTCTCTAGGTAGGAAACACAAGAGAAGGAAAAGACCTACAATAACAAATGGAAAACAATTAAGAAAATGGTAATAGGAACATACATGTCGATAATTATGTTAAATGTAAATGGATTAAATGCTGCAACCAAAAGACATAGACTGGGGCTTCCCTGGTGGCGCAGTGGTTGAGAGTCCGTCTGCCGATGCAGGGGACACGGGTTTGTGCCCCAGCCCGGAAAGATCCCACATGCCGCAGAATGGCTGGGCCCATGAGCCATGGCCACTGGCCCTGCGTGTATGGAGCCTGTGCTCCACAACGGGAGAGGCCTGTGTACCGCAAAAAAAAAAAAAAAAAAAAAAAGGCATAGACTGGCTGAATGTATACAAAAAAAAGACCCGTATATATGCTGTCTACAAGAGACCCACTTCAGACCTAGGGACACATACAGACTGAAAGTGAGGAGATGGAAAAAGATATTCAATGTAAATGGAAATCAAGAGAAAGCTGGAGTAGCAATTCTCATATCAGACAAAACAGATGCTAAAACAAAGACTGTTACAAGAGACAAAGAAGGACACTACATAATGATCAAGGGATCAATCCAAGAAGAAGATATAACAATTGTAAATAATTACGCACCCAACATAGGATCACCTCAATACATAAGGCAAATACTAACAGCCATAAAAGGGGAAATCGACAGTAACACAATCATAGTAGGGGACTTTAACACCCCACTTTGACCAATGGACAGATCATCCAAAATGAAAATAAATAAGGAATCACAAGCTTTAAATGATACATTAAACAAGATAGACTTAATTGATATTTATAGGACAGTCCATCCAAAAACAACAGAATACACTTTCTTCTCAAGTGCTTATGGAACATTTTCCAGGATAGATCATATCTTGGGTCACAAATCAAGCCTTGGTAAATGTAAGAAAATTGAAATCGTATCAAGTATATTTCTGACCATAATGCTATGAGACTAGATATCAGTTATAGGAAAAAATCTGTAAAAAATACAAACAAATAGAGGCTAAACAATACACTACTTAATAACAAAGAGATCACTGAAGAAATAAAAAAATACCTAGAAACAAATGACAATGAACCAAAACCTATGGGATGCAGCAGAAGCAGTTCTAAGAGGGAAGTTTATAGCAATACAGTCCTACCTTAAGAAAGAAGAAACATCTCAAATAAACAACTTAACCTTACACCTAAAGCTATTAGAGAAAGAAGAACAAAGAAACCCAAAGTTAGCAGAAGGAAAGAAATCATAAAGATCAGATCAGAAATAAATGAAACAGAAATGAAGGTAATGATAGCAAAGATCAATAAAACTGAAAGGTGGTTTTTTGAGAAAATAAACATAATTGATAAACCATTAGCCAGACTCATCAAGAAAAAAAGGGAGAAGACTCAAATCAATAGAATTAGAAATGAAAAAGGAGAAGTAACAACTGACACTGCAAAAATACAAAGGATCATGAGAGATTATTACAAGCAATTATATGCCAATAAAATGGACAACCTGGAAGAAGTGGACAAATTCTTAGAAATGCACAACCTTCTGAGACTGAACCAGGAAGAAATAGAAAATATGAACAGACCAATCACAAGCAGTGAAATTGAAACTGTGATTAAAACTCTTCCAACAAACTAAAGCCCAGAACCAGATGGCTTCACAGGTGAATTCTATCAAACATTTAGAGAAGAGCTAACACATATCCTTCTCAAACTTTTCCAAAATAGAGCAGAGTGAGGAACACTCCCAAACTCATTCTATGAGGCTGCTATCACCCTGATACCAAAACCAGACAAAGATGTCACAAAGAAAGAAAACTATAGGCCAATATCACTGATGAGCATAGATGCAAAAATCCTGAACAAAATACTAGCAAACAGAATCAAATGGCACATTAAAAGGATAATACACCATGATCAAGTGTGGTTTATCCCCAGAATGCAAGGATTCTTCAATATACACAAATCAAAAAATGTGACACACCATATTAACAAACTGAAGGAGAAAAACCATATGATCATTTCAATAGATGCAGAGAAAGCTTTTGACAAAATTCAACACCCATTTATGATAAAAACCCTCCAGAAAGTAGGCACAGAGGGAACTTACCTCAACATAATAAAGGCCACATATGATAAACCCACGTTGAACATCATCCTCAATGGTGAAAAAGTGAAACCATTTCCACTAAGATTAGGAGCAAGACAAGGTTGCCCACTCTCACCACTATTCTTCAACACAGTTTTGGAAGTTTTAGCCAGAGCAATCAGAGAAGAAAAAGAAATAAAAGGAATCCAAATTGGAAAAGAAGAAGTAAAACTGTCACTGTTTGCAGATGACATACTATACATAGAGAATCCTAAAGATGATACCAGAAAATGACTAGAGCTAATCAATGAATTTGGTAAAGTAACAGGATACAAAATGAATGCACAGAAATCTCTTGTATTCCTATAAACTAATGATGAAAAATCTGAAAGTGAAATTAAGAAAGGACTCACATTTACCATTGCAACCAAAAGAATAAAAAAACCTAGGAATAAACGTACCTAAGGAGACAAAAGACCTGTATGCAGAAAATTATAAGACACTGATGAAAGAAATTAAAGATGATACAAACATATGGAGCACTTAACATGTTCTTGGATTGGAAGAATCAACATTGTGAAAATGAGTATACTACCCAAAGCAATCTACAGATTCGGTGCACTCCCTATCAAACTACCAATGGCATTTTCCACAGAACTAGAACAAAAAATTGCACAATTTGTATGGAAACACGAAAGATGCCGAATACCCAAAGCAATCTTGAAAAAGACAAACGGAGCTGGGGGAATCATGCTCCCTGACTTCAGACTATACTATAAAGCTACAGTAATCAAGACAGTATGGTACTGGCACAAAAACAGAAATATAGATCAATGGAACAGGATAGAAAGCCCAGAGAGAAACCCACGCACCTATGGTCACCTTATCTTTGATTAAGTAGGCAAAAATAAACAATGGAGAAAAGACAGCCTCTTCAATAAGTGGTGCTGGGAAAACTGGACAGCTACATGTAAAAGAATGAAATTAGAACACTCCCTAACACCATACACAAAAATAAACTCAAAATGGATTCAAGACCTAAATTTAAGATTGGACACTATAAAACTCTTTGAGAAAAACATAGGAAGAACACTCTTTAACATAAATCACAGCAAGATCTTTTTTGACCCACCTCCTAGAGTAATGGAAATAAAAACAAAAATAAACAAATAGGACCTAATGAAACTTAAAAGCTTTTGCACAGCAAAGGAAACCATAAATAAGACCAAAAGACAACTCTCAGAATGGGAGAAAATATTTGCAAATGAAGCAACTGACAAAGGATTAATCTCCAAAATTTACAAGCAGCTCATGCAGCTCAATATCAAAAAAACAAACAAGCCAATCCAAAAATGGGCAGAAGACCTAAACAGACATTTCTCTAAATAAGATATACAGATTGCCAACAAACACATGAAAGAATGTTTAACATCATTAATCATTAGAGAAATGCAAATCAAAACTACAATGAGATATCATCTCACACCGGTCAGAATGGACATCATCAAAAAATCTACAGCAAAATATCTACAAACAATAAATGCTGGAGAAGGTGTGGAAAAAAATGAACAGTCTTACACTCTTGGTGCGAATGTAAATTGATACACCCACTATGGAGAACAGAATGGAGGTTCCTTAAGAAACTAAAAATAGAACTACCATATGACAAAGCAATCTCACTACTGGGCATATACCCTGAGAAAACCATAATTCAAAAAGAGACATGTACCACAATGTTCATTGCAGCCCTATTTACAATAGCCAGGACATGGAAGCAACCTAAGTGTCCATCAACAGATGAATGGATAAAGAAGATGTGGCACATATATACAATGGAATATTACTCAGCCATAAAAAGAAACAAAATTGAGTTATTTGTAGTGAGGTGGATGGACCTAGAGTCCGTCAAAAAGTGTGAAGTAAATCAGAGAGGGAAAAACAAATACCGTATGCTAACACATATATATGGAATCTAAAAAAAAAAAAAAGAAAGAAAAAAAAATGGTCATGAGGAACCTGGGGCAAGATGGGAATAAAGACACAGACTTACTAGAGAATGGACTTGAGGACACGGGGAGGGGGTTGGGTAAGCTGGGACAAATTGAGAGAGTGGCATGGACATATATACACTACCAAATGTAAAAAGATAGCTAGTGGGAAGCAGCCGCATAGCACAGGGCGATGAACTCAGTGCTTTGTGACCACCTAGAGGGATGGGATAGGGAGGGTGGGTGGGAGGCAGACGCAGAGGGAAGAGATATGGGGATATATGTATATGTATAACTTATTCACTTTGTTATAAAGCAGAAACTAACACACTATTGTAAAGCAATTATACTCCAATAAAGATGTTAAAAAATAGATATAGAAATAAATAAAAAGTTAAAAGTAGATTCTATTGTACATTTACCATATCTTAAAATGAGAAAGAGTATAATAGAAAAACCAAGAAATCATTTATGTAGGGTTCTTTAAATGAACTAAAATTGGGAATTCCACATATAGATAAATACCAGATACCTTCTAATTATATTGAGTTAGTATTTAAAATGTTTAAATTACAAAATGAAGGAAATATACTTTAACATTTATAAGCTCTCCTAAGTGATGGCAATTTTCAGCTTTGAAGTGATAGCAGAATTTAGAAAGCAAAAGATAGACAGGCTTTACAATATAGAAATTAAGACTATGCTATAAGTTTTCAGAATAAAAAGGAATATGGCCTGCATAAAAATATTTATAGCAATTATAGCCACAGGTTTTATTATGTTATATAAATCATTTATATAATTGATAAGAAATACATTCAAATATATTATAGATAAATACATAGTGGCAAATCCAAAGGACAAATGACATGAAGCAACAATTCACATAATATAAATATAATTAGTATACAGACAGAAGAGAATATGCTTAACATTAAGTGTTATCAGATAGATTACAATGTAAACAACAATCAAGTGACATTGTTTTTCTCTCAAAATTAATTTTAAATCATGAGTCACCCTAATGATGGTGAGGTGGAAGGAAACAATGGCAGAATTATTTGTGATAAGATGTTAAGTATTCAAAAAGTAAATAGCAACCTTCACATATTATTTGATATATAGATATTAAATATGAAACTTATAAAGTCTATTTAGCAACAAAGAAAATTTTTCATAAAATATATGTTTTTAAGCTTAATACAAAATTGTAACTATAAGACAGTATGTCTACATATGTATATAGATAAGTATTGGGGTTAAGAAGAAAAAAACTAATGTAATTTTGGAAGGAATCATGGCTTTATGAATAACAGTTTATCTTCCATTTTGTTTTAACTGATTGTAAAACAATATTAATTATAACATAATAAGTACTTTAGTTCTTATTGATGTTTGTGAATTATTTCCATTTAATTCTCACTATGACCCTGTGAGTTAAGAACTAAGAATGCCTTTCTAAGTGACTGAAGACATCTCTTTGCAGTGGATTGGTGGGGCATCTGCCCATTTAACAAAATTTTATTGCCCAATATATTTTCAATGGTGACAAAAATAAAATAACTGCCACAGAACAAATGTTTGGAGTAGGACGATACATTATCAACATATTTCTATCATGTTCTATAAAATTAATGTGGCTATAACCAACTAAGTATGTTCACATCTATTTAATAGGGCAATGCATAACTCTTCCGGTAGACAAATTGCTAAATATTCTAAAGTTGCTGTGAGAAAAAGGGAAATTTGTTGTTAATTAATCCACTTTTGTCAATTTTTTCCAGTAATTGTAATGACTTGAAAGCAAACTACTGTAAGCATCTTAGCTCAAAAGACATCAAACATTAGTCCCACTGACTAAATCAAATACCACAAAATTCAAAGAATCATTTGGAAGAAATTATAACAACATGATTGCCAATATATGGACAAACATCTGTGTGTGGATACTAGTCTTGTAATTTTTCAAATAATAGTAATTTCAAATAATTGTTTCTGATCACAGCTTAAGTAATAAATCTACACAAGGCCACACGTCATAACATGCATGAATCTCAATGAAATATTTTACTTTATTTTGGTGTTCAAGAACACTATGCCTCAAAATCAGTCTCATATGAGTATATTAAAAAGCATATGTATCTTATTGGTTACATTTCTTAATAGGCTGAGCATCATAATAAAAAATTTCCATATTAATTTCAATATTTCTACACAAATACACAATACATTTATTTATATTTTTCTGATAACTTTACCCAATTCTCCAACTCCTTTCTTTGCTTTTTTAATTAAAGCTGCTTTCTCATAATTGATTTTGCTGTTTCTTCATGCTTATACAAAATGGAACAGGGTAGAAATAAGAGGTAATAGCTAAACATATTAATTTAATGATAATATTTTATGCTGTGGTAGGAAATTACTGCTTTCTTTTCCAGAAACTCAATATTAAAAGGGCATGTTACAGGATTTTTTTTTAACAGATGTCTTAGAAACTAGCTATAATGTCAGATTTCCCACCAGGAGCAAGTTAACTTACTGTAATGGATGCTCATTGTTACTTATGTGCTGTCACTATAGTTTTTTTCTTTCTGTTTTTTGCAAAATTTCCTTAAAGAGTATCTTTTCTCTTCCTTTTAGTAATTTAAAAACCAAGGTAAAATTGAAGAATTTTCTGAAAAAAAAATAAAGTACATGAAATATCCTAAAACAGTCCTAATTTTCATCAATACATAATGCATTTCAACTTTGCTGCCTCAGTGCTTCAAGTTTCTATATTTGTCTCAATGTCATGGTCTTTATGGCTAGAAAGTTATTAGTGTCTTATCCAGGAATTTTTAGTTTTGCCAAAGCAATCATGATATCTGCAATCCTCATTTTTCTTGTTTCAGCTTAAAATGTAGTATATAAATCTATGAATTGATATTTTAAGATTTTCTCCCCCTCCTTTATATCAGGTTTGGTACTGAAAATTCTTGGGGAAAAGGCAAAATATTCAATCACTGGTGCTAAAAATGTTAGTTGATTCATATAAAAATTTAGAAACCTGTTTTATAACAACAACAAAAAATCAATGTATTAAATACTATGAAAAGCAAAACTTTAGTAATTTTAGTAGAAAATTTCAAAGAATACTGTATATTAACTTTACATCAAGTAAAAAGAATTGACAGACTGGTAGAAATATATGCAGGGCATATATGAGACAAAAAATTCACATCTAGAGCCTATAAAGAACTGACAAATCAATAAACAAAAAACACTTTTTTTTTTAAAGCACAATTCATTTGAGAAGGTAACTCACAAAAGAAGAAATCCGATTAACACCTGTCCTTCTGAAACTCTTCCAAAAAATTAAAGAGGAAGGAAGGCTCCCAACTCATTCTTTGAGGCCACCATCACCCTGATACCAAAACCAGACAAAGATACAACAAAGAAAGAAAATTACAGGCCAGTATGACTAATGAACATAGACAAAAAAATCCTTAACAAAATACGAGCAAACCAAATCCAATACATTAAAAGGATCATACACCATGATCAAATGGGGTTTATCCCAGGGATGCAAGTATGCATCAATATCCACAAATCAATCAGTGTGATATACCACATTAACAAACTGAAGAATAGAAATGATATAATCATCTCAGTATATGCAGAAAAAGCTTTTGACAAAATTCGACACCCACTTATGATAAAAACTCTCCAGAAAGTGGGCATAGAGGGAACTTACCTCAACATAATAAAGGCCATATATGACAAACCCACAGTAACATCATTCTCAGTGGTGAAAAGCTGAAAGCACTTCATCTAAGATCAACAAGGTAGATCCATTCTCACCATTTTTATTCAACATAGTTTTGGAAGTCCTAGCCATAGCAATCAGAGAAGAAAAATAATAAGAGGAATCCAAATTGGCAAAAAAGAAGTAAAACTGTCACTGTTTACAGATGACATGATACTATACATAGAAAATCCTAACGATGCCACCAGAAAACTACTAGAGCTCATCAATGAAATTAGTAAAGTCATAGGATACAAAATTAATGCACAGAAATCTCTTGCATTCTTATACACTAACAATGAAAGATCAGAAAGAGAAATTAAGGAAACAATCCCATTTACCACTGCAATAAAAAAGAATAAAATACCTAGGAATAAACCTACCTAAGGAGGAAAAAGACCTGTACACAGAAAACTATAAGATACTGATGAAAAAAATCAAAGACAACACAAACAGATGGAGAGATATACCATGTTTGTGGATTGGAAGAATCAATATTGTGAAAATGACTATACTACCCAAAGCAATCTACAGATTCAGTGCAATCCCTATCAAATTACCAATGGCATTTTTTTACAGAACTAGAACAAAAAGTCTACATTTTTTATGGAGACACAAAAGACCCTGAATAGCCAAAGCAATCTTGAGGGGAAAAAACGGGGCTGGAGGAATCAGACTCCCTGACTTTAGACCATACTACAAAGCTACTGTAATGAAGACATTATGGTACTGGCACAAAAATAGAAATATAAATCAATTGAACAGGATAGAAAGCCCAAAGATAAACCCACCCACCTATGGTCAACTAATCTACGACAAAGGAGGCAAGGATATACAGTGGAGAAAAGACAGTCTCTTCAATAAATGGTGCTTGGAAAACTGGACAGCTACATGTAAAAGAATGAAATTAGAACACTCCCTATCACCATACACAAAAATAAACTCAAAATGGATTAATGACCTAAATATATGACCACACACTATAAAAGTCTTAGAGGAAAACCTAGGAGAACACGTTTTGACATAAATCACAGCAATACCTTTTTGGATCCACCTCCTAGAGTAATGCAAATAAAAACAAAAATAAACTAATGTAACCTAATTAAACTTAAAAGCTTTTGCATAGCAAAGGAAACCATTAAACAAATGAAATGACAACCCACTGAATGGGAGAAAATATTTGCAAATGAAGTGACTGACAAGGGATTAATCTCCAAAATATACAAACAACTCATGAGGCTCTATATCAAAAAATCAAACAACACAATAAAAAAATGTGCAGAAGATCTAAACAGACATTTCTCCAAAGAAGACATACAGATGGTCAAAAGCTCTTGAAAAGATGCTCAACATCACTAATTACTAGAGAAATGCCAATCAAATCTACAATGAGGTATCACCTCATACCAATCAGAATGGCCATCATCAAAAAGTCTACAGACAATAAACTCTAGAGGGGGTGTGGAGAAAAGGGAACCCTCTTACACTTTTGGTGGGAATGTAAATTGGTACAAATACTATAGAGAACAGTATGAAGATTCCTTAAAAACTAAAACAAAAACTACCATATGACCCAGCAATCCCACTCCTGGGCACATATCCAGAGAAAATCATAATTTGAAAAGATACATGCACCTCAATATTCATTGCAGCACTATTATTTACAATAGCCAAGACATGGAGGCAACCTAAGTGTCCATCGACAGATGAGTGGATAAAGAAGATGTGCTACATATATAAATGGAATGTTGCTCAGCCACAAAGGAATGAAATAATGCCATTTGCAGCAACATGGATGGACCTAGAGATTAGCATACTAAGTGAAGTAAGTTAGATAGGGAAAGACAAATATCCTATGATATCACTTATATGTGGAATCTTAAAAAAAATGATACAAGTGAACTCATTTACAAAACAGAAACAAGACTCACAAACTTTAAAAACAAACTTATGGTTACCAAAGGGAAATGTGGCAGGGGAAGGATAAATTAAGAGTTGGGGATTAACATATACACACTACTGTATATAAAATATATAATAAACAACCTACTGTATAGCACAGGGAACTCTACTCAATATTGTTTAATAACCAATATGGGAAAAGAATCTGAAAAATAATGGATATATGTATATGTATAACTGAGTCACTTTGCTGTACATCTGAAACTAACACAACATTGTAAGTCAACTACATTCCAAAATAAAATTAAATTAAATTAAAAAAAAGAAGAAATCTGAACCTCTCCAACCACCTTTCCCTGCCCACAGTAGTCAAGAAATGGTCCAATGGGATATTATTTCACATCCAATAGATATGGCAAAAAATTGTTATTCTGAAAATATCAAGTGTTCTCAAGGATATAAAAGAGTCACTTTTATTTACAACTGATAGGAGTGTAAATTGTTCAAATCACTTAGAACCAATTTAACAATATCAAACACAGATGAAGTTTCAAATTCTTAGCAATTCCAATCAAGGTATGCACTCTAAAGACATTTTCACGTGTGTGTGCACACAAGGCATGTATTAGAATAATATCAGTGTTTATAATATTTTAAAATTAAAATAAAACAAGTGCATTTTAAATAAAACTTGGCATAAAATGGAATGTCATTAAGTGGCAAAAGTAAATAAATGGAGCCACAAGTCTCAGATTTTCAAATATAGAATGTTTAGTGCAAAGAGTAAGATGCTCAAACATTTTTGTAGTATGAGTCATGTTAATTTAAAAACATATAGCCAGGGACTTCCCTGGTGATGCAGTGGTTAAGAATCCGCCTGCCAATGCAGGGGATACTGCTTCGAGCCCTGGTCTGGGAAGATCCCAGCTGCTGCGGAGCAACTAAGCCCGTGCACCACAACTACTGAGCCTGCGCTCTAGAGCCCACGAGCCACAACTGCTGAGCCCACATGCCATAGCTACTGAAGTCTGCGTGCCTAGAGCCCATGCTCAACAACAAGAGAAGCCACCTCAGTCAGAAGCCCGAGCACCACAACGAAGAGTAGCTCCCGCTCACTGCAACCAGAGAAAAGCCCGCACGCAGCAAAGAAGACCCATCGCAGCCAAAAATAAATAAATAAATTTGTAAAAAAAAAACCCAAAACAAAAAAAAATATTTATAACAAATATAAAGGGATGCAAATTCAGAATGGAAGTTAATTTGGGGGCAGAGTGAGGGATCAGACAAACACAGGGGTTTCTAATAATTTTAAAGTTTATTTCTGAAGCTGGGTGGTAAAAAATGTGTGTTTAGTACATAATTTATATTTTCTAATGCTTAATATTTTCCATAATTAAAATACATCAATGTCTATTTGTCCATTTACGTAGGTATAATTCTAACTACACATTATCATATAAACACACATGATCAGTAGATAGAATTAATATACATTTAGTATAATACCTGTGTAAGGTTATTCACACTTGAAGTGGTTAACAGAAATAATTAACCAAGTTCAATATTTTTCCCTTATTATTTGAGGCCAACTCTCCTGTTTTGCCCTCTTTAAAAATAATCTTTATTAGGGATAATCAACTAATACTTATATAAAATAATGTGTTTTTACACTATGTAAACAGAACAGAAATATAAAAGGAAAGTTATTGCAGTTTATTTCTCATCTGTGTGTGATGACAGCTCAGTGCTGTGTCCTCGTTACAGGCCGTGAATCTTAAAAATCACAGTCCTGCTTCCTGATTGGAAGGGTTGTCTGCTATTTAAAAGCCCCATAAATCAGGCAGAATAATCTTTTCTTTCAATAGCCTTTTCTGAATAAAAAGAACTTGCTCTGAAAAAAAATTAAGAGGGGATACACTGTTCATTAAGGTATTATTAACAATAATTTATATGAAAAGTTATTCTTTTTTCCAACCAAAGTGGATAAGTGCATAGTTATGAGCACTAGTAGAAGCAAGAACACCATGTTTACACTTAGTTACTGGTGTGAAATATCTTGTCCCCAGTCACGACTTCCATATCGGTATGCTATACAGGCCAGGAAGCATGGTGAAATTTATTTTAGGTTTACAATTTCCCCAACAAATATCATGCCACATCTCACTAATGCCTATCATTTGAGAGGTAATTTAAGTAATATAAGATCCCTCCCGCCTAATATATTCATTTATTCTATGATTCCTTATTATAACCAAACCCTTAGCTTCAATTTTTGATTTGAGAAAACAACCTTGGGTTTTCTCAGACTTTCTCTGACTATTTTTCCATCTTCTTTTCTATGACCCACCTATTGGATAATGTTTATATAAAATCCCTAAGTGCACTTATCTCTGTTTTATTTATTATTGAGAAACTATACACTGTGCACTGTGCTAATCTCTGATGATACTGTGTTCAAAATGAACACAATTTCTACTCTGCAGGAATAGGAATTTACAATCTATTGAGGAGAGAATGATTAGTAAACAGGCATTTCGACTCAGTGAGAATGCCCCGGCATGAGATCAGAAGTGACTGTCCTCCGAGGGGCATCTAACTCAGTTTTAGGAAGCTAATGACAGGCTTTTGGAAGAGGGGTCCATCAGCTGGGATATGAAGAATGTGCAGGAGTTAGACAAGGTGAGAGTTAAGGGTGGGGTGGGATGGGGAAAAGGTGTTTTAGGCAAAGGAGGGCAGCCTGGTGTTTTGAGTTGGGAGAAGGCATTTCTAACTGAGACTGATTCTTTAGGTTAACATTCCCATCGGAAACAGTAACTAAATCCACATATATAGTTACATAAAATGCATAGTGGACCCTCAAATGCCTTTCTCTTCATTCAAAATACTACAAAGCTTTTATTGCAGAACACATACTTAACCCCACTCCATATTCATCAATGTTTCATTGAGAATTTAGATGCTTTAAACATTCTAATAAATAGTTGTTTGTGTGCTAAGCTATATATATATATATATATATATTTTACATATATGGAAGCATGTCCAACCATCCATTTCTTCTTAAAGATTATGCATTTCATTTTACATCTCACCCTCAACATCTAGATGAGTGCTTTGGAAATAGTGCACATTTAGAAAATATGCTTACTGATAATGAGTAAAAACAAATATCCTACTTAGGACTGTGATTAGGAAAATATTGGCAATGATAACTCCTTTAGGATTCTAGTAGTAATTAGATATTATCTTACTAATGCAATGTTTTCAATTATAAGAGATAAAAATCGATATGTCATTGAAAATTAATACTCCTATACATATAGGAGTATATATGTCTCCCTCGGGTACCAATATACAGGCACGAATAATGAGTTTTTATATGGAATTACACGGTTTTTGTACTAATTGTCAATGACCAAGGCCCCTTAATGAATCAAGAAAATGCTATATAACTGACAATATATTTTTCTTTCTATTACAAATGTTTATTTTTTATCACTAAGTTTCTTTGAATTTTATCTGGCTAAAAAATAAATCTCAATATTTCCAAATAATTTTCCTTTTATTATTTAAAAAAAAATTCTGGTTCCAGTTAATGGAAACTAAACAAAAGTGTAGCGGATGAGGGAAAGTTTTCTGTCTCAAAATTTCATACTCAGAATGAAAACCAAAACTCCTACAGGAAGCTCAGGGATTTGAACCTCAAAGGCAAGTAGAATCAGGAATTTTAATGCTTCTAGGACACTCTTTCTTCATTTATTTTCTTTGATTCTTTATACATGCTATACACACTCTCTCTTTGCAGACCTGCACTTTCCACGTGGCCACTGACAGTCCCCAAGGTGTACATTTTACAGTTTTAGCCACCAGAAAGAGAGTACTTTTCTAGTCCCAAATACTCAAAAAATGGACTGTGATAGATCAGACTAGGGTCAAGTGTTTACCTCTGGACCAACGTTGGACATGGTAAGAGGTTACTACAATTGGATTAGCTTGATTCTGGGAGAAGGTATGGAGGGGTACCTAGTGTATCATTTGGGTGGGGGAATTCCCAGCTGAAGGTAAGCAAGCTGAGTAGCTAGTTATGAGCATAAATGCTAATTGAATTTATCTCCCACTTATAATAATAACAAATATTATCCATCTGTTTGTTGCCTAGTGAATTTCAACAAACGATTTCCATATTCCTCTTTTAATACATGGAGGAAATGTTCTATGTCGAATGTATACTCTCTCTCTCTCTCCCTCTCTCCCCCTCTCTCTCTCTCTCTCTCTCTCTCTCTCTCTCTCTCTCTCTCTATATATATATATATATATATATATATATACACATATCCAGGAAAAAAAAAGTTGAAAAACTGTCCTAGGTATCACTGGTGCTGTATAAGGATAACCATGCAAAAACAGGTTGATTAGTTTGCCTTTAAACTAGGAAAACCTGTCACAACAGATGTCATTCGTCATCTGTAGAAGGAAACTGAGAGACTCTCTAATAATTCAGCCTCCCATGCAGAAGCGTTGCTAAAATGAGAAAAAGCTTTGGTTAGGCCAACTGGAGAAATCTGGATTGATCAACATTTGTATTTTTCATTGTAAATGAATAAATTGTCATTTGACGTTTAACGAAGCATTCTCTATGAAAGTAATAAATGGGTATCCAGCTGTGTGGGACCCACGAACTCTTGGTGTGTTGACCAAAACAAATTGCTGATCCTGAAAGGGTGAGGACCAGGCCTGAGAATGTGGCAAGTTTACTGATGGAGAGAGAGTGTGTTGACGATTTCTGAGTGGTCAGTCTGTAGAATCTTTCAACTCCCTGTCTTAATGTACAGGGCCTTCAAAATGCAAAAGATGCATTTAATTTGTTTTGGTAGTCTTTCTATAAAAACAAACATTCAACAATTATTAAACACCCATTTATAGAGAAAACAGTGGAGCTTCCCCCACCCCCTTTTTATTTGTAATTGATTTCTAAGGGAAAACATTTTCATCACTTTTTAAGGAGGCCACAGTCTTCTTACCATTTAAGCATCAGACCCCTGATTATATTTCATTCTGGGCTTACTGTGCACAGTCTGTCGGCTGCAAACATATATTTCTGCCAAGTTAAGTTTGTATACGTGTCTGCTTTTCTATATAATGGAATGTTTATGCCACCGAAGGGTTTCAAATGGCATAACTTTGGAATAAAAACTTGCAGATCCCCAAAGTGACTCTAAACAGGATCAGGCAAAGCTTATACAGCCAAACAAATAATCTTAATCTCATTTTGTCTTTTTATTCCCCCCTTTTTTAAAAAAAAGCAATGATTCTTAGTAAAGTTACAGAAAGCAGTTCTGGCAGCAATTTCATTGCTATGTTACCAGTAATGAAAAAGGAAATAGGAATCAGTCACTGATCATTAAATCTTTTTATAATCCACTAAAACATCACAGTTGATTTCTCCAGCCCTATTAAGCTCTTGTATTTAGGTTAAGTTTCTGTTAATAACATGCATCTCTCAATCACAAAACAATTTAAAACTAGTACCCCAACACTAGACTAAATGTTAAAATAATGTTTAGCTTTCATATAAATAGTATGGTAGATTTTACCTTTAGTTATTTATTTCTTTGCATTGCACTGAATGCACTGGTGGAACTCTCCAAACAAAGTTATTTGTTTTCAAGTGAAAACAAATAAGTTACCTATATTCATTGAAGAGATAATATAATTTATTTTGTCTTATATCATTGAACTTAAATACACACTTATAAAGGCTATATAGTAACTGCCTACACACTATTGAAGTCTACAAGTTGCTGACACCATGCCCTCAAGTTCACTATTTTTCCACCTGGAATTCTCTCCCAGTCCTTCCCTGTCAATCAGTAGGTATCCTTTTTTCCCAAGGACCAGCTGAAACCACATGCTTGAGAAACCCACAGCGACTGAGACCATTCCTTTACCACATGTATACACTGTTTTCTAAGCAGCTCTTCCCCATGTCTCACGCTACTGCATGCTGTTTTGCAACAATCTCTGGTTGCTTCATATGTGTGCTATTTTTTTCCAAATAGGTTTTAAGTTTATTGTGTAAAGTTCTATATCTCCTACTTCTCCTTTATTCTGTGGATCACCTGTATATCCCACAGCAGTTTGGCAATTTCTTATTGTCATACATAGAAGTCATAACAGGTGAATCAAGTTAAAAAATTTTTTTTTAATTTTAAGCCAATTTATAACTTTTCCATGTCCCTAGCTAGGACAATCTGCATTCTATTCTTTCTCAATCATAGAAAGAAGAAGATATAAAGAATCATATTATATAGCCCTCTTTTTGAAACAAGACAGTATCATATGTAATATATAAATAAGTAATAAATCAAATAGGACCAATGGTTATTTTTTAATTCTAATCCTTGTTCTCCATCACAATAGAAAGATGTCAAAGGTTATGAATAAATGTTTATTAATTAGGTGAACAAAGTCAAGTAGGGTTAATTCTAAACCGTTGCTGAATTCAAAATGAATTGTTTTCAATGAATTGTTTTGAAATGTTTCCATTTCTGTTTGCATTATATTTGTGGAGTCCTTAAATTTTTGTTTAAAAAATAATGGATCTTACATTATATACACAAATGCTAAAATCCTACTCTTATGTTTCTACTAAATCATTGAGTTTATACACTTAAGTTATGTTAATGATTTGCTGAAATATAGGTGGTACAAAGTTGTTTCAATGTCTTGGTAAAAGGTACTACCAACAAGCAAGAAGATGCAAAGTGCATAGCTATCAAGGATTTCATCATAAAAATAAACTTGGGCAAACACATATGAGTCAGTCTTTCTGCACCACAAAGTATGTTTTTAAATGTTTATCCTTAGATGTACAGAAGTTGTATCACTAGAAGGAAAAATATTGAACCAGAAAACAAATCTGAATAGAACTGTTTTAACATAATCAGTTCAATATTTTCTGAGTTTGGTCTGCATGCTTGAGTTGGCCTCTACTGTAATGTACTCAAGATTTGAAGAGTTAAGTCCTCAGTATCTTACAAAGAGGTAGTATAGAAGAGTTTGGACTCTGCTGCTAGACTTTCTGGTCAAATCCTGGATTTACAACTATTTACTAGCTTATAACTTCAGAAATTTCCTTAACTTCTCTCAGTTTCAGATTTGTCATCAAAATAATATTTTGAGAACTAAATGTCTTAATACATTTAAAGTGCTTAAAAGAATGTCTGGGATATAGTAAGTATTCAATACATTTCTATTATTATTATTAAGTTTTCACAAAAATCTACTTTGCTCTTGTTCTTGTTTTTTAAACATCTTTATTGGAGTATAACTGCTTTACAATGGTGTGTTAGTTTCTGCTTTATAACAAAGTCAATCAGCTATACATATACATATATCCCCATATCTCTTCCCTCTTGCATCTCCCTCCCACCCTCCATATCCCACCCCTTTAGGTGGACACAAAGCACCGAATTGATCTCCCTGTGCTATGCAGCTGCTTCCCACTATCTATCTATTTTACATTTGGTAGTGTATATACGTCCATGCCACTCTCACTTCATCCCAGCTTACCCTTCCCCTTCCCTGTGTCCTCAAGTCCATTCTCTACATCTGCGTCTTTATTCCTGTCCTGCCCCTAGGTTCTTCAGAATCTTTTTTTTTTTTCTCAGATTCCATATATGTGAGTTAGCATACGGTATTTGTCTTTCTCTTTCTGACTTACTTCACTCTGTATGACAGACTCTAGGTCCATCCACCTCAGTACAAATAGCTCAATTTCGTTTCTTTTTATGGCTGAGTAATATTCCATTGTATATCTTCTTTATCCATTCATCTGTAGATGGACACTTACGTTGCTTGCATGTCCTGACTACTGTAAATAGTTTGCTCTTGTTCTGATACTCATTGTTACAGTGTATCTAATAAGGAAGACTACAAAAAGGTCAATTCAATTTTCAATAATTCAAGTACTGCAGGACCTAAATACCTTTTTTACTCAATAATGGCCTTCCTTGAAAAAGTATACTTAGTGGACTGTGCTTTTTGGCTATGAAATTCAAATTCAGAAACATGCTTCTCCCTGTGCCCCCCTTAAGGAGGTGACACAGTTAATGCTGAACTGACATAATACTCAAGCTGATAATGGCTAGACTGCTATATACAGGCCAAAAACGAAAAAGAAAAATATTTCTTTTGAGTTGGAATATACTGTTCTTTAGGCCCTTCCTTCACCTGTTTCTGATTTCTACCTGCTTGCATGGCAACCTTCCTCCCTGAATCTGGGGTTCGAGTCTTTCTCTTCCCCTCTCTCTCACACACTACATTTCCTGGTCTTTTGAGGTCCAAGGACAAGTAGTAAAATCACAGATTTTCATACATTAATGCAGAGAACACATATATACATTCTTTTTTTATATTTTTTTCCATTATGATTTATCCCAGAATATTGAATATAGTTCCCTGTGCTATACTTAAATAAAAAATAGATTAAAAAAAAAAAACAGAGAACACTAATCTTCCTAAACTTAATAAAATGATCAGATATCTTCAGTGTGGGGAATTTCATGGTTTATTTACAATATACTGGTCATGTTAAAAAGTTAAAATCTAACTGTAAAGCTGTATTATATTCAGAACAAAAAATTTCCAGATTTCTATATTCCTTTGCAACTATTTGATAGAGGCTTTTCTAGAGAATACTTGGTTACTTTGACACTTTGGGAAGTTTTTACTTTTTAATGTAAAAAAATAAAAGCTAAATATGTGACTATTAATTTTGGATTCCATGGGACTTAAATTACCCTTGTTATTTCTGTTCCCGATTAATGAAATAGCAAGAACTCCAAAAGTGGACTTCAGTAAAAACAACCGGCATTGGAGAAAAGAAAGACAGGAAAGGTGCTTCCCGGGTGGTGCAGTGGTTGAGAATCTGCCTACCAATGCAGGGGACACGGGTACAATCCCTGGTCCGGGAAGATCCCACATGCCGTGGAGCAACTAAACCTGTGTGCCACAAATACTGAGCCTGTGCTCTAGAGCCCGTGAGCCACAACTACTGAGCCTGCATGCTGCAGTTACTGAAGCCCATGCGCCTAGAGCCCGTTCTCCACAACAAGAGAAGCCACCACAGTAAGAAGGTGCACACCGCAATGAAGAGTAGCCCCCGTTCGCCACAACTAGAGAAAGCCCGCGTGCAGCAATGAAGACCCAACACAGCAAAAAATAAACAAATTAATTAAAAGAAAAAAAAAAAAAGAAAGCCAGGAAAAGAAAATGCATTTAACGAAATCTATAACAGTGCAACTCAAGTCACAGTCATTGTGCTCTAGATCTCATTACAGGGACTAAGGCATTTTCTCAGAAAATTTACTTTCCAGACTATTAAAATATAGTATGCAAACTGCCCCATTGTAAATGGAATCTAGTGATAACTATGTGCTTCTGGATTTAATTACACATGACCTGGACAATGATACACCTGGAACCAGTGAGGCATGGGCACCTGCTCTTCTTGTATGCTTATGATTCATCTCACTCATTTAATCCATAAGCACCTTGGGAAAATACGATTTCCTTTCTTCAAGCTACTTAGTATTATACAGCTCCCCTTTGTTTCTTTTTCCTACGTATCTTTCTTTTTGTTACAATTTCTTTGATTCTAAGTAACTTTTCATTATTATACAGCCTACGAAGCACCAAATGAAGTATTAAAACAGAAAACTAGAAAAGATCCATATTGTGCTTACCAACCTAAGTTCCCGCCAGAAGCCAACTCCAGGTGAAATTAATGATTACCCCTCCGCGCCATTTTGAGAGGGCAGGAGAATGACTGAGAGCTGGGGAGGTTCTAGGTGGGGAGGAGTAGAGAGATTGCATTCAAGTTGCATTATTATGTGAGCGTTTCTAGTAAACTGCCTCAATTAAACTAGAACAGGACCTGTATCTTCAAGCATCCAGCAGTTTGTTGCGATTTGTTTTCTCATTCTAAATGAATATTCACTTTTTCCCCTAAGTTTGTAAGCACAATTTTGGACTCTTTTGTTATTTAAGAAGGCGAGGGTCCCTTTCTCAGAAATTGAATATGCATCAGGTCCCACAACACCTGGATCTGTCCCTTTGTCCCATATTGACTGATATTTCTGTGATCATTCACCTTCCAGCAGTGGTCTTCTTTGGTATTCGAATGAAAATCTTATTTGTACTAATAGCAAAAACAAATATAAATTTTTAATTTTAAAGTTTTCAATGCATTTCAAAATATATTATGTGATGGGTCCTCACAATAAAATGTAATAAAGAAAATACTGATGTCACTTTCTACTACAAATGAAAGAACCTAAATTCACACATAATAATTAATTCATATAGACATCTTTTATTGAGCTCAAGCTGAGAAGAGTTAAAGAGGTGGGCTAGTGCTATTTTAACATGATCTTCCGTTTCTAAAATATGCATTATTTATTCTGAGAGAAACGGGGTGAGAATTAATTTGGAAGGAAACGAGGTCCTGCATCATATTTACCAGTATTTTATTTACCCACCCTATACTAAATGCATGCCAAAAGAATACTAAATGACTAAATAACAAGAGAATTGAAAAGAACATTAAACATATCAGGCTTGTGAACACTAAATATATCCGGCTAGCTTTGAATTTTTTAAAATGTAGCCAGGATTTAATTGTTCAGGCTTGGGTTTTTTGTTTTGTTTTATTTTCAATTTTAACTAAATGACAATCATTTGTGTGTATGCTATCTTTCCCTATTATTTCAGTTTAAATGATTAAAAAACCTTTTTACAGGATGATTGCTTTTATTTTTAAAATAAGCTGCATAGCTGCAGAGTCCCATAGAAAAATAGCAGCAATACCACACAAGGTGGTTAAACAGCTTATGAATTAAACTCCATATAAGCAAATTTCTTTGTAAGTAATTTATATTGTATGGTAAACTTGTATCCAACTAGAACAGCAAATTAAAACATTAATCACATCTGTAAAATTTAGGGCCTTGTGCATACAGAAAAAAATTATTACGGAAATACATTTTCTTGTATTGCTGAAATAAATATTCCACATATGGAAGCCAGTCTAATCCTTCTCATTATAGGGTGGATGAAGATGAACATTAAGCCCATATAACATTTCTTCCTGAATTAGTCGATAGCTCATTTTAGTAGGTAGCACATATTTCCAAACCTGAAATGCCCACGTTCAGTCAGATTTGCAATCCCCTTTTCCTGCGCTGCTCAGGCTTTCCATCACTGTTAGGTAACCACTGTGATTATTCCATATCACATACTGATGAGATGGCAAAACAGTTACAAGCTTTCTTCCCTGCATTAAGCAGGTTGTAAGCCATGGAAAACGAACTTGCCCTGAAATTATCAAGCATTCCAGTACTCTGTAGCTGCACCCGTGCAGGCAGCCTGCCAAAAGACATCCAGGACACCAGCCCCTATTCTCAAGCACATTTTAATCCAGCTGTTCCTCACAAAACATCCAGCATGCTTTGATTTACTGCTCTACTTAATTAGAATGTAGAGTATGAGGGACCATCTTATGCACGAGATAAGCATCCTGAATGATAGTTTAAACTTTATAGAATGTGGTGGGGTTTTTGTTTGTTTGTGTGTTTTTTGTTCTCATAACCAGATAGTGAAATGTGTGTGCTGCATTTCTGGCATTAGCCAACTGAAACTAAATATAAAGGGTGACTATATGCAAAGAAAGCAAAACAGACATATTTCCAATCAGCATTCTATGTGCAATCAAGGCAGTGTCCACTTCAAGATGTCAATACTGAATGAAAAATACCACTAAGGGTACTCTGTTGAGCCTAAGTTCAGGAAAGAAAAAAATAAAATGTTTTAAAATTCTGGGCTGCACATTAGAATGTTAGGGATTTGAATGGGATTCTGAGGAAGTTTTACAATAAGAAAGTAACTGTGCTACTATTAGGTCTTTCCTCCGAGGATACAGCTTTACTGAGAGACTAGTCCAGAAAGCTTCAAGCAAGCTCCTACCTGCTCTTACATCGGAATAGAGGAGGGTTTTCTAATATGTAAAATAAATTTCAAAACCTAGATTTAATTCTGCAGATGATAATTTTAAGGATTAGCCCTCGAATCCCTCACATCCCTTGCAGATGGAAAAGTGAGGATAAACATTGTAAAATACTAAAAACTTTGGTAATACTGGGTGTTTTGGGCTCTATGATAAATTAACACCATTATTTCACAAAATTATGTTAAACTTTTGTTTGTTATTCTGTACCTAGTTACTGAGAAGAGATATTATTTCCTTAAAAGATCCAATATTATTGCTCCCCCAGAGGAGATAATACATTACATAGAACCTATACTTTAGAGACACATATTACATAACCATGACTGAAGTAATCAATTGAATTTAAGGTGTTGTTGAATCCACAGAAAAGAAAACATTAGATTTTTCAGTGAGTTTCTAATCCATACGCTTACTCTAATTTTCATATCTGTTTTTTCTAATGTAAACCATACCAAGAGCTATAAGGGAAAAAAAAAAAAGAAAGGAAAAGAAAGAAAGAAAGAAAGATATTTTTTATATTTTCTCAGTAAGAGATACCATATTTTATAACATATATTTGGGGTTTAAAATATTATAAAGTTGCTTTTTGTAATATAAAAATTAAATAGTGTACAGAATATAGCTAATTAACGTTGTATACTAACATGACATTAAATACATTATTTATTTTTCATGGACATATTTCATGACCAAGATAGGAACATTATCTTTTATTTTATTTTTATTATTATTTTTTTTTGCGGTACGCGGGCCTCTCACCGCTGTGGCCTCTCCCGTTGCGGAGCACAGGCTCCGGAAGCACAGGCTCAGTGGCCATGGCTCACGGGCCCAGCCGCTCCACGGCATATGGGATCTTCCCGGCCCGGGGCACGAACCCGCGTCCCCTGCATCGGCAGGCGGACTCCCAACCACTGCGCCACCAGGGAAGTCCGGAACATTATCTTTTAAATAGCAACAATGTTGATGGCCATTTTCAGCAGAAGATACACACTCACTGCAGCTTATATTTTAGCACTTTATATTTATACATTTATAGAAAGTGGCATAAAATGTTTTTCTTCCAAATGTCCATTTCAATTTTTTTAATGGTTAATTTAGATTTCATGCTACTCTTTGGACAGTTATATAAAAAGTTTCACTGAGTTGTATATATGTGACACCAAAACCCTTAGTTTTGTAGAAAAATATTCAGCCAAATCTTGAGTTGATACTACTTAAGATGAAACACCTTTCAGATTTTTTTTCTCGCAAGTGATTGTTTCAGCACCAGGTATTCATTACCTGTATTCCTATTCCAAAACCTACTCCTATCATTCCTGGAATTCCTAATCAATAAATGTTAACACATAGGTTTCCTAATATATACTGTGTAATTAAAACTTTTTGCTTATTAAGCAATAAGCATAGCGAGCGACGCTGCTCCATAAATGAAAGCATATAAGCAGAGATGAAAAATAAGAACAAGGAGGGGGAGGAAGAGGAAGAAGAGAATGAGGAGGAGAAGGAAAGAATTTAGGAACTGCAGAAATTTGCTTCAAACCAGGGCAGTGGTTACTGAAGTAGGATCCACAGAACAGTAGCTCTGTAAAATGCTTAATGACAACAAAACATAGGTCGTGAGGTAAAACACTCTGGATAACACTGCACATTATAACCTCCCTTGATATTTCACATGTATTAATATTCCAATACACATTAAAGGCTCAGCCAACTTCCCCAGTAGAGAAACAAGTTTAATTTTGTTAAATACTGCAGTAGGTACAGAAATGCATCACCCAGCTCCCCTTACAAGGAAATATGTGCTCCCAGCTGCAGGGAGTATGTACAGCCGACAGCCCCAGCCTTCAGCTGTGGGGCAACACCCTTCTGTTGTTTGGACCAGGAGTCCTGCCATGCTGAATCAATGCAGCACACTCTGACAAGCAATCCATGCTGGTCAGCATCCCTCCAGGTGTGCTGTTGTTTCATCCCAGCAGGCATCGCTGCATCCCATTCCACTTCCTCCTCTGTCCTGTCAGTCTTGCTTCCTCCCTTTCTTTGCACAGGTGTTGATCTCCCAAATTCTGTCTCAGAGTCTGAATCTATCCAACCTGAAACAACTATGTTCCTAATCTAACAACTTAGTTTGACCACAAGATGCATTCCCTAGCACTTGCTTTGGGGAAAGCTGAAATAAAGGTTTGGAGGCAAAAAGTTCCTTTACCAAGATTAATGCACAGGTTGTGCTAAATCTATTCTGAAAAAATTGACTCTTTAACTCTGCATCTCTGAGTTGTCCAGTAGAGAAATCAATGGACTTTTCTCTCCTTGACCTCATAACCTTTATACTTTTACTGCAAGCATCATCTAAATTTTTTTCTCTTGAATTAGAGATGTAATTTTGTGGCAAAGTCCTTTATATTTCAGTTTTAAATGTGCTTTAAATTTTAATTCTAAAAAGTATAACATCCAGGGCTTCTCTGGTGGCGCAGTGGTTGAGAGTCTGCCTGCTGATGAAGGGGACATGGGTTCGAGCCCTGGTCTGGGAAGATCCACATGCCGCGGAGCGGCTAGGCCCGTGGGCCACAACTGCTGAGCCTGCGCGTCTGGAGCCTGTGCTCCACAACAAGAGAGGCCGCGATAGTGAGAGGCCCGTGCACCGCAATGAAGAGTGGCCCCCACTTGCCACAACTAGAGAAAGCCCTCGCACAGAAACGAAGACCCAACACAGCAAAAAAAAAAACAACAAAAACTCCTACCCTCAACATAAAGAAAAAAAAAAAAAAAAGTATAACATCCAAATAGTCACTTTTTCCCTGACAAAGTATTGTCATCAAATGTGGAACATTTGACCTAAAGTTGGAACATTTTAATAGATGTAAAAAGAGTCCAAAAGATAAATATTTACCAGAACAAATTAAAATTCTTACATTCTGCTTTTATATATGAACCTTAATAAAGAAAAGAAATTATTCATCTTTTCTTGTTCTGAATTTTAGATAGGCCATGTTACGACAAGATGAAGACAAGCTGTAAACACACTAAGTATATATTTAGTGGTATTTAAGATATGGTTACACTTAAGGTTTGAAATAAGGTTAATTTTAATGATAATTATTTTATGTATATGTTTTGAATTTTTCAGTTCTGAGGTTTATTTGGGGTTATGTATGAGATGATTTTTTCAAATGTCTAGTGAACAATTTCCCTAATCTATTTTGCCAAATACAATGAGCACTGTTACCATTGCTAGGTAATAACAGACATGTTCTATCTCCAAGTTGTATAGACATGTTCTATCTCCAAATGTATACACATTTATTAAGCATGAACATATTATACAGAACATATATTTAGAGCTTTCAGCCAAAAGTAAACAAAGAAATGAAAAAAATGAACCAGAATGACTACAAAACAACAACAACAAAACAAACAAAAAACCATGAGATTCAACCATCGTACCAGAGTAGAGACGGTGGGTGTGGTGACAATGGCCATTTCTCTAATATCAGTAGAACTTCAATTTCCTTTCATTTTTGGAGAAAGGGTGGAGTCTCAACACTTTGAACACATTTTGTCATGAGGGCAAAAAGGGATGTTAAATGGATTTCCTCAGGCTTACATCATACAGTCTATGCTGCTAGGTGTACCAGTCATACAGTTGCAAGTAAGCTAATGAAGAAATTAAATCACTTTCCTTTTTTTGTCTCTTTCTTAAAGAGGTTGCATTTTGTGCTGACAGTGCATAGCTGATAAAATAGCAATTTTTGAAAAGCTTGCTCATTTAGCTACTCTCAGAACCCCTGCTGACATCACTGACATTTTCTCCAAATATGCAAATACTGAAAGTCACTTTCTAAGATGCATGCATATATTTCCAAAAATGTTATTATTTTATGATCAACTAGGCATAAATGCAGAGGCAGACTAGTTTACTGGCTTTGTAATGCCACATTCATGAAATGACTTTTTTTAAAAATGAAGTTTCATAGGAATCTGTCACAGCCTCGTAGATCTTTAAAGGTGAGTTATTCCTTTTATATAGAGTGGGGGTTATTTTAAGGCCTTCCCATTATATAAACATAAAAATAGGAGTAAAAGCCCATAAGCTCAGCAAACTCAAAACTGGGTGACAATGGCAATATTATCATTAAACTCAACACACAACTTTTAAAATATAATGCACATGCAGTGGGCACGAATACTATCTTATTTAAATGTCTGTATTAAGCACAACCACTCTCTGCTAGAAATGGGGAAAAAACAAACAAGTCATATTCATCAAAGTAATTGTGTAGGTACTTTCAGTACCAAAATGCCTAGAATGAAGGATTGAACTGCTAACGGCAGCAGTGACAGCCATGAATCATGGTAGGCTACTCCGGGGCCTTTACCACCATAAAACAAAAGATGTAGATGAAAAATGCTGCAATTAAGTGATTTGATTTCTGCCCCCTTTTTCCAACTGCATTCGTGCATGGCTGCACAGCAAAGATTGATGGGAAAAATTACTCTACGTGATCTCTGACAGAGCCTTGGAACAATTCTATAAGGGAGAAACATACAAATCAAACCAGCTTTCTTGTATTCAAACAAAATAATACATATAAAGCAAATACTTTAGCCTATATCCAAAGCACCAAAATTTGCATGCACACATAAATTGTTGAGAAATGCTCTGCTATCAAAACCAAACTCATGGATTTTCCAGCTAGTTGGGTTATACTGATATTTGTTTAAATAAATGTTCAATCAGTACTGCTGAGTGGCATCCTCAATATGTCTGTGCACCGAGAACAAATTACAGATACAAATTTGTGGAGGTAAAACATTCTTATCTTTTATATCAATAAATTATTAATGAAAATACATACAAAATAAAATAATAGAAAATCTCACTGACTGTTCAACTCCCCTGTCATTATAGTCATTTAGAAGGGCATTTTTAGCAGGTATTCACAACTCAGTTGGGGTCCGACATACAAAATAATCAGACTTGAACGCCAGGGAGTATTTTACTGTGGTTGGTATGTACATTTAAAAGATGCGAAATTTGCAACATCCACTGAATAAAATAAACAATACTGCTCATATGAAGAAAGGTATTTCTTATCAGAGGCTAAAGTGAAATTACGTGGGTTTCATTTCCTGAGGAGAGACGGTCACTCAACCACAGTTTACTGTAAGAAATGTACAATTAATTTAATTTGAATTTATACAATAGAATTGCCCCCTCCATCAAAAGGGAAAAACATGTGTATACTTGACTTTGTCATGTGTACCGAGGCTATATTTAATCGCTGCTAGTATAGTGATGTTGAATTGGGTAAATTCTTACATTCTATCTGTAGACCTTTACATATCTGTCTTTCAAGTATTGTGGTATTTTAAATAATGAGTTAAGAGGTAGATTTTGCAAGACAGTAAATATTTTCACTTCTTCTGTTGATTTCTGCCTCGTCAGGACTCTAAAAATATGTTGTACTGAAACTAGTATTTTACTATGGCTTTTCAGGGAGTTACCTTAAAAAAATGTGTAGCCACTGCTTATGTGCTTAATTGTTGTGGTTCTTTCATCGTCTATCAAGATAGGAAACCCCAGGGTCCCAGGGCCAGAACTCATTAGTGGATTTTCTGACTTTAATAATGAGGAAATCTGTGACATACCAGCATGGTTTGATAAAATATCACACACTCGGAAATCAGGAGACCTGCATTCACCACTAATTAATATTAGGTCGAACTATATGAAATTACTATTTTTGTAGGTCAAAAACAGCTGGCTATCACAATTATCAATACAAGTGGTTCAACCTATATTACTTTGGTAGAGGGTAAGCACGCAGCTTCAATTTCCTCACGTGTAAGCAGGCAAAGTGACCATTTCGTATTCTTACAAGTAAGTATTTACTTAATATACGTTATTCAAATTTTATATTTTTATCTTCATCTGATTGGTAAATAAATCTTATACTTTACCAATGATCACTAAATGTCAACAATTATTATGAATTCACTAAGTATCTTAAGATGTAATTAAGATATACATTATCTTCAGTATGTATTTTGTAAGTAATCAAGGTAAATCTAACTCTATAATAAATTCATTCAGTGAAATTTCTTCAAGAATTCATTTAGTCCTTCCATTTATAAATGGGTTTTTAGTGTATTTATTGGGACACATGAAAGCCTTTTCATTTAATTTTTAATAGGCCATCCCTTTCTTGTATAAAAACAAGAAGTATAAGTAGAAAAATCATGCCTGAAGACGAAATGGAAATTTAAATATAATCATGATAAATGTGCTGTAACTGAGCTAAAACTTTGGCTCTGAGCTTCCTGGAAGACTGAGTAAAGAGGGAAATAATGTTGATGTCTTTTTATATGTTTTATCTTTTATGTTTAGATTCTTAAGGTCAGGAGGCATACCCTCTAATTCATTTGGATATTCTAAAGTAATCACCCCTCATTTTTCTCCTCCTCCTTCTATTCACCATTTTTCTTCTACAATGAGACTCTTGGAAGCAACTAAATAGATCAGTATAGAAAGCTATATTCTATAGAGAATTCTCATTATTACATTACTTAATATTTTACATTTTGGGACATAGTGGTATATGTGAAAATGCTTGCAATATAACCATGTATTGAAGATAGGGTCATTTTAACCTTTAAATACTCAGCCTCCGGTTAGCAATACATTTAAGTTATTTTGTAGAAATAACAAAACCGTAGTGCTATCCTAAGAATTTTAGACTATATCCATAATGTAAATGATAGTATCTACTAAAGCTAAAAAACGTAATATATAAAAATACCAATTTTATACTATTTTTATGTTTTTCAATAAGGTATAACTGACACACAAACATACAATATGTTTTAAGTGTATAATCTGAAAAAATTTTGGCATAAACACACAGGCATGAAACTATCACCACAATCAAAATAATGAACACATCCATCAGACCCAAGTCTCATCAAGCTCTTTTGCAACCTCTCCCACCTGCCTCCCTGTTCCTCTTACTGATGTGTCTTCCTGTGTTTGCATTTCTATAACTTTTATACAAATGGAGTCATGTAGTATGTCTTCCTTTTTGTCTGGCTTCTTTCATTCAGTATAATTATTCTGACATTCTTCCATGCTGTTGTGTTTATCGACAGTTCACTCTTTGTCAGTCTGAGTAGTGTTCCATTGTATGGATTCACCACTTTTTAAAAAAATCTGTTTACCTGTTGATGGGCATTTGGGTGGTTTCTAGTTTGGGCTATTACAAATAAAGCTGTTATGACCATTTGTATTTTCTCTTGATACTGTTACGAGAATGAAAAGTCACAGACTGGGAGAAAATATTTGCTAAGTATATATCTTCTAATGAACATGTATTCAGAATATATAAAGAAATCTCAAAACTCAATGATAAGAAATCAAACTACCCATTAAAAATGGGTAAAAGATTTGAATGGGCACTTAACCAAAGAAGTTATACAGATGGCAAATAAGCACAAATGAAGGTGCTAAAAATCATTAGTCATTAGGAAAATGTAGACTTAAATCACAATAAGATATCACCTACTGGAATGGATAAAATTAAAATGAATGGCCACACCAAGGGTTGGCAAGAATGTGGAAGAATTATCAAATTCCATACAATGCTGGTAGGAATGTAAAATGTTACAACCTCTTTGGAAAACAGCTTGACAGTTTCTTAAAAAGTTAAAGATATACCTATCACATGATTCAGAAATTAACTGTGAAAACTGACTTTATTAAAAGACTATCATTAGCAAGCTTGAGGCTAAGAAAGAATAATGCTTTTGGCTTGGCATACTTTGTTAATGTTTACCTCCGTAACTTTTTAACAATACAGACCTTATATACCATCTATATGTCATTGATTTCCAACTTTATGGCTTCTCCATCGTACTCCAATGTACATACAATGCTTACTTGATTAGCCCCTCAAAAGTAGTTTTCTTCTAGGTTTCCCATCTCAGGAAATAGTACTACGTACCTAGTTGCTTGACCCAAAATTCTAGGAATCATACTTGATGCCCTCCCCTCCCTCACTACTCCCCTCATTGTTCCCCATACCCAATCCATCAACAAGATCTGTTGTATTTACCTCCAAAATGTGTCCAGAATCTGTCCAGTTATCTCCATTTCTGTTTAATACTTCCCTAGTGCAAACTTCCATTATCTCATTATATTGCTGTAATAAATTTCTAAGAGCTCTCTTTATATTTGCTCAAATTCCTAATTTCTACAGTCTATCCTTCCTACAGCAGCCAGAAAACTCTTTTTAAAACCTAAATTAGATAATATCACTCCCCTTCTTAAACCCTTAAATAGCTTTCCTTTGCAATTTCAATAAATCCAAACTCTTCACAAAAACCTAGGTCATGAAATTTTGGGCTCTTGCATATGAAACTCAACTCTCTCACTACTCCAGACACAACTGGCTTTCTTTCTGCTCTTGGAACACTAAGCTCATTCTCACATTTGGGCAGTTACACCAGACCTAGTGCCCCCAGATCTTTCTTATACCTGGTTCTTTTTTGCTATTCAGTCATCAGCTCAAATATCTTCTCTCCAGTGAAGTTTCCCTGACTACCAAAACAAAATTAGCACCCCTCCATCACCCCTTATACTATTTTCTCATTCAATCACCATGCTATCATATTATTTTATTTTATTGTATATTGTCTGTCTTGCTTCCTCTGGGACATTGTCAATATTGTCAAAATATTGAAATCTTGTCAATATTGTTTATCCAGTGCTTAGGAAGTATGGGGGACAGTCAATTAATATTTAATGAAGAATTCTTTTTTGGAAGATACATTTGCATGGAAATTAAAGGTAATTTTACCTCCCAAATATCACTTTTTATGTGTTTATTTTTTATATTTATTTGCTTTACTTATGAGAAAAAATATAAAAGCTGAGATTAAAAAGAAGAAAAATAGAAACACACTAAATTTGAATGCAAAATTCTGCCATAGAGTAACAGGTCTTATACTTTTCATTTTAAGTAACTGGAAGGTTAGGGAACTGTCACTTGACATGGCAGTCATTCTGGGGAAGACCTAAAGCATTAAGCAGGCACTCATACTACAGTCTTCTGTCTCAATTAATCAAGTTTATAGCAGCCACATGTAGCACCACCAGATGCTGGAATTTTTAGTACCTAGAAAATCTTGACTTTTTACCAGACACCCACTAACTGGGGGGTGGGAAGTGGAGGAAGCATAGCAAGTTACACTATTTCTTTGTTTTCCACAAGGGGTTAAATAACAGGTATTTGGTCAGCTTCTACAGCCCCAGGAACAAATATTTCCTTTGATTAGTCCTAGGAGCTTTGGATGTCATAGGACCTGATTCAAAGGAGAAAAATGACAGAACCCTACAAAAAATAACTTTTCTTTTCCATGGGTGATAATTCTTAATGGTGACACTATCCTTGAAAGTCATCCTTTCCTTCCAAAATGGCAGTTAATGTGGCATTCAGAAGAAAAGAAAATGACCCTTTCATGCAGAAGATATGAAAAAATGGAACCAGCAAAGTCAATGAATCTAAGTGACTTGCTGGCCATGGAAGTGAAAAAGCATCCTTAATGTATAGCCAGCCACAGAGCACACAGCTGGAGTGAAGAGGAGGGAAACATAAAGCAGGGACATGCAATGGCCACAGGAAAAGTAAGAGAGCCCAGGACAGTGGCCTCAATGAGAGGAAGTGGTGAGAGAATAATGGAGAAGAGTCCATTTAGTGTGCCATTTCCAGAGACAAATTGTGTAGGGAAAAGTGGAAGAAGGTAAAAGGGCTAGCAGTGAAAGCAGCAAAGACCTTGAACTGATAAAAATGGAACATTGAAAAAAGGCAATCTATAGATTTCACCCTACCTCATGTGGGAAAATGGGCCAGAAGAGGCCTATTGAGAAAACCAAGCATAATTCATGTTATAAAGAGAGTTTAAAAGGGGAAATTAGCATCTGTACCACCCACACTCAGTTATGTTTAGCTTAATTGATTCATAAGTATGGCCATTAGTTTATACATGATGTAAGATTTGCTTATCTATTATATAAACTCATTTTTAATTTAAGCTTAAATTTATAAATCTTATCAGATAATTGGCTATTTCCAATATAGCAGAGCTTTGAATACCAATCAAATGCCATGAAGAAAGGACAGAATATTCTTGATTTGATTTGCTATAACCCAACTTCCCTAACAGAGTAGATAGAGAGGAGGAAAATAATTGGAATATTGAAAAGGCATGAGTATAAATGAATAAAATGAAAAATACAAATTACAAATGAAGGAGAAAATGTTTCTTTTCTTTAGCATGGGACCAATAGGGAATATCTTACAGGAAGTATCAGTAGGAGCAGAAGAAAGTGGATAGGTTTTTCTTTGGAGCAGAAAGTAACCTAGACTCTCTGGGAGATTGAGAAATGTTTCTTTTCTCCTGGGTTTCTATTTCTCTAACTACATCAATCTATCCACCTACATCTATCTATCTAAAAAAAAAAAGTCTAATTCTTTCAGAAATCAGATAGCTACAAAAACCAAGGGGGTAATACAGAATTTACCTAGAGTTGGAGAATATGAATATGATTTGGGAAATTAAGTCAAACAAGAGCAAAAGATTATCTTAATTTCAACGACTGTCTACTAAAAGTTACAAATTGCCTCAATTCATTTTCTTTTTTATGTAGTAAACTCACACCAACTTACAGTCAATGAAGTAAAAACATATTCAGTATTCACTCAACAAACATTTACTGAACCTTCTCTTTAAGAGGATATGCTTGGCCCTATGTTCAGGACCATCATTCCCTTGGAGAGGAAGAAAAGAATTTTGATTCCATTCCATATCCCATAAACTAAAATGTAGCATTTAAATTCCCAGTGTGGATATGAAGCCCCCAAAACAAAATTATACTTTTGATCACAGATTATCCCTCAAAACTGTTCAGGCTTTACTTGTTTATTTTTGGTTTTGTTTTGTTTTGTTTTGTTTTGTTTTGTGGTACACGGGCCTCTCACTGTTGTGGCCTCTCCCATTGTGGAGCACGGGCTCCGGACGCACAGGCTCAGCGGCCATGGCTCACGGACCCAGCCGCTCCGTGGCATGTGGGATCTTCCCGGACCGGGGCACGAACCCGAGTCCCCTGCATCAGCAGGCGGACTCTCAACTACTGAGCCACCAGGGAAGCCCCAGGCTTTACTTTTTAATGCATTCTAGTATATAAAATTTAAGGTCTTTAGTAACTTCAAATAGATTTAAGGAAAAAATGTTATTCAATTAGTTTCTTTTAGTATATTTGATCCATGACATTCAGAATACTAATTAATGAGTTTTTAAAATGTAAGGACTCAGGGATTTAATAATGTGAAACTTCTTTTACTGAAAAATTAAACTATGGCTATATTCACTATAATTTGATAGTTCATATGATGTAATTACTATTTTTAAGTTCACATGTCTTAAAATCTGATGTAAATGGCTTCACGGAAATAATACTTTAGCTTGTAAATTCATTACTTTAAAATTTACTATACATCAGGAGTTAAGCTGAAGATCAGCCAAAATCCACAGTTTTTCCAGTCATATAATCTAAATATATAATAAAATGTATAATGTCATTTTATCTCAAACATTTTACATTTAGTGGTTGTAAGTTATATATTAACCAATCTTGTATGAGTAAATGCATAGTGTTAAAACGTGACTTTTTAAAACTAAACATATTTAAGAGAGTATGTAACATTAAGAGGATCAGTCTTTAAGATTTTTAGAGTAGGGATAAATATAAATGAAACTTAAGAGCTTAATTTTTACAACTTCTCAAATATACTGAATTAAACAAATTTCCTTTATTTAAAAAAATTGTTTATTCTTTTTATCATCACTTCTATAGTACATTTACATATCACCTACGTATTTCCTGGAAAAAGTCAAAAGTTTACAATTATTTTTAACAAAAATAATTAACTTTCTTGAAAACTATTTCCCTTCTAAAAATATAGATACACAATTTGTACAACTGAAGTTATGAGTGATAGATTAGCATTATTATTAAAGAATTATATACATCTTGGACAAGAAATATTAACAACATTAATAGTTACCATTTATTATGTGCCTACTAAGTCCCAGACGTTATCCCAGGCCCTTTGCATATATCATTAATACTCACAACAGCCCTGCAAGGTATAGTTTCTTTTTTCATTTTTACAGCTGGTACAACTGTGCTTCAGTCCAGGTAAGCACTTGAATGAGGCCAAACAAGTGGAAGAGCTGGAATTCAACCTCAAATCTCTGTCACTTCTGTCTGGGAGCTTTGACTGTATTCATCTATGATAAATTACATGCAGATATGCTTCCTAATTTTTCAAAATTCACTATCAATTAAAATGTATTCCAAAAGAACATCTGACAACAAACCAGCCACAGGCTTCATTAAAGTACTGAGACCTTTGGGGACCATGCTGCTAATATTAACAATGCCCAAAGTTTGAATTTGAAAACTTCACTGTTTGTAGTATAATCATGTTAGTTGAGACAGAAGTGATTCCAATTTCATTTTCAAACACGTGTTTTAGAGTACTTTTGAAAAACAAGGGGTAGCTGTACTGGGTAACTACTGTGTGATACCCACTCCAGTAGAAAGTTATACTTACACTTCATAATACAAATATACACATTTATTGAATGCTAACTGTGGGGCTTACTGTGGCTAAGTGCTTCAAATGCATTATTTAACTTTTATAACAACCTGTGAGAAATACTGTTATCATGATTTTACAGGTAAATAAACTGAAGCACATAGGCATTAATTAGTTTACCCATAGCCAAGTAGCTAATGAGTAGAAAGGCTAAGTTTAGATTCCAAATTTGCCCATCTCCAAAGTCCAACACTCACCACTAAGCTATCCTGCTCTACATACAGTGGCCTTTAGAAGTGGACATCATTCAAGTTTCTACACACGGTCTAGGGTATGGACCTGTGATCATACCTAGCTGTGGGCTGAGCCTACAGTATGAAAGGCAGTGGCTGCAGCTGTGTTTTGGCTTCTTGCCACACTTCAACTCAGGGAAAATTCATTTCTTCACTTCAAAAGTGAACTGTATTAGGTAATCTCTAAGATCCACTAAAGCAATAAGAGTATTAAGATCCTACTAATACATTTTATTTATGTCACTGAACATTGTAGCTAAAAGTATAACCGAGGTTTTGTTATTGTTTTGCTATTACTTCTGTCCCTCCCCATAGGCACTGTAGAGGTTTTAAGCATGAACAGACTGGAGACGCAGAGAGCTGGATCTTAACTCCTACCCTGTTCTACTAAGGCATGCGTGACCTTGGGGAAGCAGCCCAGCCTGTCTGTGCTTCTGTTTGTTAATCTGTAACAGGAAGAAAATACCAGTACCTATCCCAAAGGATTGTGTGAGAAAAAAAATATATAAAAGTGCTTGGCACAGAGTAAACTCAATAAAAGTTAACTATTATTATTTGGAATTATTATTATGTTATGAGACTGAAAGGTTATATTATACAATTTATGTTTAATTGCTAAAAAATTCACAAAAAAGTAATTAGGGCAACATATTCACTGCTAGTACACTCTGGATGAATTTTAAAATTATATTTATATATGTATATATGTGCATGTGTATTACACACGTGTGTCTATGTATATGTGTGTATGTACACATGTAACACATATACACATTCCCCTAGCATTAAACATCGACTTAAACATTCAGTTTTTACTTGCATTTTGGTCTCTTTTTTCTCCAGTATTTTTAGATGGTATGGCTGACAAGATCAGCATCAGACTTAGATAGAATGATAATATGCAAAAGCACACAGAATTCTCACATGTATAAATGCTGTCTAGTTATTTTAAGATGTTTCGTGGAAACTACTAAAGTGGTGGGGACGGGACAATGATGCATCAACTGAATTAATCACTATCATCACTCTTCTAAAGAAAAAACAAAGCAACTTCAGCACACTCAATCATCAGGAACACGAAGAGAATGGAGCCGCATAAAACCAAGGCTGGGTCCCCGTTCTGGGTAGGCCATGTTGTTAAAAATTTGCTCCACAGTTCCCGAACTCTGAAACTCCTCTTTATAAGTATCATGGAGGTTTTTGTTTTTGTTTTTGTTTTCAAATTTGCTCTCTTGTTTGTTTTTTATTTGTTTTGTTTATTTGTTTGCTTCTTTACAAATAGAAAATGCAACTGTTTTACAGGACTGTGGAAAGCTTTGGAAGGAACCAGATATTTGAGCCTATCAATGAATTTTACCTGATGGTGAAACTCAAAATGACACAGATAGTAAGTTTCAAAGACACATGGTTGAGAAAGGTAGCATTTTTTTTTAATGCTGGCAATTCTAAGAAGATGTGAGGCTGTTTAAGTCTCACCAAAACTCAGCCATAAATATGGAAACAATTCCATGGCTTCCAGTTTTTTGTACTTTTTCCATAGATATGATTGTTTGCCATTGATCCAAATGCATTTCTGCCCCACGTACTGTTAACTAAAGAAAAACTCAGATAACAAGAATATCTTTATAAAGGGCTAGGAAAATAAGGAATAGCCTCCACATTTACTTACTTTAGCAAGAACATAAAAAGATAACACAGTCAGTTAATCTCAGATATTTCACTTACTATTTAATTAACCACAGTCTAATATTTTGCCCTGTGTTTTATTTCAAAATATAGGAATGTTAAATAATGATTATATTATTGTTAGAATTAAATATATGGTAACCAATACAGTTGAGGCAAGTATATAAATTGATTAGGAATAAATGGCTGGTTTTGTGGATTTTTAAATTTTATATTATTTTACTCTTTATATATGTATGCTAGGTCATCTTATGAGATATTTTTCCTCTTCATAGAACACTTTGCAAATGTTATCCTATAGATCAATGTTGGACTTGCCACTACAGACCACCAACAAACATAATACTGCAAAGATGGGATATGCTGAAGCAGCAGCTGTTAGTAGTTTCTCACATATGTGTGTGAAAGGAGAGAAAGAAAAATCTTTGTGCATTCTAGTTCATTCATAGAGCTTTGGGAATTAATTACAATTATACTGCTCAATACTAACAGTGAGAATCAGGAAACAAATATCGGGGTATAAATATAAGAAGTGAGCCTATAATTTTATGTCTGCCTTCACTTACATTTTTATGTATACCTTTATAATATGTATACATTTCATATTCATGTATAAGCATATATTATACATGCATATATATTATATTAAATATAATAAAAGCTATTTCAGTATATATGAATAAGACAAAATAAAGGCAAATAAGTCACTTCTAAACAAAATAGTCATCAAAATATACTGCATATGTTCTATTTGGAGGGTATGATTCAAATTATAGATATCAGAGTTAGCAACAGTCCTCTGTTTATACCATCTGAAACAGCAGAGAGATGATCACTTAGCTTTGTTTTGGTTCCAATTCATTTTTTTTCAAGAATTGTAATTAAAAACTGCATTAATGCCACCAATTATGGCCTCCAAGGGACCAGAAACCCCATGTTACTCCGTGATGGAACACAACTGAGCTGCAAACATCCATTTACCATTATAATACTCATTAATCCTGCCAAAAACAACTCATTACGGGACTTCAAGGAAATCATCTCATAAGCAAACACAGCACAGAATGTCATTGTATTCCTCACAGCAAAGTTGCAGAGGTGCAAACTGCTCAATGTCACTAATTTATGAAGCTTGAAAACTATGATTTCACTTTTTATCAAGCTAAGACCTTTATGTGAAAGAACTGGGCTAACCTCTCACCCTTTAAGCAAAATCTTAATAAGAAGCATTTTGACTTAGAATCTCAGTAATACAAGCCTGAAAATTTTTACTAAACTACCTATCAAATTCTTCCAGAACCCAATCTCACTTCTTTGGACATCAACACCTCCCAAAGCAATGACAAAATTCCCATCACATCCACTGTCATCTTTCTGGCTAGATCTAAAATAAAATATAAACCCTCTCTCTTTCTTTAGTCAATTGAATATATTCAAATATATCTGCTCCTTTTTCTATCCCTGGCTCCAGGGAGGTGCTGCAACCAGCATGATCTCTCTGAATGCTTATTGGTGATTTGATGCCACTGCTCTAGGTGACAAATCAAGTCCTAAAATACCCTGCAGCAAACAAAACTTAGAGTTGTAAATTATCATTTTATAAGCAATTATTACAAAGACGAACGATAAGAGAAGAGATTTATTTTACATACATGAACAATGATCATGTTTCAAAACCAAAACAAACTCTTCTCTTTCTCTTCAACACCGTATTTCCTCTGATATTTCAGCACTCTTTGCTTAAGAAGAAATTATCTAAATGTGGTGTCTGAAAAAATTTTCTGAAGTAAGCTTAGATAAAATACAAAGAAGCTAATTTAAAAATATTTGGTTATACTTATTGTCATTTTACAGGATTTGAAAGAAAGGAAGAGAAAAAAAGTTGTAAGAAAATTTTTCTCCAGTGACTATACACTTTCTCTCATAAAATTACTAGAAAGAACTGAAAGTAAGTGATAATATGCAGTATCTGAAAACTAATAAGTGACCACCTTTAATCAAGATTATTCTCTTAGAGTTTAAACCAAACTTACTTCATATGCTTTTAAAAATACCTATTCCACACAATTCTAATATAATAATTAGCAACATTAGTCAAAATTGGTTGAATCAGTAGCAAAATGAGGTCTAACATGAATTCCTTCTACAAACAAATTCTGGAAGTTGATACTTGGCATAAAAGTTGGAGAGAAACATACAATTTACAAACTGATGAAACAAAAAAAAATTATCCTTATTTTTCATTTTCAGCTTTCAGGATTGGGATTTAAATCTTGAAAATAGCTACAAAGCAGCTGCTGTGTGCTCACACCAGGATTTACCTGCTCAATTGTCAACTTTCTAAATTACAGAAGTTTCCGGCTAGACTCTAAGTCCTGTGAGAACTCTGTTGCACACCACTAAGTCATCAGCTCTTGGCATCATGTGGAATACAATCTCTAAATGTTTAGTGAATTTAAAAATTGTTGAATTTTACCAGGATAATAGCCTGAGAACATGCAAATATCTACATTGTCCCTGTTGTGGGTCTTTTTCCCCCCACCCCAAGAAGATGCATTTGTTTTATACCCTAAATTCTGAACTCCTTTCCTTGAAAAAGTGGGTTATGAGCAGGAAGCAGAAATTTTCAAAAACGAAAGAAAAAAATCCACATCTTGGTTTTTGTTGATGGAAGAAAGCTTAACTACTGAGAGGTAGGAGTAAGACAACTGGAAAAGAGATGAATGTTTTAGACTGACAGTCTTTTCCTCACCTTTGGGGGCCTTGATTTACTCATTGCATCTAGGTCCTAGATGAGGCATTGCTCTGGAACGTTTAATCCTTTCGAGGCTGGAAGCTTTGCCCAGAGCTGAGAGGATCAGAATAGCTCTCTGAGGGCCGAGTTGGAGGCGGCAAGGTGTCTGTGACTTTGGAATAGCACTCCTGATTATGCCACGAGCTGACTGCTCTACAGGGGCAAGTAAAAGAAAAAAAGAGAAGGAAACCTTGGCTTAGGATACAATTCACCCATCCCCCAGTGTATCTGGCCCCTTATTAGACCAAGATATCTTCGCGATCTCAGTGTAGGCCTGGATATCAGGAGCTAAAATAGATTAAATATGACTTTTAAAAAAGGAATATGAAAATTCCTGTACTCTAGTTTTTTTGACCAAGATTTATACCTGTACAGAATGAATGCAGAAAATCCCATACTCCTGTTTCTCCTTGCTAGTAGAGTTTCAATATGGATCTTAGTTTATCAGACTAAAAGCTGAACCAGTTGGAAACGAGTGAAGTCTAGCAGGTACTTCCAGCTCTTTTCCCAAACTACTAGCAAATAAGTACTTGCTTCTTTGATGGCATCGTTGTTCCAGGTGGGCATCAAGTTAGATGGGAGGACATATTTTTTTCTAGTTTTGTTTTCAAACTGTGAGGTGGGATGAGTAGGGAATCCTCAGTACAGTAATAGTTACTTACTAGGTACTAAATCTTGTATGAGATAAAATATGAAAGATTTTTCCACCAAATGGGTGTTTTCAGGTTGTGAAAATGAAATGGCTTTAAATCTAACATGCAAATGGAAGTGATTCATGTTTGGATGGGCACCATATTCACATTCTAGAGTTCCAAGTTAATGTAGAGAATACTAATCATAACAAATAAAAATAATTCTTAGTCTGCTGCATTTTACATGTTTCACAAAGACTGATGAGTAGAAAGAAACTAATTTACAATATGTAAGTGGATATTCTTTGGGATTAAAATAGCCAGTTCACGTGAACGTGTTGAAAGTGTCAAGCACCGTGTATTTCCTGGGGTACAGAAGACAGGACTTCCAGATCTCTCTGAGATGTGGAATCTGCACTGTCAAACATGCCAACTAATCTCTGGATGGCCCAGACCAAAGTACAAAACTCTGTCGCTTCAGGAAATTTTAAAAATATTATCTAGCATTTTTTCATTATCAAAATAAAGTGTCACCATCAAGGTGCTGCAAGAGAATGCAAACATTTGTTATTTACTTATATAGCTTAATTTGTGTTTTCTGTTACGAGCTCTAGGAATGACAAATAACTCCAGTTGTATAAGTAACATATACAATAAATGCCCTAGCAACACACACACACAGACACACAGACACACATACACAGACAAAAGTGAAATCATACCAAGAAGAAAAATCTACCACTTTTTTAAAACAGTTTGGAGCAAAAAAAATTTATACAAGAACATGTTTCCAAAAGTCCTGGAGAGGCCACTTGTGCTCACAATCTACTGTTAATATAAAATTTGTATAGTAAATGCACCTGTGTTTTGGATTATTTAGGGTTTATTTCATTGATAATCATTACTGCCAGAGCCAAGTTAAAACTAATGTACTTTCATTTCAGGAATGAATTGCTAAGCAATTGTTGCCATTCCATTTTCTAATTCAAGTCATTGCCCTCTTCCACATTTCCCCTTCCTACTCTCACTACAGGCTCCACTCTCATCATTTAAGCAAACTAAAATAGAACAACAATCACAAATGTTGCTGCAACTGTATTTAAAAACAGATTGGAAAGTAATGATAAAATATTTGTTGAATTATTCTGTTTAAATATTAGGTTTTCTTTTGATGACAGTGTACTGAGTCTACCTGGATAGACAAATGGGATTTTCTTGCATATGTACCAAGGACTCATCCTGATTTGACTTCATTCAAGTTGTTTCTGACCTCTTTTCTAACTTTACACATCACTGTAAAAACCGAGCTCACTTTTCCAGGTGCTAGTTTCCCCTCCACCCTGAGACAATCAACTGCAAAAACAATGATTATAACTAAACGTCCCCAACTGACATATATCTCAATAATATATTTCGAATGCCTGTGGCATATTATTTCTAATGACATTAACTAGCTGATTTTCATTCTTCAATGATTTAATGCTACAAAAGTGGTAACCTATTGTCTGATATTTCCTTTTATTGTTTTTACTCAACTATCAGCTTAATTACATGGCAATTTCTAACTCATTTCATAAGTCTGTTGGTATAGGCTACACATAAAATTTAGATTCCAAAATATAAATTGTAAATGAAGAAAAGAATTATGGAAGAGAGGCTATAAAATTTCAAATTATTTTACTACAAAGGTTTATCTTATTAGCAAAACAAAAAGTTATCACATGCACCTTTTGAAATGTTTCAGAACATCAGACAAAGACATTGAAAGTTGGACTTCCCTGGTGGCTCAGTGGTTAAGAATCCACCTGCCAATGCAGGGGACATGGGTTCGAGCCCTGGTCTGGGAAGACCCCACATGCTGTGGAGCAGCTAAGCCCCTGCACCATAACTATTGAGCCTGTGCTCTAGAGCCCGTGAGCCACAACTACTGAGCCCACATGCACAACTACTGAAACCCGCGCACCTAGAACCCATGCTCCACAACAAGAGAAGCCACTGCAATGAGAAGCCCACACACCGCAACGAAGAGTTGCCCCTGTTCGCTGCAACTAGAGAAAGCCTGTGCGTATCAACAAAGGCCCAGCACAGCTAAAAATAAATAAAGAAAATTAAAAAAATAATAATTGAAAGTTAAAGCAACCTTATAACAATGAAAGATATTACCACTGCCAGTGAGAAGAGTTAAAAACATAGTGTCAAAATCTAAAAGTACAACCTATCATAGACACAGAATCTAGCTTTGGCTTAATAGGTTCTGTGACTTTACAGACATGAAGTAAAATTTCAAGACAATGTCCAAAGAACCTAAGGCAATGAACAAGTCAGGCAAATCAGAAATTTGTGAAATTGCAACCTAGCGATCCCCACCATGCCAATCCTTGGCTGGAAGCCACAGAATAAATTTATAGATGTTTTCCAAATTCTGGAGATTTTAAATATATAGTAACTCAAACGATCTATCAAAAAACTAAGAATTTTAAATAATTTTTAACATTTGTGGAATGGATTTTCATATTGAATGACTCACCTCCCTGAATCTTTTGTGTTTCTTTTGATACTGTGTAGCATGTACAAAGTAGGGACTCAATAAATGCTGAATAGATTGAACTAAACTCTTAACGATGGAACTCAATTTATTTAAATATAGCAGGAGGCAGAATAGCACTTTGGCAAAGAGTAGGCATCTTGTGGTTTGATTGTTTGCTCTTTCACTATTTATCTGTCTGACTTTCAGTAAATTGCTTAATACCTTTAGATATCAGTGTATTTATCTGTTAAATGGGGATAATTATACTTTATTAAGTTAAATATTTAGTGCATTAATTTATATATATATCTCACAAAGAGCTTACTAATTTTTATCTAAATTAATAATTATTTTGGAGGGTTTTCAAAGAATAAAAATATATAAATTCATAGTAGATTTAGAATAAGGCAGAATTTGAAACATTTTGCTATAACAATAAGAGCCTTCTTTACTTCAAAATATTTCAAAATTTTATTTTTGTTTCCTAACATAGCTGTAATCTAATTTCAATCAACCAAGAAATGCTTATTAACTATCTCTCATATATATATATAGAAGCAGTGGTAAGTATTACATAAAGGTACATACAATTTAAATTACCAAATCAAACAATAATTTGAAGGAATTCTATAATGTACACTTTTAGAAAAAAATAATTTAAAAAATATTCACCATCTAATATATTTCAACTTGTGGAGCAATTTGAATTTGCTTATTATGCTATCTTCAAGTAGATGCTATTCAAAGGATAAAATCTAAGAATGACTGTGTTTAAAAGGGCATTGAAGGAGCATGACCAGATGTCCCAGGCATTATGTGTAGTTTCCGCAAGAGCCTGCAGCATGGAAAAAGAGTTTCACTGATCAGAAATCTGAAGGTTGGGCAAGCAAATATGGTGAACATTATGAGCAATTGTGCACTTCTACTAGCATAGTGCCTTTGAGATGATGCACTACAAGTTTGGTTGATATGGGCATCAGTAGACCGTGTCACAGAATGTGTCATATGCACACCAGTGAACTGGCTCTTCAAGCATGTCCCTGGACAGAAGGTTTGATTCATTCCCTCTGCAACACCAAGGAGACTGGCTCTGATTGGGAAAGAGTGGGAATAACTCCATTCTCCATTGGGATCATCACAGAGATGAATTCTCCATTCTGAAGCAGATACAGAATTAGAAGACACTATGAGCAGCTTCAAGAATTCCCTGAAAAGAGGGGGAGAGAAGGGAACACTGACCGAGCAATGGGAAGTAGTGGTGGCTGGCAGTAGTGCAAAGAGATCCTCAGACTGGCAAAGACTCTACAGGACTTGGGAGCATCCTGTGGTTCTGAAATTGTGAGGTACTCTGGGATTTCATTTACCCCTGGAACCCCAGAATTAGGTTATACTTAGTAAAATTGTGAAACCAGCAGTTTCTTCTTTCAGGTTCTACAGGTATTTACACCTTTAACATAGATTTTATATTAAGCCAGTAATGTTGGGTTTAATTTTTTCTTCCAAAATTAAATATTATCTCTAACATGGTCCAGTCACTTCAGACATTGACCAAAACAAAGCCACAACATCATTTATGGGGCTTTTCTTAGTGTCTTAGTGTTACTTCACAGACTCACAGGCCTTGGTATGTTTTATGATTAAAATCTAATAATTTTTCTCCATTGCTTTCTAATTGTTCCCACACCACAGAATACAGCAAGAAGCTGAATCTTAAGAATGAGTCTTTCTATAAGGTGTCTTAATAATTAAGAATAAGATATTTGGTTAGTAGTCCTTCTATGATGAGAAGAGACTGAGAAAATTAAAGACTGAAAAACTAGCTTAATATAAGAAAATATCATTTCTAATGATCTTCTCAGTTATGGACTTTGGGATTAAAAGTTATTGACAAACTAAACTTTCAAATACTGAATCCTTAAGTTGCAAAGCAATAAGAAGCCTAATAGCTTTAAAGATCTCAAAAAGGTCTTTTGTCCGTGATATATGCAGCAAAATAAAGTAAAAACAAAAATATAGATCTGCCCATCTAAATGGATGAAACATATACAGTGAAGTTGTAGTATCTGATGCCAGATATTGATTAGTGAGAACATAATGAATTGTATGATCTATAAGACCATAATCCTGCTATTCATCTGCCTTTCAGGTCATAATCACATCCACTTCAAAAAGCTAAGCCAAATAGCAAGAGTTCTTCAATTGACTTCAAATTATTGAAATTATATACAAATTAATGTTTGCAATTATCCTATGAAAATTGAACACTTTTAAATACCTGGCATCAGACTGACTATAAGACAGAAACACCATCTTCTCTGTACTGATCAACTGTGTACAAATAAAAACATTATCATGTCCTGATTTTATAAGGTGCATCTACATTTGTTATCTGCCCCACCAGCACAGGTGTTAAAAATAAACTTTAATACTGATAATGTTCCCATAATCCTGCTACCAAAGGATAACTTTTATTTACTGCCCTGGAAGATTCCCAATACTAGTAGGTTATCAATATATGCAAGTATCTATTACTACAAAGGTAAACGTGTACTTTATCATTAATTTATAGTATCCACTAAATGGGAAATTCAGTGTTGCTTTTATGAATTTCATAGGCCTTCTGGTCTAGCTCTGTTCCTTTTAGCAGGAACATACCCCAAACCATGCCAGCTAAAGGAACATCTATTCTGTTTAAAAGGTTTGTTAAAGTACGGCTCATTGTGACTCTTTTAAATGTTAACAATATCGCAATATAAGTTTTCTTTCTCTCCTTTTCATACTCTTATTCTCTCCTCCTCATCTACCTCACCTCTGAGTCTGAAAGCAAAAAACCCAACAACAAAAAACATCAGAATTCTATGTAAAAAATCCTTTACTGGCGTCACATTTTTCATCTAAAAGTTCAAATTTTCATTTAAAAATTTTTCATACTTTGTCTCATCACTTAACCTCAGAATAAAATAATCTGATACTGCTTGATTGTTGTATTATTTATAACTTGTATTGCCTCGATTTTTTTTCTCTTTCTGGAATACAGATTCACTTATAGGTGATTTCATAATATTTCACCTTTCTGGCATTAAAATGGATTTCCAAAGTCTCCTATAACAACCAATTAGTAGGACAGTAATATCCACTGTGGAAATTCTCCCCTAGATCTCTTTTTCTGCAGTTTAGACAGTTTTTATTTATTTATTTATTTAATGTATTTATTTTTCACATCTTTATTGGAGTGTAATTGCTTTACAATGATGTGTTAGTTTCTGCTTTATAACAAAGTGAATCTGCTATACATATATATATATATCCCCATATCTCCTCCCTCTTGCATCTCTCACCCACCCTCCCTAACCCACCCCTCTAGGTGGTCACAAAGCACTGAGCTGATCTCCCTGTGCTATGTGGCTGCTTCCCACTAGCTATCTATTTTACAAGTGGTAGTGTATATATGCCCATGCTACTCTCTCACTTCATCTCAGCTTACCCTTACCCCTCCCCGCGTCCTCAAGTCTATTCTCTACATCTGCATCTATTCCTGTCCTGCCCCAGGTTCTTCAGAACCTTTTTTTTTTTCTTTTTTTTTAGATTCCATACATATGTGTTAGCATACAGTATTTGTTTTTCTCTTTCTGACTTACTTCACTCTGTATGACAGACTCCAGGTCCATCCACCTCACTACAAATAAACCAGTTTCGTTTCTTTTTATGGTTGAGTAATATTCCATTGTATATATGTGCCACATCTTCTTTACCCATTCATCTATCAATGGACACTTAGGTTGCTTCCATGTTTTGGCTATTGTAAATAGAGCTGCAATGAACATTGTGGTACATGACTCTTTTTGAATTATGGTTTTCTCAGGGTATATGCCCAGTAGTGGGATTGCTGGGTAGTATGGTAGTTCTATTTTTAGTTTTTTTAGGAACCTCCATACTTTTCTCCCTAGTGTCTGTACCAGTTTACATTCCCACCAACAGTGCAAGAGAGTTCCCATTCTCCACATCCTCTCCAGCATTTATTGTTTGTAGAATTTTTGATGATGGCTATTCTGACTGGTGTGAGGTGATACCTCATTGTACTTTTGATTTGCATTTCTCTAATGATTAGTGATTTTGAGCATCCTTTCATGTGTTTGTTGGCAATCTGTATATCTTCTTTGGAGAAATGTCTATATAGGTCTTCTGCCCATTTTTGGATTAGGTTTTTTGTGTTTTTGATATTGAGCTGCATGAGCTGCTTGTAAATTTTGGAGATTAATCCTTTGTCAGTTGCTTCATTTGCAAATATTTTCTCCCATTCTGAGGGTTGTCTTTTTGTATTGTTTATGGTTTCCTTTGCTGTGCAAAAGGTTTTAAGCTTCATTAGGTCCCATTTGTTTATTTTTGTTTTTATTTCTATTTCTTTAGGAGGTGGGTCAAAAAGGATCTTGCTGTCATTTATGTCATAGAGTGTTCTGCCTATGTTTTCCTCTAACAGTTTTATAGTGTCTGGCCTTACACATAGGTCTTTAATCCATTTTGAGTTTATTTTTGTATATGGTGTTAGGGAGTGTTCTAATTTCATTGTTTTACATGTAGCTGTCCTGTTTTCCCAGCACCACTTATTGAAGAGGCTGTTTTTTCTCCATTGTATATTCTTGCCTCCTTTATCAAAGATAAGGTGACCATATGTGCATGGCTTTATCTCTGGGCTTTCTATCCTGTTCCATTAGACAGTTTATTTATTTGTTAGTTTACTTATTTATTTATTTACTTGCTTATGTGCAGATATAAGCAAGTGGTTGTAATAGGAAAGCTCCATACTTTTGAAGATCAACAAGATTTCAATCAGTCAATTTTTTTTTTTTTTTTTTTTTTTTTTTTTGCGATACGTGGGCCTCTCACTGTTGTGGCCTCTCCCGTTCGGAGCACAGGCTCCAGATGCACAGGCTCAGTGGCCATGGCTCACGGGCCCAGCCGCTCCACAGCATGTGGGATCCTCCCAGATCGGGGCACGAACCCGTGTCCCCTGCATCGGCAGGCGGACTCTCAACCAGTGCGCCACGAGGGAAGCCCTCAATCAGTTTTTAACTTTACCTCATTTTTAGTCATTTTACACAGCTCTTAGCCTAGTTCTTTTTTAAAATCTTGCATATTATGGAGCTTAACATCAGAAAAAAATTTTTAATGAGTGTAACATACTATCTATGAGAGTACTGCTTCCAGATTTCTGACAATGAGTTCCTCATTTTATATTATGGATTAATATGAAAATAATGTTTCTGTTTTTACTTTCTGTGTATTATAAAATTAATTGTAGTGTAACATTTTATTTGATAGCATATAAACTCATACTTGCATTATTATTGGTGGCCAAATTTTTCTCTTGGCAATTTAGAGATACGAAATACAAGTCAAGCCAATAAGATATAATATAGGAGAAAATATACTAATGATCATTAAATTAGAAAAATGAAATGATATCATGGGTTTCTAGTGATGAGTAATAAGCCAAGTAAATATCTAAAATAATCATGGGTCTTTAAATTGAAACACCTAAAAGAAGTTAGAAGGTAAGAAAATACTTCATATTTCACTTATTAACAGATAAAAGGACATACGCTTTGATGCAACATTTATTGACAGAGAAAGGAACATAAGCTCCATAAGAGTAAGAATTTTGTCTAATTTGTTCACTGATATATTCCCCAGTACTTAGAACAGTGTTTCACACTTGGCACTTACTCAACAAATAGGTGTTGAATAAAAGGTAAGCATATTTTTCTAATGTAACATTTTTCTGCCATCCCTCCCACTCTCTTGCTTTGCTCTCTCAGCACTTGTATATTGGATTTATCTTATTCTAATTTTTTCATCTCTGAGCTTCTTCCATCTTTCTCTTCCACCTAGATAACTATTCTTCACTCTTTAGGTTTCAGTTTTATATACTCATTACCTTAGAGGAACCTATTCTGACCCAACACACCAGAGTAGTTTCCTTCTATTTTTTGTTCCCATATCATTCTGATTTCCCTTTCAGTGAAATTCCTTGGGTTAGCAATTTCTACTTTAAAGCTGGTGCTCCTCAACTAGGCTATAAGTTCCATGAAGGAATGTATGCCTAGCCCATTTTTTGTTCTAACTCTATAGCCAAATACCTGGAATATGGTGGGTGTTCAACTAAATAGAGGAAGGATGGAAGGGAAAAAGAAAGGAAGGAAGAAAAAAATGTCACACTTATCTTTTTAGGCTCCTGAGAATACGTGTTCTGTTGTTGCTGTTTGGGAAGATAGCTGTCATAATTCAAGGAGCCAAATAACTAGCCCTGTTGTAGAAATCACCACTAGGTTCCCAAACAAGTAGAAGAAATTCAACTTAGAATAAAAGCAAAATTTAAACAATTAAACTTCTTTAGAATTTCACTGGTAGGGGTAAATTATGTAGCCCACTAAAACTGGCATAAAATAGGGTTCTGAAACACATGAGAAAATAGCTAATACAAAAACACAAACAAAAAAGCATAAAAACCCAGAAAACCAAAACTACATAAATAAATTATTCCCCAGCCCTCTGCTCATCTAAATCTCAGCTGTTGCCACACACCCAGTTGAAGCTCGACCAGTACCTTCTCATTCCATCATTCCACACAAATATCTAGAGCAGTCTGACTCTTCGGGACTCATGAAAAACTTGTGATTTTTTTTTTTTTTTTTTTTGCGGTATGTGGGCCTCGCGCTGTTGTGGCCTCTCCCATTGCGGAGCACAGGCTCTGGACGCGCAGGCTCAACGGCCATGGCTCACAGGCCCAGCCGCTCTGTGGCATGTGAGATCTTCCCGGACCGGGACACGAACCCGTGTCCCCTGCATCAGCAGGCGGGCTCTCAACCACTGCGCCACCAGGGAAGCCCAAACTTGTGATTTTTTAAAGCTATCATACTGTGTCATCTGCAACAATTTAGACGCACTGCCCCATGCCACTGATGCACTTATTAATTCTCATGGTCTCTTTTTCGTCAGGTGACAATCTCAAGAATTATTTTCACTTGCCTTGCAAGGTGGCTCAGAACTAATGGTATAGTGGAGGTGTAATCCACCATAAGAATATGTAAAATGTATGAAAGGAGATTCAAATGTATGTGATTCTTCAGAGTTTGGAATAAATTTTGGCTTTTCAGAAAAATATTTACCAGAAATTTCCTTTGAACAGTAATCTTGTCTGTAGTAAGTCAAAAATGAATCAAAATGATTTTTTGATAACTATGATGTGTGCAGCAACTAGTTTTGTGCTCTCAGTTTAAAAAAATTTTGATTTATTACAACTTTCCATTTCCATCTAATATAAATATACAATAAAAATATAAGTCTAGTTATGAGGAAATTGCATTTTGCCAGTATATCTATCTGTGAATAGTTTATATAAAGATGGATACTTATGAGTTTTAGCCTAAATGTTGAAAAAAGTAAATAAACACATATGACATTCTGTTCCATATGTGTTTGTTTGTGTACCATTTAAACTAAAAATTTATGAAAAATAAAGACCCTAATAAATAATATGACCCCAGCGTGGCTAAAGTCCAAATGTATAATAGATATGCTGTTTAATTATATAGGAATAATTATGGGTTTTAGCTTAAATTTTTAAAAAATGGTTATAGCATTATGCTTCATATACATTTGTTCTTACCATTTAACCTAGGATATTTATGAAAAAACAAGGACATTAAACAATTCCAATCTACCAAGGAAGGCATTTTCAGAGTAATAGACAACAGTTA